>NW_028318089.1:2697083-3012500 GCF_062004578.1 Staurois parvus | reverse complement strand
GGGAATTGAACCCATGACCCAATTACTGCAAGGAAGAAGTGCTAACCACTAAGCCACTGTGCCACCCATGAGGCTTTATATATCCTCATAAAAAAAATTTATTAAAAAATTAAAAAAATTAATCTATTATCTCCGTATATCTCCTAGATTGTAAGCTCGAAAGAGCAGGGCCCTCAATCCCCTCATGTTTTGCATTGTATTGGTATTGTTCTGTCACATGTTCTGTCCCCCTTTGTAATGTACAGCGCTGAGCGAACCATTGGCACTTTATAAATACTGTATAATAATAATAATAATCTCGACAGTGACAGTGCCAGGTAGTATAAAAGTAATGTTGCCTGTAGCAAGTTAACAGATTCTAAAGCTGCTGATTTTAGCAGTTAAAAAAAGAAAAAAAGTCTGGTTGCTAAGGGCAACAAAGTCAAACTCCTTTCCTGCGACTTTTATACTGCACCCTCTTAGGTCAAACAGCCCAGCTCTGGTCCATATTACCTGCAGCCCTCTCATGTCACTGGAACTAGATTAAAGAGAAAATACAAAAATAAAAGACATCAAAAGAGCCAGTTCATTAAAGATTTATATTCTCCCTCTTCACATCAAACATTATCTCCAGCATGTGGTGAAATATCTGCAGGTTTGAATAAAATTGAGGTCTTCTGTTTTCATTGAATAAGGGTTTGCTATTCATGACATTTAGTATTCTTGTAGGTTTATGAAAATATTGTAGGTTTTGGATAGGATTTTATGTTAGTTTGAGTAAAAAAAAAATCCCAGATGAGCCTCTGCTAGTTAATGTAAATCACTCCCTAATTAGACACTTAACTCCCTTTGCAGTTTTAACCTACCTAGCGGTCTGATTATGTCCATATTTCTGTGCTCAAAGCGGTACATTTTTTTGCATGGAAATATGTATTTTTATGAATTATTGTATTCTTAGGAATAACTCACTGAAATCTGGGTCAGGGGCGGACTGACAACTCATGGGCCCCCCCGGGCAATAGGTAATCATGGGGCTCCTGTGTCCTTGCCCAAACTCAAAAAAGCCTATGAAAAAGGTACCAGGGGCATCTCATGGGGCCCCCTACTGACCCCAACCCTCGGGCAGTGCCCAAGTTTCCAAATGGTCAGTCCATTCCCTGGTGTGGGTTTGCTTTCAGTGCCATACCACCAAAATCAACAGACATCACATTTACCTGTCATCGTTGCTCGCTACTGGTGGTCAGTTATTCTTGGTGGCCAAGGGTTATTGACAATTACACACGCATAGGAGTTGATTTACTAAAGGCAAATAGAACATGCACTTTGCAAGTGCAGTTGCATTCTTGCACTCTGCAAGGGAATTTGCTCCAGAGTAAAGGAGGGGAAGCTCTCCTGACTTTCATCATCCATTTGTGTAAAATATAGTTTTTTTTTTTTACCTATTTTTCATGCATGTGATTGGGTATTCGTGTGAGAACAATTAAAAATGACAGGTAAAAATCTAATTAACCACTTGACCTCTGGAAGGTTTTATCCCCCTTCCTGACCAGGCCATTTTTTGCATTATGGCACTGCGTTACTTTAATTGACAATTGCGCAGTGACAACCCCAGTGACACCGATACAGTGATCAGTGCTAAAAAACAGCACTGACACTGTGCTAATGACACTGGGCAGAAGGGGGTTAATGTGAGGGGCGATCATAGGGTTAACTGTGTGCTGAGAGTGTTTTAATAGGGGGAGGGGGGTGTGCTTCACTGTAAGCACACTGATTGGGATGGCTGCACATCCATCTTGAGCAGTGTGCCCGAGCTGACAGGGAGGAAGACTGTAAACAAAACAATCTTCCTCCCCGTCGGTGATTGTTGGTAATCACCAGGCACCGGCGGGTAATCACCCGCTGGGACCCGGTGATTGGCATCCACAGCAGCGAATGGTGGCGCGGGTAGGCCGCGCCTCCTACTCGAAAATGAAAATCACACATATATGCGTGATTTTGCGCACCCGTGCCGCCGTGCAGCAGTATATCTGCTATAAGGCAGCGGGGAAGCGGTTAAAGGGTTCACCTTTCATAACATGTTACATGTTACACCCATCTTCACACACTTCTGGCATCTGGAGGCCAAGGCAGCTGGGTGAATTGAATGTGGGCAGGGAGGGTGATCAGCAAAAAGTGGGGGGCTATTACTGGAACTGATCCCCTGTATGGCTCTCTCTCTGCAGCAGCTGATAGCTGGCTTCTCCTCTCCCTCCCACTTGCAGCCGCTGCAGAGAGAGAGCCATGCAGGGGATCGGTCCCAGTAATTGCCCCCCCCTTCAGCAACCATCACCCTTCCTGTGCACCATAGGTTTCCCTCTTTTTCTCAGGCCCCCCTGTGTGCCCCCAACCCCACAGTGTTGCCAGGTTCAATCCTCTCCTTCCTACTGGCAACTGTAAGCACACAATAGGATTCATCAGGATGGAGAGTGGGGAAAGGTCTGGTAAATATGTTACAATTACTAGTCTCTTCCTTTCCTGAAGGAAAACAATGAGTGAACGGTACTGATCACTCACTGTGTTCATTCATAACTGAAGCATAGTAAACTATTTTTTTTGGGGGGGGGGTGCTGTCAGGTTGTCTGTATGGGGCCTTCTGGTTTCTGTATCACTGTGCTGCCTACTAGGGGACCTGCAGCTGGAACTAGAGCGGGTGCATCAGGAAATATGTCTGGCTCCCTGCTTGCCTGCATATTCTGCAGACTGTAGCTGAAGTCCTTGGCTGCACTGGCACACAGGAATCACATTTTACACAAAATGTACTCCACTCGCAGCACAGCCGCTGCTGCCTACCACTGATGTATATCCAAGCACATGTGGGTGATTAGGGTTGCTACATGATCATTCCATGATCATACAGATGGGCATCCCTCTAGGAAAGGCACCTGTAGGCACATGCCTATAGTGCCTATTGGGCACTGGGAAGTCCAGCACTTTTGTACCATACGATCCGGTGCAGGCAAATGCAATGCGTTTGCAACCACCTGCATTTGGGGTGGCGTTAACTTTGAACTGACCCCCGCAGCAGATCGCAAGGGCATTGTGATCGGAATGTAGCGTGGGAAGCCATGTGGGAACACAGCTCTCCCATACTGTGTTCTAGTGTGAACCAGCGCTTAGGGACTGTTAGTAACTAAGGGCCAGATTTAGGAGGAAAAACTAAGTTATTTGGGTCTAGAAGGTTCAAGTTTCCTATTTGTGTGACTCAATGAGACACTCAATCTATCAAACACCCTTTAAAAGTTACAGATATTATGCATATTTACTGTGGAACCTGCACCCACAACATTGAAGAGTCATACTAGTTCCACTTTCATGGACAAATAAAAAAAATATAGCACATACAATTCCTCCAGAAGCCATAATGTAGTTTAATCTTAAATTAATTAAAAATGACCTTTCCTTTTCAATCTGCAATATGGCTCCTGTAGGTGTTGCATGCACAGTTGGTGGACAGAAGGGACCCAGAAAGGCCATTTGCTGCTCATATGAAGAACTCTGCACTAAGATTGGCAGAAGTCAGGTTGGCATACCCTTCAACTAAAATGTCATTTTTGGTGAGAAACTTCCTAAGAGTTCGCCACTTTTCTCATCAGAACCCTGAAAGTGCATCAGCTGCTCGTAATGTATTAGTTGATCCCATTCAGAATCAGTCCTGCACAAGATATTATCTGATGAAGAGCTATTCTTTCAGAGCAGAAACAGGCAGGAATCTGCAACAAAGTTTGGTAAAATCCTTGCAATGCAAATTGATCACCCAGAAGGGAAAGATTTTGTTTTCTCAACAAAAGTTACAAATGTGGAATTATTTTTTAAACTAACTGTTCAATAAATTTCTGATGGAGACACACTTTGGTGAGGAGGGTCTAGTACTAAATGGTATTCGCAGTCCTAGAGCAGTACAGACAAATGTGTACGTTGGTGGTTGGTCTGTGTTCATACAGGTCCTAGCTGTCTACATCAATCAGGAGGTCCAACATTTTTCAAGCTAGATAGCTACAAAGATCACTTCACAGCTGAATATCTGCGCAGAGAGTGATGGTGTAAATCAGCAGCATTACACTGACTTTAATCTGATGCATGAATTAGGGATTGAAATAAAAATTTAGCAAAGTGTACCAATTTGTAAAAGAGTAAAACTGTAGAAAGAAAAAGAAATGATTTCAGAGTGTAGAATATTTTTAAAGCGGTTGTGTTGACACAACTGGCCTCAATTCAAGATGCTTCTAGAATCATTCAGAATACCTTAGTCAGCGATCACACCGCTGTGATTTAAAATCGTGTGATTTGTATGCAATTTCAGCTCAATTTCAGGTGAGATTTCTGAAGACTTTATTGCCACTTGTGAAGATTTTCAGAGATTTCTTACAATTTGCATGGCAAGAGCTACTTTAAAAATTGCACTGCAGCAAATCGCACGTTAAGACACTGGCATTTACATTAATTTGATGCAATTTCAGGTGTGATTTCAATTCGCACCTGAAATCGCACCAGTATGACCGGGCACCTAACAGGTGCAGCTAACCAGCTTCAGTCGTGTTTTGCATTCCCATAGACTTGTATAGGAGTGCAAAACTCATCTGACATGAACAAAATCCCATCGGCATAGGCACTAACTCATGCACGTCTTTCTCTTTTACATTTATAGCCCTCGTGTTCTAAACTGGAGCTACTATGCAAATTTAGTTTTTGGCTGGGTTGTAGTTGAATCAGATTGATTATATAGTTTTTTTATCTGGCTTTCTCCTAATCTTGGTTGGGTTGTGCATTTCTCTATAGCCCTACTAGAGGCCTATAGAAGGAGCCAGAGGCTCTAAGCATGTAGCCTGTGCTACTCTGTGTCCTACATCTGGCTCTCCAATTCTTCCGGTGACGTCATTTCCGCTGGTGCGTTCCACGCTGGTCATCGTGGACTCTAGATGGGTTCCGACCATCTCAGCCTCATCTCTATGGTGTCCTAGGAGCTTGACTAGCTCACACGGCTTCCTACCATCTCAGCCCATCCCCATGGCATTCTAGGTGTATGACCGGCGGTACCTGCAGGACGGAGAGGAGCGACTCCATATCCATCCACAGATGAGCTTTTAATTTCTTGTGAATGTTTTTAATCCTATGCCATTAAATGTATCAGGGACTACTGCACTTAGCTGGCGCCTTCGTCTCTGTCTTTTTTGTCTCAGCATTTAGAGTTGGCCATGCTCTAAAGCAGAGGTCTCCTAAGTGCAGCCTGAGGGCCGGATGTGGCCCTTTGTTTGCTTTCATCCAGTTTTTGGGGCACTATTTCATCCACTACCACCAACAAAGAGATACAATTCCTACCAATGACACCAATGATGAGGCACAGTTCATCCCAGTGATACCAAAAATGGGACCCAATGACACCAATGTTGGGGTACAACTCCTCCCAATAACACCATCGATGGGGCACAATTCCTCTCACTGACACCACCTGTACCCCATCGCGATCCAGCAATATGAATGACAGCTTTCGGCTGTCCCAAGTCTCTGCCTCCTCATTGGCTAAGACCTCCAAAGACTGAAGGACAGTAAATTGGCCCTTTGTTTATAAAGTTTGGAGACCCCTGCTCTAAAGGATGGCTGTTGCTACCTAAACCTTGGTATTCCAAGGACGTATAAGTTTATGGACATTAAAACTGTGTCCTGATAGCCATCAGGCTTTTTTTGCCTGTCTCCTGCATATACTCTTATATTTATATATATATATATATATATATATATATATATATATATATATATAGTACATATTATTGCTTTGTTTTGGATATTGAATCATTCTGGGATTACCTACCTCTGTGCACCAGAACCTTCCTTATAGTGTGCAGGATAGGACCACCAGTAGAGGGTTGTACTTGGTCCTCAGTCTGGATGGTTCAGTGGCTTTCAGTCTTGGCCACTATGCAGGTGGGTCTAGGGTAGCTGTGAGATGGGGGGAAAAGGTGCTGGATATGTGTAAGGAGTGAGGTATAGCTGGTGAATGTGCGACTATTAGCATGGTGGGCGAATGGAGGCTTGTATCTATCAGTCTAAGCACCTGTAGCTTTCTATGTGGTTAAACAGTGGTTACTGTCCATTAACATAATTTTTGAGGTACCCAACGTAATGTGTCTTGGGGAGAACAGAATGTGGCATTCAGTTTGGAAAGTGACATGCAGGAAGTATCCATCAGATGGTCATTTTCAGTATTTTGCTTTGGGATAAAGTGATGTGAATGGTAAGGACAGTCAAGAGTACACAGTAGGCTTTCAATGTGAGGAAGGTTTGGTCTTTCAAAAATGGTCAGTGGGTGACCTTACGTTTTAGATGTTCAAGTAGCTGATTTAAGCTCAGGTTTGGGGAACACTAGTAAGCAATTGTCTGTCTAGGGCCCTGGTGTCCACCCAATGGCCCTTCCTGTGTGACCCTCGAGGCTCCTGCAGACCATAGTCTGTGTTTCCCTATTGCCCGTAATAACAGTGATCTTCAGTAGTCTCATGTAATGTGTCTAATCTGTCTCCAGAATGTCCACATTTTTTAATCATCTCTTTCAGCTTGCCTGCAGTCTATCTCTTATTGCAAACCTGTATTCATTCACCATCTCTTGTTGCATATCTGCAATCCCTTACAGCTTTCTGTAGCATTACATTCACTGAATTATATGCCTGGTCTTCTGGTGGTGTAAGAGGCTGCCCTTGAGCCCCCTTTATCAACGGGGTGACCCACCACTGGTTTAGGACTGTGATAATTGCCCCTTAGTTATAGAGGAGTGTGGGTGGTTGCCATTCTATATGGTGTCAGTTCATAGGGATGATATTGTGGGCAGGTATCTTTAAGTTCAGATGGTAGGTGTCTATAAACTTGAAGATTGTTACAAGTGGGTGTTTCTAAAAGGGACAATTGAACAGACAGATGTAATTTGTTATTTCCAATAAGAGTCGAGTTTCTAGTAAGAAAAAGCACAATTCTAGCCAGGGATTCAGAGTGCCACATAACTTAGTGATGTACTCAGAGCCAGTTCATGGTTTGAAGAGGAGCCAGTAGCACCTTGGGTTCTCATAAATACAACCTGAGGGGTTCCAAGATGCATGTCTCGCAGGGAAAAAACTGGATTTTCAGTATCCTCTGGGACTTAAAACGCCTGAATTTGGTCCCGAAGCCCAGAGGCTTTGCAGATTAATTGATGGGATTAAGCCTCCAGACCTGGGTCCATGGTTTGTTGGCAAGCAGCATCCTGATTGTGCAGGTGTGTACAGCCCTTATAGTATGTGTGTTGTCTAAACTGATACAGATAGTAGGTCTGGAAGGAGCAATATAGACAGGCCTGAAGCTTTATGTCGCATTCTGTATAAGGCTAAAACCTGTGAGGGTAACCTTTGTATGAAGAAAGTCTTATTTTAACAAAAGTGGACAAGCCAACCCTTAAATGAAAACAGATGGACTGCAGTCTTAGAAGCACTACACTTGAGCTTATTTCTACACTGTAATCTGACTGCTAGGAGACCATCACTCTTGGAAGAATGCTAGCAATGAATGAAGTGACAGTGACCATGAGATTTCCCTGGCTGGGAAATGCATGTATGGAAGAAAGGTTGCCATATGGATGAGAGAAGCTTATTAAGCAGAATATGCCTAATAAAGATAGCAGTTCTATGTGATAACCAGATCTATAAACAGCCTGCTATGCCGACTTGATGGTGCCAGGCATCTGTGTTGTTTGTAATGTGTTCTGCTACAAAATGAGTGATTGATCAGTACTCAGCTTCTGTACAGTCAATCCCTACAATTTACAAAATAATAATAAAAACAAAATAGTCCCGTTCCCTGCTGTTTTGCTTTTCCAATAACACACAATACAGTTACAGCTAGAAGTTACATTTCCAGAACATTGGTTTCATGATAAAAATGCCTCTTCACTCCAGTAATGAGATCTTGAAGGCAATGACTTCCATAACAGTATACATTTCTAAAATGAATCACATTTAACCACAAAAATTATTAATGAGGGTAAAAGCTCATTATGTGTCCTGAAGTGAACCTGTTTAATGCAGCAAAATCCGTTTTACAGATTTACTCTAGTATAAGATATATTACTGTGAAAGCTTCAAAATAACTGCCACTTTGCAATAATATTTCCATTAAGAGCATAGAGAGTCATGGTGCCACAATTACAGTGGAAGATGGATTATCTAATGATGAAATGAATGAGCATAGTGCAGTGGTTTCCATCCTTCAGCCATCAAGTACCTTCCATGTTTAGGGAAATTTTCTTAGATAAAACAGCTCTCATAATTACCAAGCCATTGCCATTGATTTAAAGCACCTGTGCAAGGTGAAGAAAATCCTCAAAACATGACCTGTTGGGGGTACTCAAGGACTGAGGTTGGGCACCATTGGTATATAGTGGAATATAGAGGTGAATGAACCAATCCATAGAAAGTAGAAGTTTGGATATAGGATAAATGCTGGTGGGTTCTTTAACTTAACCCATGTCCCTCTTATGCATAATTTCTCAAGTGTCATCTAAGTTCCCATTTCTGTAAATCTACCTCAGTCTTTACATGTGTCCATTGTCCCTGCTTTAAGCAGGCCATATATACAGTGAGGAACAGAAGTATTTGAATACCCTGCGATTTTGCAAGCTCTCCCCCTTAGAAATTATAGAGGGGTCTGAAATTTACGTTGTAGGTGCATTCCCACTCTGAGAGACAGAATTTAAAAAAAAATTCAGGAAATCACATTGTATGATTTTTAAAGAATTTATTTGTCTTGCACTGCTGAACATAAGTATTTGAACACCTAAGAAACAGCAAAAATTCTGGCTCTCAAAGACCTGTTACTGAGCCTTTAAAAAGTCCACCTCTACTCCACTCATTAATCTAACTTAGTAGCACCTGTCCACCCCACAGTCAGTCAGACGCCAACTACTACCATGGACAAGACCAAAGAGCTGTCAAAAGACACCAGAGACAAAATTGTGGACCTCCACAAGGCTGGAAAGGGCTACGGGGCAATTGCCAAGCAGCTTGGTGAAAATAGATCCCCTGTTGGAGCAATTGTTAGAAAATGGAAGAGGCTAAAGACAGCTGTCAGTCTCCCTCTGACTGGGGCTCCATGCAAGATCTCACCTCGTGGGGTATCACTGATGATAAGAAAGGTGAGGAATCAGCCCAGAACTACAAGGGAGGAGCTGGTCAATGAGATGAAGAGAGCTGGGACCACAGTTTCAAAGGTAACACTACGCCATTATGATTTCAAATCATGCATTGCACAGAAGGTTTCCCTGCTCAAGTCATCACATGTCCTGGCCCGTCTGAAGTTTGCCAATGACCATCTGGATGATCCAGAGGAGGCATGGGAGAAAGTCATGTGGTCAGATGAGACCAAAGTAGAACTTTTTGGTCTAAACTTCACTCGTCGTGTTTGGAGGAAAAAGGATGAGTTGCATCCCAAGAACACCATCCCTACTGTGAAGCATGGGGGTGGTAACACCATGCTTTGGGGGTGCTTTTCTGCGAAGGGGACAGGACTACTGCACTGTGTTAAGGAGAGGATGAATGGGGCCATTTATTGTGAGATTTTGAGCAACAACCGCCTTCCCTCAGTCAGAGCATTGAAGATGGGTCGTGGCTGGGTCTTCCAACATGACAACGACCCGAAGCACACAGCCAGGATAAACAAGGAGTGGCTCCGTAAGAAGCATATCAAGGTTCTGAAGTGGCCTAGCCAGTCTCCACACCTAAATCCAATAGAACATCTTTGGAGGGAGCTGAAACTCCGTGTTGCTCAGCGACAGCCCCGAAACCTGACAGATCTAGAGGAGATCTGTGTGGAGGAGTGGGCAAAAATCCCTGTTGCAGTGCAAACCTGGTCAAGAACTACAGGAAACATTTGACCTCTGTAATTGCAAACAAAGGCTTCTGTACCAAATATTAACACTGATTTTCTCAAGAGTTAAAATACTTATGTTCAGCAGTGCAAGACAAATACATTCTTTACATGTGATACAATGTGATTTCCTGAATTTTTTTTTTAAGTCTGTCTCTCAGAGTGGGAATGCACCTACAATGTGAATTCAGACCCCTCCTTGATTTCTAAGTGGGAGAACTTACCAAATCGCAGGGTGATCAAATACTTCTGTTCCTCACTGTAGGCAGGCTGGTTGTACTAAAGTCAACCTATCGATTGTTTTTTTTCATTCAATCACTACCAATGGTTATAGCCACAGTGATCATTGTATTCTGACAGCTGGGAAACCTCCCGCTGTCAGAATAGCTCCACGAAAGCGATTCCCCCATCAACACTGAGTGTGTTGATGGGGGAATTGAGCAATTCTCTTTTCCCTTAACCCGTGGTTGAAGGAAAGAAAATTGGTTAATGTATGGCCTGCCTTCTTTATGACTTCACGATGGGTTTGGAGGCAAAGCACTGAATCCCACGAGGGTAATTTCCTTTCTGGTGCTCTCAAAAACAAGAAGGCTTTTCACAACCTAACCAAAACTGCTTGAAGATTTTAAAAGGCCTGTTTTCTGCATGGCATTCTATAGACTTTTTCAAAGGAGGTTGAATGGGGGGCAGGAGGCTGGAACCAGTTTATTAAAGAAGGAACATCGGCCATCACAAAAAAAAAAAAAAAAAAAAAAAAAACCCTTTCACTTTGGCCTTTTTTCCCCTGACAACCACTAGTCAGCAAGGTTGGATTCCAACCAAAGACAATAAAATCATTACCCAACTGAGTGGGTAGTTTAAATTTATAATAGTTAGGCAAGGCCTAACCCTTCATAGAATATAACCTTTTAGATTTTAGCCAAAAAAACAAAACTTTGTCTGAGATTTCAAAGATCCGTAGAGTTAATTCACATATATTCAAGGTCATTACTTCAAAATCAAATTTAATAAGCATGATTGATAAAACAAGCCATTTTTCATCAATTCAAAGCATTTAATGTCTGTGTAAACATACAGTTAGCTTTTACTAACATGTTAATGAAAGAGTGGGTGATGACAGTTTGCTTGAAAGCTGAAATAAATAGGTAATTGAGTGACTATTCCTAGCCGATTAGCAATTTCAGACTGCGTGCTTGCTTGATCATTCTCAAACCGCCATACAATACAGCAATTAAACTTGATTTTGTTAACGGAAACTGAGTAAAACTGGCCATACACTGATCAAAATTTAGCTGGTTCAGCGGGGAGCAGACAAAATTTTGATCAGTGTGTGGATGTTCCTGCACAGCAAAAGTCAATCATTTGATTGACTTCTGTCAAAGCAACATGTTGGAAACATTTTCTCCATCAGTGGGCTGCAGCTGCTGATCAGTGTATTCTGAGAGCTGTGGGTGCCACTGTCAGAATACAATGTCCCGGCAGGGGGAAATCCTTCCACTTCTGTGTGTGGATGGAGAAATCTGTTTTCTTTAAGCATATATGGACAGCTTACATTTTCTGGCTGCTGCTATGGCTTGGCTTCAATATTGTCTGAGCCATTGAGCTAGTACAAGTAGTCAGACAGCATATATACTTTTTCCCTTTCAGCGATTTCATAAGCGCTGTTATCATAGGCCCAGGCCTGCGTAAGCATTGCGTTGTTTACATTCAGTCTGTTTGTCTTTACTAAAAAGTTTAGAGAGGAACATGATTATGAACAAGAGATTAAAGCGGACCATAGATGGATCAGAATTTGGCTGATTTGGCCAAATTTTGATCCATTTGTGGCCAGTCCCAATTGATGGACTTGCAAACATTTTCTTGATCAGGGGCTGATCGATGTATTTGGATAGCATCAGAGTACCACTGTCAGAATACAATGGCACAGCAGATGGAGTTCCTCTATTCACCTCACTTGTGTGGATGGAGAAATCCATTTGTTTACGATCAATCCAAGCCGTTAGATCAGTTAGAGGCTGAGAAAAAAAAAATAATTTGTGCGTTCAAGAGAGGAGTGTTTTGGCAGAAAAAAAATGCATACTATGCCTAAATGGGTGTAAATGCATATAAATGTGTGTTTGCAATAAGTGCTTCTAGCACTTTAGCAATGTTTCATTTCAATGGTCAAAATAAATTAACATTCCGGCCAACTAAATGAATAAACGCCCAAGCGCTTGACGTGTCTAAAAGCATTTTAAATAGCACAGCTTAGGAGTGTTTTTACAGCTGCTTTTCTCCTGCCCAGAGAAAAGTGATTAGAAGAGCCCCAGTGTGCATGAAGCCTAAAAGAAAAGCTGAAAAATGCTTCTCCAACCTCTGCCCAGGGCTGGGCACACTCTAAAGTAAGGATCAGCATCTAGACCAGGGGTGGGCAAACCTTTTGACTTGAGGGCCGCAATGGGTTCATATATTGGACCCGGGGGCCGGACCAAGAGTAGATGAATGATGTGTATGTGTCATCCATAGTAAGTATAGTAATATTCCCCCATAGTAAGCATAGTAATTAATCCCCCATAGTAGTTCATCCCCCATATAGTAATTCATCCCCCACATTAATTCATCCCTCATATAGTATTTCATCCCCCATAGTACTATTCCCCCCCAAGTAGTAAGCCAAGTCCCCCCTGTGTCAATTCACTTACCTTTGCTCCGCGCGTTCCTCTCGCCGTGTTCCCGCGCCGTTCCGGTCTTCAAGGCGGACTGTGAAAGGAGTCTAGCTCCCCTCACGTTCGTCACGCTGCCCCGCCTACACACATCCTGACAGTCAATGTATCACGCTCCGCGGGCCGGATTAAAAGGTCCGGCGGGCCGTAGTTTGCCTATTGCTGATCTAGACTAACTGATGCTCTCCTTTAGTTAAAATCATGAGACTAAATACCTAGATGCTTGGTTATGTGATCAGCACTTGAAGAAGCCATGAGCAGCATTTTCTCCAGAAATGTTATATCAGCTATTCTTTTGCTTTTTTTTACAATCCAGCAAGCCTGTTAACATCACTTTTAGGCAGAATTTTACAAAATGCTCTCCTTTATATCTGTAAGTGTATTTACTCATTTTCTTTTCAGAGAAAAAAAAAACAAAAAAAACCCAGAAGATTGTGGAGATACATTGGATATGTAGAGTCCTTTTCCCCTCACGTGTACCCCACAATTAGTGTATTTACTAGTTTATCCACCATTTCTCTTTTGAAAAAAAAAGCAGCAGCAGATAATAGTGTGGAGATGCACTGGATATGTACAGTGGATATAAAAAGTCTACACACCCGTTCAAATGTCAGGTTTCTGTGATGTATAAAAATGAGAGATTAATCATTTCAGAACTTTTTCCACCTTTAATGTGAACTATAAACTGTATAACTCAATTGAAAAACAAACTGAAATCCTTTAGGGGGAGGAAGTAAACATAAAAAAACTAAAACAATGTGGTTGCATAAGTGTGCACACCCTCTTATAACTGGGGATGTAGATGTGTTTAAAATTAAGCAATCACATTCAAGATCATGTTAAATAGGAGTCAGTACACATCTGCCATCATTTACAGTGCCTCTGATTAACCCCAAATAAAGTTCAGCTGTTCTAGTAGGTCTTTCCTGACATTTTCTTAGTTGCATCCTGCAGCAAAAGGCATGGTCCACAGAGAGCTTCCAAAGCATCAGAGAGATCTCATCGTTAAAAGGTATCAGTCAGGAGAAGGGTACAAAAGAATTTCCAAGGCATTAGAGATATACAATGGAACACAGTGAAGACAGTCATCATCAAGTGGAGAAAATATGGCCCAACAGTGACATTGCCAAGGAAAGAACACCCCTCCAAAATTGATGAAAAGACGAGAAGAAAACTGGTCTGGGAGGCTGCCAAGAGACCTACAGCAACATTAAAGGAGATACAGGAATATCTGGCAGGTACTGGCTGTGTGGTATATGTGACAACAATCTGTAGTGTTCTTCATATGTCTGGACTATGGGGCAGAGTGGCAAGACAGAAGCCTTTTCTTACGAAGAAAAACATCCAAGCCCGGCTAAATTTGGCAAAAAAACATCTGAAATCTCCCAAAAGCATGTGGGAAAATGTGTTATGGTCTGATGAAACCAAGGTTGAACTTTTTGGCCATAATTCCAAAAGATATGTTTGGAGCAAAAACAACACTGCACATCACCAAAGAACACCATACCCACAGTGAAGCATGGTGGTGGCAGCATCATGGCTTTGGGGCTTTTTTTCTTCAGCTGGAACTGGGACCTTAGTCAAGGTACAGGGAATTATGAACAGTCCCAAATACCAGTCAATATTGGCACAAAACCTTCAGGCTTCTGCTAGAAAGCTGAACATGAAGAGGAACTTCATCGTTCAGCATGACAACGACCCAAAGCATACATCCAAATCAACAAAGGAATGGCTTTACCAGAAGAAGATTAAAGTTTTGGAATGGCCCAGACCTGAATCCAATGGAAAATCTGTGGGGTGATCAGAAGAGGGCTGTGTACAGGCAATGCCCTCACAATCTGACAGATTTGGAGTGTTTTTGCAAGGAAGAGTGGGCAAATATTGCCAAGTCAAGATGTGCCGTGCTGATAAACTCATACCCAAAAAGAGTGCTGTTATAAAATCAAACGATGCTTCAACAAAGTATTAGTTTAAGGGTGTGCACACTTATGCAACCATATTATTTAAATTTTTTATGTTTACTTCCCTCCACCTAAAAGATTTCTGTTTGTTGTTCAACTAAGTTGTAAAGTTTATAGGTTACATTAAAAGGTACAAAAAGTTCTGAAATTATTTCTGTATCTCATTTTTTTACATCACAGAAACTTGACATTTTAACGGGTTTGTAGACTTTTTACATCCACTGTCCTTTTCATCTCACATGTACCCCACAATTCTCCTTCTCACCAATAGCAATATTATAGGGTGATATAACCAGTCCTTCCACCAAAATCAGTACAGCATCCTGTCAGATTAAATGTATATTAGTCATGTGACACTTTTACAAAACGACAGAGTTTGTTACAAAACAATTTACAAAACGACAGAGTTTGAAAGCAGTGCAAATACAAAATGCCAGAGTGCATATGTCATACCCAGTGCACAAGGGAACATTATGGAGGTCAGTTTGCAGGATCCCTTCTGTATCATCAGTAATTTTGCAACTATAGGTACATAAAAGTTCTTCTTTAAAGCAAACCTGTGGACCCACCTACACTTGCAACGGGTTGCAGGGAAATATAGCAGGAACCTCCAGGTGCCTGCCCGTATGATTACTGGACCACACATTGCATAGCTGAACTGAGACCCACTCCGGATCGCCGTGTTGGTCCAGAATACCATCATATTAAATGATTGACAGGGAGGGTGGCAGACCTCAGGGTAAACAAAGTCTGATCTCAATTTCTAAATCAGAGTGCCATGGGTCCTATTACTCTCTGAAAATAAATAAAATATTTTGCCAGCATCTGGTGATGTCTGCTTAAATTTGTAAGCACAGGCCAACCTACAGATTCACTTTAAGTTAACAGCTGGGTCTAGGTCTATTTTACAAAAACGTTTCATATTCTATAGCACTATCCCTTACCAACTTGAAATCCCTGATAAAGGGACCCAGAGAAGCCCCTTATAAATATCATACAGATTGTTATTCCCTTAATATTCACACTTTTGGAAACCGAGACAAAATGGTTCTTTGCACTCCTCAAATACAATGTGATCATGTCCAAACTGTTGCCTGAAACTCAATTTAAATTAGGTTGTCGTGCACCTCAACTGAGCCTGTACAGGTCAGCACTACATTATTTAGAAATAGAATCCCTAAATCTCATGAAAGATGAATGAGCACTGTTATTTTTTTCCTCCCTCTGTCATATGCCCAAATTGATGACTACCAGTATTCATAATACAGACTTTTCCTTTTTCCTCAGGTGATAAACAGCTTCTTGGATTTTGCCTGTGGCACAGAGGAGATAAGCAGAGTTACAGCTTCTTTGTGGATTTCAAAAGCTTCACCTAGAGCAAGGATACACAATGTGACCTGGAATGTGAACGGAACGAAAAAGGCTTGTCATCTCTCCTTTATGGTACCCACAGGGACCCTTTGACAGATCTGTAGAATAGCAGAAAAAGTGAGGCAAATGCAGCCACCAAGACAAACCGTTTGATCATAGAAACCAAACACTTACACTGGGCCTCGTATAAAAAGTGACTGAAGGGAAGAAATCTGTGTTATCCATAGCAACCAGATTTTATCCAGAGGGTGCAAAACCTCAAAAAGACCCCACACATGGTCCCAAGTTCAGTTTTTGTTGAGTTTATTGTCATATTTTCTCTAGGAAAAGGCTGTGCAAATCTAGTTTTCAAGGGCTGCGTAGAGGCCAAGTATTTCAGACACACATTAATATTGCTTAATGTATTCATGTTTGCTATGTATTGCCTGTAAAAATGAAACAGAAAAAAAAATGCTAGAAGATTCATGGCTCTTTAAAACGAAGCTGGACAGTCTTGACGGAAATGTTGTTTTTGGAAGCCAGAGGGCTATAAAAAACAGACCCCAAGAACAAAATGCATCAAATGATAAAGTCCCCAACTTTAAAGGTTGAATGACCCAATTTGTGGGTGTGTTTTTATTTAAAGTGACATTTTAATTTTAAGCAGAGCTGGGCAGACTGACTCAAAGCACAACTTCACTCAAAAGGAGAAGTTCTGCCCGTTTGCCTCCTCCCTCCCTCCCCTGCCACATTTGGCATTTTTTTTAAGGGGGGGGGTGAGCAGGTACCTGGTTTTGAGAAGTACTCACCCCCACCTCTGGTCTGATGTGCCACAGCCATCTGAGCTGGAGGTTTGGCTCTCCCCTCCTTCCCCTGCAACCTTCTGGGATACTTCACAGGGTCTCAGAAGACTGCGGGGCAATTCACAAAGTGCAGTGCACTTTGCACATGCGCAGTAGGGTACAGACTGTGAAGCTGAAAGGGCTTCACTTCCAGTTTCCCTTACTGAAGATCAGGTGTGGACACCTGGACAGGTAGGTGTCCTTATATTAAAAGTCAGCAGCTACAGTATTTGTGTTGTAGGAGTATGGAGCTCCCCTTGAAGTCCTTGCTTTTTTTTTTTTTTTTTTTTTTTTTTTATATGCCATGGATACTCCAATAGCAGGATGTTCCTGTCACAATTTCGAAGGCTATTCCTAGCCCCCTGCTAGTCTTGTTTCCACCCACCTCTATATGTTCTAGCATCTCCTGTTGTGCTGGACATTTTATTTATTTCATATTGGAGAGAGTACAGGAATGGGAATCCTTCAAAATGACCACACTAGAAGTGGAAGTGCAAACCCATGAACAAAAGCACAGATATACCGACAGAATACTTAAGAGATATAAGATACATTGTTAGATCCGTTTACGCTCCAGCTTCTAAATGTAGTTTTTAACAAAACATAATAGAGCAACAAAGAATACATAAAACATTAACTGAAATGAATTATATTTGTTTTGTTCTTGAATTTCAACCCAGAACTGGTCCAAAAATCAGCATCCCTGCAGCAGGCTAACAATAAAACAGCTGCTCGCTAAAAAGAGCAGCACTTGGGACTGCAAATGAAGTGTGCCGGAACACTAGCAATAGACCACTGCTCACACACACACAGAACAATGGCTCTTACCTTCAGGCTGCTGCAGGGGTGCAGTCTTTTGGGCTGGCACTTGGGCACAATTACAGAACAAACACATATAAGACATGTAAAAAGCAATGGGGTTGATTTACTAAAGCGTGAAAGTGCAAAATCTGGTGTAGCTGTGCATGGTAGCCAATCAGCTTCTAACTTCAGCTTGTCCCATTAAGCTGTGCCAAAAAAAATAAAAAATCTGAAAGCTGATTGGTTTGTATGCAGAGTTGCACAAGACTTGCACTCTCCAATTTTAGTAAAATCAACCCAATGTTTTTATGGGCCTTCCTTTGGTCTATTACATTTTGCAAAAAGCTACAAATGGGCTGCAAGTGCAGGGGCATAAAGTTAATTTATAGCAATCTACTCCCTCCACTATTGTTTAGTTGCTATTTGTAAAGAGTTTGGTGTGATCTAATACACCATAGCTTTGAGAAGTTAGTAATCCCACACAAAGCATTGTGCAATTGTTGATTGTGAAACTTATCCAGTAGAGTGCCATGTGTTCCATTTGTATAGCAATTGATCACTTGTGAAAATAGTAGTGAGACTGAGTTACCAAGAAGGCAATGTAAGGCCCTGCAATAAAACCGTTGTGGAATGACCTCTGGAAGTGACTTGGCTGCTATGCACATCACCATCTCCCCTTACGAGACACTTTATTAAAACAAGAGGCCATCAGTCAAGTATGGTCTTGCTATTTTCATAGAAATATAAAACAAATACAACACATTAGCAGTTTTTAAAAAGACCTGAGTGCAAACAATTTACAGAATAGCAAGAGCAGTGTAAAAACATACCAAAAACTTTGGATGACGGCTGAAACTAAGGCTAACTATACATTCTTTAAGGGGTAAAAAAGAAAAAAAAAAAAAAATACAATTTGGCACCAAACACAAAATTTCATACTTTGACATAACAGCAATTTTTTGTAGTCAAGTATTTTTAGTTATATAGTCACTGTACAGTAAGCCCAACTCCCATTTATAAAACTGCCACTAAAATATCACATGGTAAAAGGGGCATGGAGTGTGATGTCTGATAAAGTTCTTTGCATTCAGTGATCAAAGGGTTGTGAATAATCAGACTTTGTCAGGTGATAAACACGATCAAGTAATAACAGCAGGCAAAGGAGTGTAGCAGCTATTGCACTATCAATGTCTGTGAACCACTGCCATATGTTTTCTCTCTTTCCCAGAAGACGTTGGGGACAGAGTGCATTATGGTCACGTCAAAGTTGTCCTGAATCTAAAAAAAGTAGCACAGAGTAGCTCTAGGGAATGTCCTGCGGCCAGCGCAGATCCACATGTTCCTTAATTAACCTCTAAAAGGTGCCAGACAAGCTCTGAGCCTTTTCACTCTATCAACCAGTAGCTGCAGAGCAGCACATCTTCATCAGATACTGCCGTAGCGAGTCTCTTGAGGATCCAAGCTGACCGTTCCCCACTCCACAAAGAAAAATGAGATGGTGCCAAAGAATCCAAATATCACCATGATTAACAGCTGCCACTGCAGGAGGAGGTAGTTGCTATAAAAGAATGCAACAGCTGCGCTGATAGACTGAATAAGAGGGAGATACAAGAGTGTTACTGACATCGCTCATTACCATACATCTGCTTTTCATGAATCACTAACATTTCTATAAATATATGTACTCAGAAAAAAAAAATCATTAACAGATACGTGTTAATCAGAACAAGTAGTGACTAGCTGATTACCACGTTCACAATCTAAAATTCTGTGGTGATTGCTTATGTATGAGGCAAATTTAATCCATCAATTAGACCTCTCTATCCAAAATATTTCTAATATGTTTAAAGAGCAACTGTATTCTAATCATATCAAAACTGAATTTCCTTACAATTAAAAGTAGTTAACATGTTACAGCAGTGGAAATAAGTCATACTATATAAAAAATAAAATCCAACAAAAACCACAATACAATTTATTGGATCCTCAAAAACAAATGGATACTCACAAGCAGTAAAAACAATAGTTCAGTCTTGAGCGGTGAGTCCAATCTGGTTGGAAAGCCAATGTGTTTTGAGGGTCAAGCCCCATTCTTCAGAACTCTGAAGAAGGGGACTCGACCCCCGATACACATTAGCTTTCCAACCAGATGGTTTTAGAATGGGACTCACCCCCCAAAACGGAACTGCTTATGCTATATGCCTGCTGTTTTTAACTGCTTGTGAGTATCTGTCTTTAAGGATCTAATAAATTGTATGGTAGTAATGAACGAGGAGTTATGCACCCTCTTGTGCGTCTTTTGCAGTTGACAGGAGGTTTCCTGATCTGAGGAAGGCTGCACCTGAGCAAGCATTCCACAATAACATCCTGTGGATGTTAGTGTGATAGATGGATAGATAGAGAGATGGAGAGAGAGATGGAGAGAGAGATGGAGAGAGAGATGGAGAGAGAGATGGAGAGAGAGATGGAGAGAGAGATGGAGAGAGAGATGGAGAGAGAGATGGAGAGAGAGATGGAGAGAGAGATGGAGAGAGAGATGGAGAGAGAGATGGATGGATGGATGGATGGATAGATGGATAGATAGATATGTGTATGTCACACTATGCCCACTCTACCGTTGCTTGGCACAGCCATACTAAAACTCTGACAAAGCTGCCCTGAATGAGGAGGCCTGTGGATTTAGATTAGCTGTGCCTAAAGCTAGCCACAAACACCAATTTTCAGGACTTCTAACGAGATTTCAAATGCAACATAACTTAAACAATTAACGGAACCTACCATATACAGTTTGGCTCCTTTCACACCAATGCGCTTTTGTGCAGATTTTACACTGATGCACTTTTGTCATGCTCCCATTGACTTACAATGGAAGGTGCCTCTTTGATGTGCTTTTGAAAAACTGCATCAAAGATGCAACATGCAAGACTTTTTAGAATGCAGTGTGAACAGTTACATAAGATTTAATGGACAATAGTTTTCATGCCGTTTTGTCGACCTGGAAACGCACAGCAAAAGTGCACCAGTGTGAAAGTGGCTATTCTATGGATATCAAAAAAATTATCTAAAAAAGTGTTGATGCTTTGTAAATCTACTCCATTGCTTGCCTTTTGAAAGCGGACAAATATGTTTGGAATCATATGAAAGTTGCTATGTGTGAGGCTAACATTACGAATGATAGGGCAGCACAGTGGCTAAATGGTTAGCACTTCCACCTGGCAGTACTGTGGTCGTTGGTTCGAATCCCAACCACAGCACCACCTGCCGGGAGTTTGCATGTTCTCCCTGTGCCTGCGTGGGTTTCCTCTAGGTACTCCGCTTTCCTCCCACACTCCAAAGACATGCTGGTAGGATTTATTATTTATTTATTTATTTATTTATCGGGTTTATATAGCGCCAAAGGGTTTGCTCAGCGCTGTACAATAGAGGGGGGGACAATACATGAAACAGTACAGTAACATCAAACAGCACACAAGGGGCAAGAGGGCCCTACTCTTTCGAGCTTACAATCTAGGAGGGAGGGGGTAGAGGTACACGAGGAAATGGCTGTGGGGGATGGAGTGGTAGGAGGAGGGAAGGGCAGCGGCTGTTAGGTGAGGGTGGGGTAGGCTTCCCTGAAGAGGTGGGTTTTCAGGGAGCGCCTGAAGATGAGGAGGGAAGGTGACAGTCTGATGGATTGGGGTAGTGAGTTCCAGAGGATGGGGGAGGGCCTGGAGAAGTCTTGCAGTCGTGCGTGGGAGGAGGAGACCAGGGAGCAAGACAGAAGGAGGTCCTGTGAAAAGCGAAGGGTACGGGTAGGGTGGTACCTGGGAATCAGGTCGGTGAGGTAGTTAGGGGCAGTGTTGTGAATGGCCTTATAGGTCAGAGTGAGCAGTTTGAATTTAATGCATTGGGCAATGGGGAGCCAGTGGAGGGAGAGGCAGAGGGGGGTGACAGAGGTGGAGCGGCTGGTGAGGTGGATGAGTCTGGCAGCTGAGTTCAGGATGGTCTGAAGTGGGGAGAGTTTGCACTGGGGTAGGCCGGTGAGGAGGGAGTTGCAGTAGTCAACGCGTGAGATAATCAAGGAGTGTACGAGTAGTTTAGTGGTGTCTGGGGTAAGGAAGGAGCGTATCTTGGCGATGTTCCGGAGGTGGAGCCTGCATGTGTTTGTAAGTGATTTGACATGAGGTTGAAAGGAAAGGTTTGAGTCCAGAATGATGCCAAGGACCTTGGCTTGCTGGGCGGGATTGATGGTGGTGTTGTTGGTAGTGATGGAAAGGATGGGGGGGGGGGGCGCGGGAAGGGGGAAAGACGAGAAGCTCGGTTTTGGAGAGGTTGAGCAATAATTAGACAGGATAATTGGATCCTGTCTAAACTGGCCCTGATATGTGTATGTATGAATGTGAGTTAGGGACCTTAGATTGTACACCCCTTGAGGGTTAGGGACTGATGTGAATGTACAATATATATGTAAAGCGCTGCGTAAATTGACGGCGCTATATAAGTACATGAAATAAATAAATAATGACAGCTTAGACACCATCCACTCTATACACCTGCAGCAGCTTTGTAATGGTTTATATTCTGTAGATGTTCCACAAGAAAGTTTGATTAGAAAATGATTATACATATGACATTATGTTTGCAATGATGTACAGAACAAATCACTGCAGATACACAGATAAAACTTATGTAGGATTGGTTTCATCTCTGTGTATCACCTGAGGCTAGTCACTACACTGGTAATATGTAAAGTGTTACAACCACTTTACAGTTGGGTATACAATACATGTACATTTTTTTTTTTTTTAATTCAACCAGTGGGACCTTACAGATCCCCAAATCAACACAAACGAAGCTTCATGCAGGGAACTCCCTCAAGTCCAACCTCCTAGGAAACTAGCATGCTGGGCAAAGAAGGTTATCCAAAAGGGTGGATTTCCATTTTTTTTCTTTTTGCCATTGCCCCAACCTCCTGTAAGCAGCAGTATAACCCAACAGTTTTAGAGTTCCTTCCTGTATCCTGCAAAAGTACCTTTTTTTCTTTTTTAGCCTTGACCATTTGAATGAAAGAAGAAATAGAAAACCACAACATATTCCTTTACATTGCAGAGAAAAATCTGTATAACGGTTATATTCGTGCATGTTTATATACACACGAGAGTGAGTTCTCACGTTTCTTACCTGCACAAATTTGAATATTGCAAAAGCGGGTGCACTGTCATCTGCGTACAGGGTTCCCAAAATACTCAAGAGCTGAGTGTTGAAGCAGCTGTCTCCTAAACCCAACAGAAAGCTGCAGAACATAGCCAGGGCTTTGCTACAGGAAGCAAACCAGAATGGTTAGATGTGACTCAGCTGGTCTTTAAATAAAATGAAACAAAAAATGAAACCTGAATATACCTATTACTTATTTACCAGCTTGTCTTCAATAAACTTCCTTGCAAATCTTGATGTTAATATTGCTACTGAAGTCTGAGTACTAAATATTAATGGACTTCTCTCTACATACTGTCTACAAGATTGAAAATAGGATTCACCTTCCTAATGCCGCGACCCTTTAATACAGTTCCTCATGTTGTGGTGACCCCCAACCATAAAATTATTTTCGTTGCTACTTCATAACTGTAATTTTGCAGTGGGAGGAGTAGTGCCACATCACTGGTGTCAGTGGGGGGGGGGGGGGGAGGAATAGTGCCCCAGCGTTGGCGTCAGTGGGGGGAGGAATAGTGCCCCAGCGTTGGCGTCAGTGGGGGGAGGAATAGTGCCCCAGCGTTGGCGTCAGTGGGGGGAGGAATAGTGCCCCAGCGTTGGCGTCAGTGGGGGGAGGAATAGTGCCCCAGCGTTGGCGTCAGTGGGGGGAGGAATAGTGCCCCAGCGTTGGCGTCAGTGGGGGGAGGAATAGTGCCCCAGCGTTGGCGTCAGTGGGGGGAGGAATAGTGCCCCAGCGTTGGCGTCAGTGGGGGGAGGAATAGTGCCCCAGCGTTGGCGTCAGTGGGGGGAGGAATAGTGCCCCAGCGTTGGCGTCAGTGGGGGGAGGAATAGTGCCCCAGCGTTGGCGTCAGTGGGGGGAGGAATAGTGCCCCAGCGTTGGCGTCAGTGGGGGGAGGAATAGTGCCCCAGCGTTGGCGTCAGTGGGGGGAGGAATAGTGCCCCAGCGTTGGCGTCAGTGGGGGGAGGAATAGTGCCCCAGCGTTGGCGTCAGTGGGGGGAGGAATAGTGCCCCAGCGTTGGCGTCAGTGGGGGGAGGAATAGTGCCCCAGCGTTGGCGTCAGTGGGGGGAGGAATAGTGCCCCAGCGTTGGCGTCAGTGGGGGGAGGAATAGTGCCCCAGCGTTGGCGTCAGTGGGGGGAGGAATAGTGCCCCAGCGTTGGCGTCAGTGGGGGGAGGAATAGTGCCCCAGCGTTGGCGTCAGTGGGGGGAGGAATAGTGCCCCAGCGTTGGCGTCAGTGGGGGGAGGAATAGTGCCCCAGCGTTGGCGTCAGTGGGGGGAGGAATAGTGCCCCAGCATTGGCGTCAGTGGGGGGAGGAATAGTGCCCCAGCATTGGCGTCAGTGGGGGGAGGAATAGTGCCCCATCGTTGGCGTCAGTGGGGGGAGGAATAGTGCCCCATCGTTGGTGTCAGTGGGGGGAGGAATAGTGCCCCATCGTTGGTGTCAGAGGGGGGAGGAATAGTGCCCCATCGTTGGTGTCAGTGGGAGGAATAGTGCCCCATCATTGGTATTAGTGACACCAATCATGGGGCACTATTCCTCCTACTGACACCAATGATACTTACCTGGCTGACCCCTGCTCCAGCCTGGGCTCGCTCCCTCCCTCTCCCATCTACAGCAAGCATACCTGGCTGCAGCAGCACCATCTGCACGCTACAGACACTTACCTGTCAGCTGTCTTCCTTCTCCGGCTGCTCCCTTCTGATCCCGGGGATGTGGCCAGATGACAGGGGCGGCATGTCATCCCGCGCACACATCGCGTCCAGGGAAATGTGGACGTATCTGCATGTGGGTGGACCCGCCTGAAAACTGATAGAGGAGCGGTGTCTCGGTTCCTAAGACCATCGGAAATATGTGTTTTCCGATGGTCTTAGGAGACCCCTGTGAAAGGGTTGTTCGACCCCCAAAGGGGTCGCGACCCACAGGTTGAGAACCGCTGCTGTAGGCCAACTGCTCAGTGGATAGGCCTTAAATCATAGTGCTCCTCTGTGATGCAAAGCATAGGGCTTAACGCAACAAAATAAATATTCAATCTATTATTACAATTTTACATATTAAAAAAAAAAAAAGAAAAAAAGTAAAGTCCCCTTATTTGTTAGATTTTCTAACCCGAAAGTCAGAGATAAGAGGGAACAAAACCACCAACTGCTGTCCTATCAGCTACCTTACCTCATGCCGATAACCTAAGCTTTCTCCTTGTTGGTGCACCAAACACTGATGTTTCAGTTGTAGTTGGTGTGTTTTTTATTTTGGGGACTCCAGAGCTGAGATCTACCTGCCATTGTACCAGGGTTTGCTCCCTCTTCCTTTTGGAGTTTAGGGTGTTCCCACATCTCCTATTATTATTATTATTATACAGGATTTATATAGTGCCAACAGTTTGCACAGCGCTTTACAAAATGAAGGTAGACATTATGGTTACAATACAATTTGGTACAAGAGGAAACAGATGCTGCTTATGGCTAATATATGAAATAGGAGAAAAACTCAGCAAGAAGAGTGGGACTGATTTGTGACTACTTTGCTATGTGCTCAGACTTGGGAAAAGATTTAGATTTCTACCACAGCAGTCCCTAAAAGAATAAAAACTTTTAGATATCCGCCAAAAACTGTTAAACTGAATTTTAACCTGGGGCAGCACAGTGGCTAAATGGTTAGCACTTCCGCCTGGCAGTACTAGGGTCGTTGGTTCTAATTCCAGCCACAGCACCACCTGCCTGGAGTTTGCATGTTCTCCCTGTGCCTGTGTGGGTTTCTTCCGGGTACTCCGGTTTCCTCCTACACTCCAAATTCATGCTGGTAGGTGAATTGGATCCTGTCTAAATTGTCCCTAGTATGTGTATGTATGAATGTGAGTTAGGGACCTTAGATTGTACGCCCCTTGAGGGTTAGGGACTGATGTGAATGTATAATATATATGTAAAGCACTGCGTAAATTGACGGCGCTATATAAGTACCTGAAATAAATACAATAAATAAAACCTGAACTGACCCTATAGTATCTAGTATGCAGACACAACTTGCGCTGATGTATGCAGAGACATTAACTTTTCTCCCTGCCCACCCTACTGTCAAATACTGCATCAGAGTGGCTCAAAAGTTTCAACATTTAACAGTATAAAAAGAAATCCACATTTACAGCCAATATTTTACTCCCATGGTGTTACGTAGACACTTTCTATTGTCTGTTCAGAGATGAGGTCTTCTCAGAACCCAGAAAAGGATTCAGTGACATCAGTGTAAGGGCACTGCTGGGGACCGAATGATGCAAGCACACATGCAGCCTTGGATTAGCAGTCTCCTGCACGCAGAAAAGGCATTGGCAAGGGGCCTGAATAGAGGATTTAAGTAAATACATCTTGTATCACAAGGTAAGGGCAAAAAATTAACATGGATTAGAGGGGGTTGGGAGAGGGTTAAAGTGGTTGCAGACACTCAAGGTTTTTTTTACCTTCCAGCAAAACACAAAAAAAAAAAAACTTGCCTTTAATATCACTTTAATATTTGCCCAAAGATACATTTCAAACTGCTCCTTGCGTTCCTTTATTGAAATGCCTGAAAAAGTTGAAAACTTTTACAGTACAACTTTTAACTTTTCTTTTTGGCTATAGTAGGGAAGGGTTAAAACCCATATCAGGTTTTTTTCTTCCATCTATGTCCCATTGCAGAAAGTTCTCTTTATTGCCTGTACTTTAAAACACAAAGGGAAATGAGAGGAAACCTTTCCCAAATAAGGAAAACACCTCTCACCCAAACAGGTGTCCTGATGGGAAGATTTACCTTCTATTCTTCTCTGTTGTCAACTCTGGCCAACTGGAAAAACAGAGAGTGGGGTTGATTTACTAAAGGCAAATATACTACTGACACTTTGCAGGGGAAGTTGCCCCAGAGTTTAACGAATGTGGTGAATTTTCACTATGCAAATACCATCCAATCAAAAGGGAAAATGAAAAAAAAAAAAAAAAAGAATTTTTGCTTGAACGCGATTGTCTCATGGAAGAAGTCAGCAAGGCCTCACCTTCTTTACAAAGCTGAGCCAAATTCCCTTGCAAAATGAACAGTCTATATGCCTTTTGTAAATAACCCCAGTGAATCTCTCTAGCAGGGACATAGAACCTTTGTCAGGGTTTGATTGCGGTCTATCTCGAAATCTAAAAAGCATTGATCACAGTAGTCATTCAGAAATTGAGTGCAACTCGCCCTACAAAAAAAGCAATTTCACTGCTGGAGAGATTTCACTCACTTTCTGTCCAGAGACCAACAGGACATGAGGGGTATCTCCCTAGGTGAGACATGGGCAGCAATTCCCCACACCTAATAAAAAGTTGGCTGCAAATCCACCTTAAAATATATATGTTTTCTTATTAATTTATAACGGAGATATGTGATTATGTTAAAATAAATGCACTCTTACAGGTTACAAGTAAATGAGGTTAAAAGTGAAAGGAAACCTGTGCTAAGAAAAATATATGTAGGCATTCACTGCCGACAATTTCTTCTGAAAACACTAATGGCTTGAAAGTCATGCCGATTCCTTGGCTTAAATATCAGATCACTGTATGAAATTAGGAGCTTGGACTTCACTGCAGCTTTGAGTGCACGTTTGTTTCAGGACAGTGACTCAGAATATTTAAGCAAAAAAACAGCCAAGCAACTAGCATTTTCGGAAAGCCATTGACTGTAGTCAGTGTACTTCACTCGCTATAGGCTTCCTTTAGTTACTGAACAGTTGAACATATTACCCTCAAAATTTCTGTTGCAGTAGCTTACATCTGATTGCTGGGTAGACTCCTTAATGGATTCTGTGATATATTTCTGACCTGTTATACACTAAGTGCTTGTGTAGAGATAACCATTGCTCATGTAATAGGCTAAAGTGGCCCTGTCAACAATATGGAAGTCCAATAATCCCTGCTCTTGTAAATAAATATCTTTCCTGCAGCTGAACACATCACCAATCAAAAGGAATTGCTGGCTGAAATCTGCAGAAACCGATTCCAGGAGTGCAGATTCCTATGTTCCTCACAGCGCTCAATGGCTCCTTCCAGCCACTCACCTGTCACTACAGAACACAGAAGCAACACAAAGGTTGGCAGACGGAACCACTGAGAGCAATGGGAGACCCCACTTCCAGAGGGGTCAGTTTCTGCACAGACTTCAGCCAACTATTTCTATAAAATTGGAGTTGTGTTTGGCAGCACAGGGAGAGGCAATCAATTTCAGAAAGCAGAGTTTATTTGGACTTCTATATTAATGACAGGGTTGTTTTAATGGTTTTTTTCCTAGCTTTTTCACCAGAGTAATGCACCACAAGACACTACAGAATGTTAGAATTTCTGGAATATATAATCAAACATTTTCTGGCGTTTTAGGACTGGAAATGGGGACATTGTTGCCCAAAGATTGACAGAAAAAATTTAATTAGTTACCAATGACGACAGAAGCTGCATTTTATACATCCTATATTACATCATCTATAGTGTTTTTATTTTATTACTATACATCATCTATGCAAACTGGATAAATGGTTAACACTTTATATTCTGTGGTATTGGCATCCTAGGTTCTTGAATACCATCAGCAGAGTTTGTACATTCTATATAATTTTGTGTGGGGTCTTCTCTGTGTCCTGGTTTCTTCCTACAGTCCAAAAACATTAATAGCTGAAATTACGTCTGATCAAAGGGACCCTAGAGTATGTATGTCTGTAGGACTGTGGTTGGGGCAATAGACAAAGTGATTCTACATTTAATTTTTTTTTTTTTTAAATAACACGTCATACTTCCCTTGGTGCAATGGTTTCGCACAGAGCAGCACCATTGGTGCAATGGTTTTGCACAGAGCAGCCCTGATCCTCCATTTCTTGGGTACCCTGCCAGTGCTCCTGGCTTCTCCCTGATGCTCAGTGCCACAATAGCAAGCTGCTTTCTCTGGGGGCACTCATACTTGCATCCTGCCAAGCTGCCTGTTTTGTCCAAAAGACTTAGGCTGGCCATACACTACACAATTTTCTGTCCAATTTCCTTTAGATTTACCTGCAACTATGTAGTGCAAGGGCTTGCCTAATTTGATACAATTGAAAGTGTTGTTAAGGTTTGACCTTCAATTATATGGTTTTTGGCAAATCTAAAGCACAATTCTCAAAAAAATTGTATAGTGTATGACCAGCCTTACAGAGCATGGCTCGGCCCTACCCCCTACTCACTGGCTGTGATTGACAATAGAGGGAGCCTATTGGGAGGGGGGCTCCGGGGAAAGCAGCGCTCAGGTTTTTTTTTCACCTTCAGGCATAGAATACATGAAGTTAAAAAAAACATCCTGCCTTAAACACCACTCTAACTTCACTGGTAAAAGAACTGAAGTGACGTACTCTCTGTAAAACACTAAAATATGTTGTTGATCTCTATGAGAAATAAGTTAAATATTAGGTTATAAAATATATTCATATTTAGTTTTATAAAGGCAGAAAAAAAATGCAATTAAAAAAAAATTTCCTACCTAGGATCTACATATGCCCGACTGTAAGTCCCATCACGTGAGGCAATAGGGGCATCAGTAGGAATACTGAGGAAGATCAGGTAGAAAGCAAGAAAATGAACAACAAGCCCAAATAGAAAGACTGGATTTCTGCCAAAGCGACTATTCTTGCTGAGTAATCCAAAGACTGCTCCACCTATAAAGTAGACAGGAAGATTTTTAATCAGTTCACAGTACAAAAATGAAATTCTGCACAGCTGGAAGGCTTCAACAAATGCTTACTTTCCGTGTTTAAAGAGCAATTCTATGCAACAAGTCAATACAATCAGTGAACTGTTAAAAATATCTAGAAAAACACAGCAAATGTGGTTAAGTTTGAAAGTTCACTTAAATTTACCTTAAAGTGAACCTGTAAGACCCACCAAAGCAAGGGAGATGAAGAGGGCATGAGAAGGGAGAGAGAGAGAGGAGTGATGGAGGTGCATAAAGAATACCTTTAACCTTTCCGAGAAATGGTTTACATGATACGACAGGCTGACGGTCTGTCACTGTGTAGGAACGCACATACTGACAGGGATAGAGCCTGTTTCAGCAATGAATGGGTAAAAAGGCGTGAGACTAATTGTAGACAGGTGAGTGTTGCCCACAAAAATGTACTCTTAATGGTCATTGCTTCCTCCTCAGGAGAAAGGAGGCTACATGAGCAGTGTGCATATACAGACACACAAGGAGCATGTGTCCAGCCCTGTCTGGCCTTCGAGGGTCTAAAATAGCCAGGAGGCTGTTCATGGTGTATGTGACCACTGTGATGGTAATGCCTTTTTGAGGAATTAAAGTGGACAGAAGCTAGGGTTGCCACCTCATCCTTTCAAAATCAAACACACATTAATTACACAGGTTCTGTGGTGATTAAACTCACTTGATGCCTTATCTGCAAAAAATTAGCCTCAAAACCTGTGTAACTAATATGTGTCCGGTTTTTAAAGGGATGAGGTGGCAACCCAAGCAGTAGCCCAAAAATATCTATGCACCCACTGGAAAATCCAAGAGGAATCTTAAACCTTATGGTTATACTGCCGCCTACAGGAGGATTGGACACTGGCAAACAAAAAAAATATGTAGGCCAGCCCCGGATAACCCCTGCCACTCCCAGCATGTAGCAAGAAAAGAATTGTAAATCAAGTCCAAAAATGCTTCTTTTCCTCTCATCTATTGTATGACACAGGGCATCATATCTATTGAGACTTGATACTTGCAAAACAAATACCGTGCCTTGAAAAAGTATTCATACCCCTTGAAATTTTCAACATTTTGTCATGTTATAACCAAAAACGTAAATGTATTTTATTGGTATTTTATGTGATAGACCAACACAAAGTGGCACATAATTGTGAAGTGGAAGGAAAATGATAAATGGTTTTCAAATTTTTTTACAAATAAATCTGTGAAAAGTGTGGCATGCATTTGTATTCAAATCCCGAGTCAATACTTTGTAGAACCGCCTCTCTCTGCAATTACAGCTGCAAGTCTTTTTGGGGATGTCTCTACTAGCTTTGCACATCTAGAGACTGAAATTTTTGCCCATTCTTCTTTGCAAAATAGCACAAGCTCTGTCAGATTGGATGGAGAGCATCTGTGAACAGCAATTTTCAAATCTTGCCACAGATTCTCAATTGGATTTAGGTCTGGACTTTGGCTGGGCCATTCTAACACCTGAATATGCTTTGACTAAACCATTCCATTGTAGCTCTGGCTGTATGTTTAGGGTCGTTGTCCTGCTGGAAGGTGAACCTCGCCCCAGTCTCAAGTCTTTTGCAGACTCTAACAGGTTCTCTTCTAAGATTGCCCTCTATTTGGCTCCATCCATCTTCCCATCAACTCTAACCAGCTTCCCTTTCCCTGTTGAAGAAAAGCATCCCCACAACATGATGCTGCTTCCACCATGTTTCACAGTGGGGATGGTGTGTTCAGGATGATGTGTAGTGTTAGTTCTTCTCCACACAGTGTTTTGCTTTTGGGCCAAAAAGTTCAATTTTGGTCTCATCTGACCAGAGCACCTTCTTCCATGTTTGCTGCCCCCCCCTCCACCCCCCATGGCTTCTCACAAACAGCAAATGGGACTTCTTATGGCTGGCTTTCTTCTTGCCACTCTTCCATAAAGGCCAGCCTGTCAGTTTAGGTGGACAGCCAAGTCTTGCAGGTATGCATTGCGACATACTCTTTCCATTTTCGGATAATGGATTGAACAGTGCTACATGAGATCTTCAAAGCTTGAGATATATTTTTTTTTATAACCTAACCCTGCTTTCAACTTCTCCACAACTTTATCCCTGACCTGGCTGGTGTGTTCTTTGGCCTTCATGATGCTGTTTGTTCACTAATGTTCTCTAACAAACCTCTGAGTGCGTCACAGAACAGCTGTATTTATACTGAGATTAAATTACACGCAGGTGGACTCTATTTACTAATTTGGTTACTTCTGAAGGCAATTGGTTCCACTAGATTTTAGTTAGGGGTATCAGAGTAAAGGAGGCTGAACACAAATGCATGCCACACTTTTCAGATATTTGTAAAACTTTTCGAAAACCTTTTATCATTTTCCTGCCACTTCACAATTATTTGCCCCTTTGTGTATGTCTATCACATAAAATCACAAAAAAATCAATTTACGTTTTTGGGTGTAACATGACAAATTTCAAGGGGTATGTATACTTTTTCAAGGAACTGTAAGACAGTAATTCCTCTACCAGGCATAACCCCTCTCAGTCAGGCACTACCTCTTTTTTTTTTGCTAATGTCTTAAGTGATGGTCAGTTTTGTGCAGTCTCTGCATTAGGTTTTCAAATAGTTTCTCAAGATTCCTAGTAAGGACAGGAGATAAACTACATTTGGATCTGTTGCCTACAGCCTGGGGCCAAGAGGGAAGGTACCCGCACCCCATGATGGACTTGCGAGGATGGTCTATAACATTGCCTTCGGCACTGAACCCTGTGCAATGGAGACTTGTGCAATCTTTTCACTGCCTGTTGGTCTGGGAGAATGCTATACAGGTCCAGGACAGTGATCCCCAACTGAGGAGGCATGTTTCTGAAGGTGTGCCTGCCGTGATCAATCACCTGACTATTCTCCATTCTTAGATCCTTCCTTCTATGAATGGTGGATCTGGGTGGAAAGGGAAGGCATAGTCAGGCTCTCTTGAGAGTCTATGACAGACCCTTAGCTGTAATAACCTCGTACAAATCCCACCGTCCCCAACAACAGAAGAGTACAGCGGCTGGGGTGGACATCAGAGGAGGAAGATTTAAATTAAAGGAAGCACAACAGTACAAGAAAGACATCTACAAAGCCGCAATGGAAAGGTGCAAGACCAAGCTCCAGCACCAATGTACAGTGGAGTCTTGATTAGGGGAACAAAATTGAAAAGGTGCTAAAAAAAAAAAAGTCAGCCTGAACACAGGATCCTCCTAGGAAACTAGGAAAAAACAGAAGTATGCCAGCAGTGGGAGAAGGAAACCCTGGCGGGCCTACAGTTTGTCCAATACTCTTGTAGGCAGTAGCATAACCTGGAAGTTAAAGAGTTCTTGTGTCTCTCAGTGGACGGGAACAAAAACCTTTATTTTTGAGTGGACCAAGTTTCTGGAAAGTTCTCTATATGAAACTAAACTTTACAATGCCCACTAGGTTAAAGCAAATAAGAATTGGATTGAAAAATACCAACCTAAAACTTCTCCAATGCCGACAAATATTCCAGATAGCCCAATTAAGCTCTTGGCATCGGCTCCGAACCAGTTGATTGCTCCAATGCAAGTGCCAAACACACCAGAATAAAAGGTAAGTTCAAAACCTGAAAGACAATAAAAGTACATCTAATATAGCATCTACAAAACATCCTAAAGTCTAGGTTAAGTTAAGTTTCATCACTGTTCCATTCTTAGGCTTTTTAAATCTTAAAAAGCAAGAAAGAATTGCAGTAAAACTGGGGTCTTTTAGTTATTTTGACCTCAAACATTTGCATACTGTGTCTTCCCTTTTCAGTTTTAGAAATATAGCACATTACAGTTCATTGTGTATTTGTTTAAATGTTTACACTGCCTATGGGAATCAGATGAAAGACGCAGTGCACTTTTATTCTGTTGTTGATCCATTTTTATCTAGCGTTTTCCACTTTTATGTGATTATGCGTGAAATAGGGCTGGGAATATACTGAAGGCTTGCTGAAATTGCATATAGAGGTTAAAAAAAGAAAGAAAAAAAAAACACAAACACAAGTGATTTTGAAAGGAATAAACCTGAAGTGAAATAACTAGTATTTTATCAGTTTTCTGATTTCTGTTTATCATTATTTAACAAACAAAAAAGGTTTAATGTCTATTTAACCCTAAAGTAATTAAAACGATTAAAAAAAAAAAAAAAAAAAAGTTCACTTTACAAATATATGTTATACTTACCTGCTCTGTGCGGGGAGAGACACTACAAATGGGTACAGTGCTGGATTGAGTGAGGGCTGAGCAGGATGACAGCAGAAGGGTTCCTTACAAAAAATCATTTAAATTCAATATCAATCATGAAGGTGGAGACAGGAGAAGGTGGAGACAGAGGAATAACCTCATCAGTATGTGGTTTCTTCCTTATTGTCCAAAATGCAGACTGAAACATTTTTTTTTCCATTGAGCCAGTGGACTGAGAGCAAAAAAATAAACAGAATCCTCCATTCATAAAAATAAGGTGGATGGAGGAATCCCCCCTGCCGGAACATTGAATTCTGACAGTGGGGCAACAAATCCTTTTGGCAGGTCCAATGTCTTCTATTAATCTTTAACATAGTAACCATAGTCGCCATGGTAGCAATGGAATATGAATAAATAAAACAAGCATAAAATTTACATTCTGACCTAATGCTAACCTGCAAGTATATCTTCATCTTATGTAAAGTAAATAGGCGAGCGTTACAGCATCAACAAATACTCAAAGCTGTCCATCAGAGATCTTCCAGAAGCTGAAAGGTCCCCCAAACCTGAGCAGCTGACAAACCACTGGAATACAGGAAATGAGGTAGTGCTTCAAGGCTATCTAGGGACTGTAAATCATCCCCTTGTACCAAATTAAGTCACCATATAATAAAAGGAATATAGTTCCAATGTTTATTGATCACTGGTGAAATATAACAAATGGCAGCACAGTGGCTAAATGGTTAAGCACTTCCGCCTGGCAATACTAGGGTCGTTTGTTCAAATCCCGACCACGGCACCACCTGCCTGGAATTTGCATGTTCTCCCTGTGCCTGTGTTGGTTTCCTCCACGTATTCCGGTTTCCTCCCACACTCCAAAGACATGCCAGTAGGTTAATTGGCTTCTGTCTAAATTGGCCCTAGTATGTATGGATGTGAGTAAGGGACCTTAGATTGTTCTCCCCTTGAGGGTTATGGACTGATGGAATTGTACAATATATATGTAAAGCGCTGTGTAAATTGACAGTGCTATAGAAGTACCTGGAATAATAACAAACGGGCTCAGAGTTCCACTCCACAAACAGGCTGTAGCTGTACTTGGTGCGATACGGTGTCACACAAAAAGCCTAAAGACATACCCAAGTAGAGGAACTGGATGTGACATCACAGGAAGCCTTCAACCAGAAGTGATAAGCGCCAGACAAAGGTGTCTTAAGCAGATAAGGACAGAAATTAGTCCAAAAAAGCAGTCTTCTGTAATGGATGACACGTTTCGAAGCAACGTGCTGCTTTTATCAAGTCCAGTAATAAAAAAGAAATGACCAGGGTAGGTTTAAATAAAAATCAGTAAGGAAGAGGAGGGGCCATAAACCATAGAAAGCAATTGAGAGCCACAGAAAGCCATAGAGTCCTTTATAGCATGCTACCCCATCATAAGTATGGAACCATCCATTTTGAATAGCACCTCAATGCACATTACCAATGGATCTGCATTTCTGCACACCCTACATATATGTGAACTGTTGTGGTGTGCTGGAAAAAAAAAAAGAAAGAAGGGCACAAGCATTAAAAAAAAAGGTCCACTACAGTGTTAGCAGCCCGTTGAAAATGAATAGGTTACCTTACAGCAACACACATTAAAGAAACTCTTACAGGTCTCTAAGGTTTTCATCAGAATAGCATTTACTCCCTTCTCTGTCCATTTCAATTTCCTCCATTCCAGCACTGTAGCTGACCCCCTACATCACCACATAAGTCAACAGTGACTCAAGGGTCATTAACTACTTACCCTCCAGAGGATTTACCCTCCTTCCTGACCAGGACATTTTTTGCGATACAGCGCTGCTTTATTTTAACTGACAACTGTGTGGTCATGCAACGCTGCACCCAAATTTGCAGCCTTTTTTCCCCCTCAAATAGAGCTCTCTTTCAGTGGTATTTGATTGCCTGTGCGTTCTCAATTTTTGGCGCTATAAACAAGAAAAGACCGACAATTTTAAGAAAAAACCCCATTATTTTTTGCTATTAAACATGTCCAGTAAAAAAAAAAATTTTAAAAATCAAATTTTTACATAAATTTAGGCCAAAAATGTATTCTACAACGTCTTTGCCTAAAAAAAAATTCCAATACGTGTAAATAAATTGGTTTCATGCAAGTTATATCGTTAACAAATGGCGGTACATATACTGGTAGAAGTAATGGCGGCGATCAGTGACTTATAGCAGGACTTCAGCGGGCATTCTGACACTGGGGGGAACTGACTTGGTGTCACTGGCATCCCCAGTGACACCAATATAGTAATAAAAAGCACCTAACACTGTACTAATGGCACTGGGCAGAAAGGGGTTAACATGTGGGGCAATCAAAGGGTTAACTGTGTGCTGCTTTACTACGTGGGCTGGGTGTTTCACTGTAAGCACACTGATTTGTATGGCTCTGCTAGGCTGGGACCCAGTGATTGACAGCTGAGGCCGCGAATGGTGGCTTTGGTAGGGCTCGCGCACCCCCTACCCGAAACCGCAAAATCACGTTTATTTTATATATATATATATATATATATACACACACACATACACATATATACACGCATATATACATATACACACACACACACATACACACACACGTGATTTTGCGCACCCATGCCACCCTGTAGCAATATTTGTTAAAAACAAAAAAAAAAAAAAAAACCCCACAACACAGCCTGCATTGGGGTCAGGCATCGAGCATTCTTTGATGTGATGAATGTCAAAGAGGCTTTTGGAGGTTTCAACAGTATATGCTGTCTTCTACTGCAAGAGGATGCTGAATTTAAACCTTTAGACACTTGACACGATCTCTCTAAAATGCTTGCAGCAGCACAGCACAGGGGTGTGAATCTGACTGTAATGCCATTCATAGTAAACATAGATCACTGTCCTAGACCCTGCAAAATATTCTTTTCCCATCCCCTCCCTTCTACTCTATCTAAATTGATAGTCACAATACAGAATTCTGATAAGTGAATGTTCCAGAGCTTTGGTACAGATGAAAGCATTTTCATTCTAATCTATGCTGGGAAGAAATCGAATTGAGGAGGAAGGAGCAAGCCCAGATAGAACCCTTGGCAAAAATCTTAACGTAATATTTATAAAAGTGAAATTGCCTATATACACAGATGCAATAAAAACGCAGCACAATTAATTTAAAAGTCCTACACAAATCCACCTAAATATAAGTCTCTATTTGTCATGAATATAGAGCAGGTGGAGATTAGATATTTCCCGGCACACGTAATATAATAAAAATGTAACATGAAACCCAGCGCCATCAGAAATGCCAGATATTAATGCCTCACAGTGAAACGTCAAAAAGGAAGAAAAAACCATAGTCTGCATTGGTTGCTGCAAATGAAAATAACATTTTATGCCTGCTTTGCCTTCTCCGATCTCATTACAGAAAGTATGTAATGGATTTTAAAGATGGCCATTTGGTGTGCAAAAGTCTGCATGCTACTGGGTGTAGCAGATTTTCTATTACCCTTCTGGCCTCTGCCTTTGTCACATTAAATATCTTGTTATCAGCCTGTCCCATAGAAAAGGTTCTTGCTAAAACCCTATAGGTATCCATTAAAAATGTGAGAAAATCAGCCTAATGGTATGCCTCTTTATTAATGCAACATTCCTTTCACCAAATGTTATCTGGTAGCTTCTTTCTGGTAGAGATCTTTAGCATGTTTTGTTTTCCTAGCTTAAATGGCTTTGAAGGTGGAGATAATCAATAATTCATTCAGCAATTTTCACCTCTACAATCATTTGCAGGAAAAATAAAGCTGGGTTAAGAAGTAATTGTACGGCAAGCCAATTCTTTTGTCTTCGTGGCTGTTAGGAACAGATCTTGCTGGAAAAGCCTGCTGCATGTATAGCAGGTGAATTGATGAATGCTACTACCCTGTGAATGGTTACATTTTTAAATACAAAAGGTAAAATATATCAGGAATGTCAAATTATAGAACAAAAGCTTGGGTAAAAGATGTGCAACATTTCATTATGTAAATCAGCTAAACACATTCCATGTGCATCAAAACAAAAGGGTGTGCAAAGTGTTACATTTTGTTTTCTTTAGAAAGCAGCCACAGCCTGAGCAGAAAAGCCTGTCCCCTGCTAGCAGGCTGCAAAGTAGGACCCTTGCCCTCTGTCTCTCTTTGGAGAGGTCCAACAAACCTCAGCTAAGTCAAAGCTAGAGCTCTCTGATCAGCAGGAAACATGAGCTTTTCTATATAGAATGATGAAGCACTGTCTCAGCAGGAGTGTCATACCTCTGCAGAGAGACCACTGCTTCCACACAGACAGCAAGCTGGCAGGGGACAGGCTTTGAATGCGTATGAACTGCAAGGCTCCATCGGCACGGGTGTTTGCTTTGCTGCGAATCCCAGTGGAAATAATCTATTGATTCCTGCTGCTGGGACTGACAGTTGCATGTGGATAGCAATGGCCACCAAGCATGTGTATGAGCAACTGCAATGACAGGCTGTTGCTGGTTGCATCTATATGTGGCGGTTTGCAAAGCCAGTGACCAATGCACCACAGTTTAGCTTTAATGCAGGAAAATATACAATAGTGAAGAGCTCTGATATAGAAGGGGTCAGCAGAAAGAAGCTGGAAAAATGTATGGCTTCCCTTGTCACCGGACTGATGTATTCCAGGAAATTTGATGACAGAGTCCAGTCTTTCAGCATGCAATGACAGTAGGAGACAGCAACCATGTAAATGTTCATATATTTTAATATTTCTCTATCCCCCCCTTTACAGAAGACTTTTTCTTTTATGTGAAAACCACTTAGACCATTCCAGCCTTAAAGTGTTACTAAACTCACAACAATAAAATCTGTCTGTATATGCAGTAAAGCATGCTTGTTATACTCACTATGGAACCTGGAAAAAGGATGTTTGATCCTGTCTTCTCTGATCTCCTAAATATCTCCTGATAAAACAGAGGCATGGGAACTGGCTGCACATGCTCAGTTTGGTGTGTATTGCTAAATACTTTTTCCTCTTGGGAGAGTGGCATGTGATCAGCACAGGACCAATCAGCACCATCACTCCCCAGACAGAGGTCAGGGGTCCTGCATTCTCCTATTAGAGAATGAAAACAAGCTTTAACCAGTGCTGGACACTGATAGAAGTCACAAGTCTGCTCTAATTGCTGATGAGAAAAGGTATTTAACAGTTTATATTTACTAAAATAATTACATTTCCATGTTGAGTGAACTGTGGGAGACCAGATATAGTGAATGCAGGGTCCTGGGTTTAGTAACATTTTAAAATTTCCTTTTGCTTTCTGTTCTGGCGACAATGCTCAACATGACAAACATCACCCCTCTCGGTCAGATCCATCTTTGTTGCCAACAAATAAAAACGTATAAAACTAAGTTGGATCAATTAAAAAGTCACATAATGTGTTGTTAAACCCAGACTATGAAAAAATTTGCATTACATGCTATATAACAGAGTGTGCATACCTGCAAAACCGCTAAAGAATTTGTTTTCTGCAGAGTGAAATATACCTGGTTGATCCTGCCTTCAGCTATCCCTCCCATCGTCTGTGTCCCCATTACAGGTGGAGATTGTGTAGACCAGCTGGTGTCCTCTACTGAGCACGCTCAGTTCTAGGCTCTCCATTTCCTCCTTTTTCTTATCTGTGAAACTCATATAACTGAGTCACACGTGGTTGTATGCACAGTGGTAAATGACACTCCCCTCCCTCCTTCATCCATGTCGTCCTATTGCTAAACACTATGGAGGTGGGATATAGAATGCCGATTGAGAACATTAACTAAGAAACTCACAAAAAGGTTAATTTTAATATAAATCAGCAATAAATATATAAAATGTAATTTCTAATACTTTTAAATTAAAAAAGTGCCTTGGATGCAGATGCCATCTGAACACATAGAATAGAATCCCTTCCCAAGGATCCTTCCCTGCAGATGCCAAAAAAACAGGGAAAGATCATGTGACCACTTAAATGCGTAAAAAAAAAAATACACTAGCATGATATGATTTATGTGAACAAATAATGGCAATTCATTAGTATGCTTTAACATGTTTCAGGTGTTATAGAACCCTTTAAAACCAGCCAAACTATTGAAGTGATCTCACCATCTCTTTGATCTTTCTTCATTTGGACAGAGCATACTTTTGATCAACAAAATTATAAAATGTCCCTTACTATGTCCTAACTCTTTGTTCTATATTTCTTACATCTCACATAAAACACCACATTGTGACCCTTTTGTTTGAGAGCGGTCTCAGTATTGCACTTTATAAACGACTGAGCATGTTGGATCTAGGCACCAGCTTTGCAATTTGGGTGCCACAGAACTCTCACCTGCTGGCAATAGGAAAAAATGGCAGAGGTTCTAACCCCTTCACTACTGCATCAAAAACAAGAGAAATGTTTTGGCTGCAGTTCTGATTAAATGTTGTAGGCGAGCCAACAACATGTGATGAAAGTTATGAGTGAAACTACAGCTACCCTTTAAAGTGGGCCTTGCTATAAAATGCAAGGTTTGTTTAATATATCAGGCCCCACAAGTAGATGATTAAAAACAATATAGGGGTAACAATCTATTATACTTCTTCCCTATCTTTCTGACAAACAGACCCTAACACAATGCAGGAGTGCCTTTCTATGAAATCTGGGCTGCTCAGCATTCTCTGGGATCATGCTGGAAGGAATGCAAGATCCTCCTTGCTTAACCACTTCAAGGCCGGACACTTTCACCCCTTCCTGACCAGGCCAATTTTCAGCTTTCAGCGGTATCACACTTTGAATGACAATTGCACGGTCATGCAACACTGTACCCATATGAATTTTTTAGCATTTTTTTTTTGAGACAGATAAACTTTATTTTGGTGGTATTTATTCACCACTGGGATTTTTATTGTTTTTCTACATAAATGAAAAAAGTTTAAAATCATTTTGAAAAAAAAAGTGCTTTTCTTATAAAATTTTGCAAATAAATAATCTTTCTTCATAAATATTGGCCAAAATGTATTCAGCTACCTTTTTAGTAGAGAAAAAAAAAAACCCAAATTTGTTTATAACCAAAAATTATAATTTTTTAAAAACATGTTTTTACATTTTTATTTTTTATATTATTTAATTTTTTTTTTTTTAACATACTGTCACCCTAGCAGTACACTGTCACCATAGTAACACTGTACTACTTGTGGAAGGGTGATGAAGATTTTATTATTTTTTAAACACTTGGTGCTTTTACACCCATAAAGGCTGTAAAAGCAATCATTTCTCCTTCTCTCTGGCTACATTCTTGCAGCCATTGAGAAATACTATGGGAGCTGTGATTGGTCACAGCTTGTCACATGGTACAAGGCTGTTGTGAATAGCCTTGTACCATGTGACCTCTGTGATCATTCACAGATTTCACTAGTGGTAAGCAATGATGTCAGGAAGTGACATTTTGCTTACTACTATTCATGTGATCACTGATTAGCCAATCAGTGATCACATGATCGGGACCTCACATAGAGGTCCCGTACAGCGATTGGTGTTCCACTGTGTCCTCTGGATTGAGGTGCCACTCGCTCCCAGGGAGCGCGCACAGGCAGGGAATGCGGGAGGATGTTTATAAATGGCCACCCGCCCCTGCACTGGTCCCGTCCGGCCGTTTATATACATGGGCCAGACAGGAAGTGGTTAAGTGCTGCAAATCAAAACTGGGAAAGTCAATACTTTCCTCCAGTTTTTTTTTTTTTTAATGTTAAATGTGGTTATTAATAACAGGGGAGGGGGCCCATATATAGTAAGGGAGTTTGCATCTTAACTGCACGGTCAAGGTTCATGGCATGTAATTGTAATTTTATTTAGGGGCTGCTGTCACATTACATAGTCTAGAAGTAGGTTTACACACATACAGCATAAAACAAGTTTTCATTTAGTTTCTTCTCACAGTGTGCGAGATTTCATGCTGATCATTTTCCATGGCTACTTCTGAAGCTCAGTGAAATTCTACTTTACACAGAACATAAGCCGCGCAAACAACACTGAACACACAGCCTGAGCCTTCTGACCTCTGCTTACTCCAGCGCCAAGGGACATTACCTGTGTAAGCCATAGATACGCTTAGCAGCAGCATTTCTTTGGTGACGGACAACTTCAAAGATTTTACTGAAATAGGACACAAAAGTTAGGTTAATGAACCTGGTCAGTTTGGCCATTGAACTGTTTAGCTGAATTTACAGAAGGGCACTTACCAAAGGCATCCAGTGCTTTTGAAATATTGCTCTGTGAAGATCTAAGTTGAAAGAAAATTAGATATAAAAACATTTTGAACCAATCCAGTTATAGCAATATAAAAACAGAGCATTAAAAAAAGGAAGACACCAGTGTATTTGCATTTTCTTTTACCAAAAATGAAACATTTATATTATTGTAGTTTAAGGTACCTTTCATTTTCATGTTATGCCAATATTACTATTGTATTAAAAATACAGTTTCAGAAATGCTCTCTTTAGTGGTCCTCCCACAGGTACCACACAAAGTGGATGTCGCCTCTATGTTGGGTCTCAATTTTACCAGACCCTGGGAAATGCATGCTTTGGTGATGCACAATGACATACAATTTTGAAGGACCCCATTCCACTGACTCATATGGGTAAGGGCAGAAGAAGGCATCAATGAAGCAAGGAGGACTTGTTTTTCCCTACACAATGATTATAGTTCCCAATGAAAACAATTTATTTTCTATTACCTATGCCTTTTTCCTGTGTTAGGAAACAAACTGCACTATTCACCCTCTGCCAACTAACCAAAGAAAAAGAGCTGAATTCCCTAGGGTGGACCTATTTCAGATGACCAGCCCCCTACGGCTATAGCTGGCCTGGTATTCTCCAGATGCACAGAGGGCGACTGCTGATCAATAAAAGTGTAAGTACACATCATGCCTGCTAATAAAGGCATATACATTTTATAGTTTTAAAGTGAACCTGTGACCTGGACATAGACATTCAAGTATTTACATATTTGTAACAAGCAGTGAATGAACTTTAAAAACAAGCCTTTACTGACCTACGTAGTTGCAGGCACTGTAGAGCAATTCATCCTCAAATTTCACAGCAGAAGGAGGATGAGCCGCTGAGCAAATTACTTCAAGAACTTCAGTACTTCTGCTGTGAATTTAAGGATGAATTTCTCCACAGTGGCTGCACTTACAGAGGTTAGTGAGGAATGGTTTTAAAGCACGATTACTGCATGTTCAGAATAAACGCTTACCGCATGTTTATATTTTAAATTATATTAGATCATATACACACATGCGCGCACACGCTTTTACTTGACAACCTAGCTGCTGCACAAGCTTTGCCATAGATGGACAGGAGTCTCACTAAAAAATGAAGAATGCACACTGGAAGAACCCACCATCTCCTTCTCCCTAATTTTGTTTCAATATTTTTATTAAGAAAGTTTTGTTTTAAGAATACAACAAGCTCAAGATACGCCCACGCAGGGGCAGAGCAGAACAATAACACAAACAGATATATCCTGCTGACTTGTCATAGCCAAATAACAAAATGTCCGATGACATCAGGGAGGGACGGGAAAAAGCCGAACCAAATAATAGCAGCAGTAATCCAAAATAGTACCAGAAAAAAGAAAAGAAAAAAAGGTTAGAAGAAAAGATAAAGAACATAAAAAAAAAAAAAAGGAATCAGAAAGAAAACATGGAGGAAAGAGAAACTAGAAGAATCACAGATCCAGGGCTAGCACAGGCAGCAACTATAAGAGGCCATAACTAGTAGGAGACAGGGATGGCAAGGAATAACGTATTCAAGGTTCCCAAACTTTAAGGAATCTTGGATGAGAATCATGAAGAATGCTAGTCATCTGTTCATTGATCAACATAGCATTCATCCGGGTCTTCACCCCCTGGAAGACAACCGAAGGGGTTCTCCAAGCTTGAGCTATAGCACGTTTGGCCGAAATAAATAGGTAGGATGACAATTTCTGCTGAGACCTAGACAGACCCAAAATTGGGCAATGCAGGAGGGCCACCCTTACATCCCTACGGACCGTAATATGAAATGGTGTTTGTAGCAAACCAAAAACCCTAGACCAGAAGCCTATCAATCGTGGGCATGACCACCAAATGTGCAAGACGTCCCCGCGTAGACCACAGTTCCGGAAACACCTATCTCCGCCATTCGGATTAAAGTGAGCAGTCCGCGCCGGGACCCAGTACCACTGCAGGAGAACTTTGTAGGCTGCTCAAGAGTAACTGTATTGAATGAACATTTCGTCACCATCCCCCAGGCCCTACGCCAATCCTCCGCCACAATCGAGACACCCAGATCTCGATCCCATTGAGAGACATAAGACAGGGGAGGTGAGGAGGACGTACTGTTAAGGGAGGCATAAATTACAGAAATGAGACCAGGGGACCCTGGGGAATGCTGACAAACGTGCTCAAAGGGCGTTTTGCAGTAAGGGTATGTAGAGGTACGACAGAGGGATAGGACCCAGTGGCGCAATTTCAAACACCGATAATATTCCCATGGCGGGACCCTCCTTGATTCTTGAAGAGACTCCCATGATGGAAACGTACGAGCGCTCAGAAAATCATGTACAATAACAAAGCCGTGGGAGGTCCACCAAGAGAACAAAGGGGGATGTTCTAGGCCTGGCGGAAATAAAGGATTATGCATAATCGGCAAAAGAGGTAGAAATCATGAAATCAAATTACCAGAATATTTTACAGAATCCTAGGTTCGTAAAATGGGAAGCATGATAGGGCTCAAATCCGGAGGGCGCAACTTAGGCGGGAGCCAAAGCAATGTAGTTAAGGAAAGCGGAGCACAGTTGGGCAATTCCAAGAGTACTAATAACGGGATATCTGTCGTGGCATGACGCATAGACAACTGGGAAATATAAGCCGCCAAGTAGCATCTAGAAATATGTGGAACTCCCAAACCGCCCTGTAATCTATAAGTATACAGAGTGGCTCTAGGCACTCTGGGACATTTATGAGCCCAAATAAAATGGAGAATCCGGCTTTGCTTTGGGTAATAATTAGCCAAAAATAAGGCAGAGTAGGAGGAAGGAAGTGTAACGCCAAGGTAAGCCAGAGAATGGGATGCCCAACGGTAGGGAAATTGTGTCTGCACCCGCTCAAACAGGTCAGCAGGGAGCGTAATATTCAATGCCGTGGTTTTAGACAAAATTGATGCGGAGGCCAGATATAGTCGAAAAACGGTCCAATATGGCCTGGAGATTGGTGAGAGTGATGAGAGGATTGGTTAAAACCAAAAGGGCATCATCCGCATAAAAGTAGGCCTTGTATTGGGTGCCGGCATAGGGTACACCAGAAATATCCGGGTGATTGCGAATGGCTGCAGCTAAAGGTTCAAGAGCGAGAACAAAAAAAGCAGGTGATAATGGGCATCCCTGTCTCGTGCCCCTGAATATAGGGAAGGATGAGAAAAAAAAAACCCTGCATATTTAACAGAGGCCGAGGGAGACTAGTATAAAGCTGAGATCCAAGCCAGAAATACGTCACCAAACCCCCATCTAGACAGCGTGCATGCCAAATATTCCCAAGAATGTGAATCGAACGCTTTATAAATGTCCAGGGATAAAAGAAACCCTGGTATCTTACGGCGATATAAAATATGAATGAGATGGATGACTTTACGGATGTTATCAGCAGCTTGTCGCCCCAGAACGAAGCCAACCTGATCTCGATGAATAAGTGAGAGTAGGTACTTATTAATTCGGGTGCTCAGAACCTTTCCCAAAATCTTCAAGTCCACATTTAGCAGCAAAATCGGTCAGAAAGCTTGCAGTTCAAAAGCATTTCAGTTTTCTTAGGGATCATAGTAATATGCGCCTGAAGAGACTCCAAAGAAAGCCGGGAACCCTGCTTCAAAGAATTGAAAAAGGCCGTCAAATGAGGAACCAGAATGGTGGCAAATTTTTTTATAGTAGAGCCCAGAAAACACATCTGGGCCTGGAGCCTTGGAGGCCTTCAAAGATTTGATGGCATGGTAGAGCTCAGATTCAGAGATATCCGCATTCAGGGCATCTCGGGCTGCAACAGACAAAGAGGGTAGGTGCAGCTCAGCGAAAAAACTATCAGCGTGTTCAGCGACAAAGGTGTTCGGTTTTTCCGCAAATCTCTGAGTAATCTTCACAGGGTCCGAGGTAAGGCCACCGCCCCTCATTTGGAGTTGAACAGGTTTATGCATGCGACCAAGCAAATTAAGCTTCTTGGCCAACATTGGCCCCGGTTTATTGGCGCATGTATTAAACCTATGTCCGGCCCAACGCAAGGCCTTCTCAGCTCATATAGTGGAGAGAAGATCAAGTTCAGCCGCCACCACATCTCGAGCTTTCCTATTGGCCGTAGTCGGGCAGGCTTTCCAAGTAGCGTCCACCACGGCCAATTCCAACATCCTCCTCTCTCTGGCATGTTTCCTGGACGAGGCTATCTGAATCAAATGACCCCTAATGGTGGGTTTGCGAGCCTCCCACAGAGAGACGGCCGAGGATACAGAACCCACATTGTCCGTAAAATAGGACTGAATGTGTGAAAGAACCTGGGCGCAAGAAGCCTGAGTGCTGTCCTTCTCCCTAATTCAGTCTGTGAATGAATAAGGTACATGTACAGGGCAGGGAACAGGCTCTTGATTACAAAAAAAGGTTTAGCTACACAAAAAATAATTTGTACAGTAATGTGCACTTCTTAGGCCTCATGCACACTAAACGTTTTCTTTACCTCTCCTAGCAGCAGCGTTTTGGTCACAAAAACCCCTGGTGCTTTTAAAAGTGTGTAAAGCGTTTAGTTGCGTTAAGCATTTGGGCGTTAATTTCACTGGCCAGAATAATTAATAACTTATTCTGTCCACTGCACTAAATGAACGCTCAAGCGCTAAATGTGCCTACCATTAATGCGCGTTTAGACTCCACAAGGGTTTTTCTGCCAAAACTCTGCTGCTCCAGGACGCACTGGCAGTGGGTTTTTTCCTGCCTCTAAACTTTCCCACAACTAAACGCCTCTAAAAGTTTGTGTGCGCATGGATACATGCTAACATACAGGGGACTGTAGAGGCAGGGAAAAAAATGCCAGATGTCCCAGGGATGTTCAATTCATATCGCCCGATGCCAGGAACATGTAGTTCCGGGTGCCGGGCAGGTAATTATTTTTTACCTTTAGCCCTGTTGTGCGCAAGCAGCAGGGCTCATCTCTCAGGTGGAAGTATTTGGGCGGCAGAGCTGCTGCCTGATTGCTTCCACACAGCCAATTATGTTGTCAGTCTCGACCCCCCCCCCTCCCTTCCCCGCTATGTCTCCCAGGCTCCGCTTGCCCATCTGCAGGCCCAGGACCAGTCAGTAGGTGCTGGTGGTTATAGGGGAGGGAGGAGAGTGGACACATCAGCTCCCCTCCCCTTCTTGTTCTGACCTGGAAGTGATGTGACGTCACTTCCGGGTCCCCGTTGACAGATTCCAGGACATCGAGGCTGGGAAAGAATGTAATGCAGTGCGCTGTGCACTGCATTAAATTCAGGGGAGACATGCAGGGTCTTTTAGACCCGAGGGAGGTATTCCCCCATCAACACTGACTGTGATGGGGGAATTGAGTGAAAATCGCTCCATCTATGGCCAGCTTTATACAGTTGTCCCCATTGGAAGATTTCTTTTCCCCTACTTTGTGGAGAACAGTAAAATATTTGTCAGGGATGTTGAATTTATAGCACCCGATGCCTAGGACATGTAATTCAGGGCACTGGGACGGTAGTTTTCCTAAACCTTCAGCAGGGCTCACCTGTCAGGTGGACGCATTCGGGCAGCAGCGTCGCCGCCCAAATACTTCCACACAGTGCCAGCTTCTCCTCCACCCCCCCCCCCCCCCCGTGAACCTCCCCCCACCCACTATCTCCCAGGCTCCACTTTCCCATCTGCGGCCCGGGACCACCTCACCACCATCAGCTAGAGTGGTGGGAAAAGAGCGGACAAGTCCACACCTCTCCCCTTCTTGTCCTGACCCGGAAGTGATGTTATGACAGCACATCCGGGTCCCCGTCGAGAGAAAGAATGTAATGCAGTTCGATTTGCACTGCATTACATTCAGTGTAGTACAGGGGAAACATCCAGGGTCTTTTAGACCTTGGATGTGTCAAAGAGAACCTGTCACCAAAAAAAATTTAAGTGAAAATAGAAAGATTTTTTTTTCATTGTAATAAATGAAAACATTGATGGCGATACACGTTACATATTGCGCACACTAGGATGAGAGCAATAATTCTAGCACCAGACCTCCTCTGTAACACTATACTGATGACCTAGAAGGGGCTTTAAAAGCAACACCTATAGAAAATATGGGGTACTGAACTTAGTGTCCATTTCACAAGTGCACGCAAAATTTAAGGTTTACATGTTGGATATCCATTTACTCGATGCAACCTCCTCTTTTATATTTTACAAAAAAAAAATAGGGTAATTATTGCTTTTTTGTGCCCTACAATTAAATAACCTGTATTTTTTACTGAAATTTTGTGTTCACATTTATTTATTTCAGGTACTTATATAGCGCTGTCAATTTATGCAGTGCTTTGCACATATATTGTACATTCACATCAGTCCCTAACGCTCAAGGGGTGTACAATCTAAAGCCCCTAATTCACATTCATACATACACATACTAAGGTCAATTTAGACAGGAGCCAATTAACCTACCCGCATGTCTTTGGAGTGTGGGAGGAAACCGGAGTACCTTGAGGAAACCCACGTAGGCACAGGGAGAACATGCAAACTCCATGCATGAGGCGCCATGGTTGGGAATCGAACACATGACCCATTTACTGCAAGGCAGATGTGCTAACCACTAAATCACTGTGCCGCCCACTAAGCCACTGTGCCATCATGCAAAAATATATCATGTAATGAGTATATTGCTGCAAACCAGTCCCTATATGTGGTGGTTGCATTAGTTTGATTTTTTCAAGGCTTTTTCCTCCACTTTCACTTGAGGATACTGCCAGAAAGACACAATGGGGTTTATTTACTAAAGTTGGAGAGTGCACAATCAGGCTCACTTTTGCATAGAAACCAATCAGCTTCCAGTTTTTATTGCCAAAGCTTAATTTAACATGCTGAGTTTAACAAGCTGATTGGTTTCTATGTAGAAGTGAGCCTGATTGTGCACTCTCCAACTTTAGTAACTAAACCAAATTCTGTCCTAGGGTGACAGCACCCACTTACTATACTGGATCTCTGGTGGAGCATCACTGACACCCTCGGTTGCTCTGATACAAACACCTCTTCCATTGCAAACGAATAGTTTTTTTTTAGTCCACAGAACATAACTGGGAAAGCTGATAACATCAGTTTAGAGTACAAAAAGTAACAAGAACAATGCAATTATTGCAAGATGAACAGGTATTTTCAGTACTTGCAGAAAATGTACTTCGCTTGAAAAAGGAAAACTAATACAACCACCACATCTGAGGACTAGTAAGCTGCAATAAATTGAATATTTGTTCTTAGGTTTAGACATCCTTCAAAGTGTTACCAAACTCACAACCCTGCATTCACCATACCTGGACTCCCACAGTACACATAACATAGAAATGCAAATGTAATTATTTTAGTAAATATAAACTGCTAAATTCCTTTTCTCAACAGCAGTATATAGCAGTCTTGTGACTTCCATCAGCGTCCAGCAGAGCACAGTTTAAAGCTTTTAGGAGGAGTTTTCATTCTTCCCTGACTGTACTATGAGGCTGCAAGACCCCAGAGCCTCTATATGGACAGCAAGGCTTGGCCCCGTGCTGATCACATGCACTCTCACAAGGAAATAAACAAAAACAAACTCTCTAGCAATACACACCAAACTGAGCATGTACAGCTTTCCCCCAAGGCTCTGTTCTATCAGCAGATGGATTGGGAAAAAGTAGAATGGAAGGATCAGAGAAGACAGGATCAAACATACTTTTTACACAAAACCGAGGATTAACCCCTTCGGTCCACAGCGAGTATAACAAGCATGCTTTACTGCATATACAGACTGATTTCACTGTTGTGGGTTTAGTAACACTTTAAAGCTAAAACCTCACATGGGCACTAATACTGGAAGGATGGAATACCAACACACTATGCCAGTCATGACACTTGTACATAGGCATATGATATCACCAGTATGAGGTATGACCAGTGCAATGCCGCATTTGACTGTCCTGTTTATCCTATGAACACTTCAAATAAAGTTTGTAGAAAAAAAAAAAGAAAAAAAAGAAAAAGGAGTATTGTGGTGCATTGAACCGCACACCACACTGCCCCCTATCGCAGCTGGGAATAGGGAGTTACTGGAAAAGTGAATTACTCCAGCAGTTCTACATTCCAGTGTGTAATATATATACATATATATATATATATATATATATATATATATAAAATATTTATTGTCACTGATCAACATGTTTCACAATCTATTCGCTTCCTCAGGATCTTCACCACAAACTATGGAACGGATGGTCTTTTCTACAGGGACACCAAAACTACCAAGTAAAAAGCTCTAAACAGCCACCATGGCACCCTCTAGTGTAAAACAGGGCTGTGTTCATATTACAAATTAAAAAGGAAAGTGGCCAAAAATCACGCCCCGATCATATAAAAGGAGGAACCTTCAATACAGTTAGGAATGTGACCCCTTTCTTTTGGTTTCCTAAAGGTCCATTGCTCCAATATGAACCTTCCTCCTGATGAGCCACTTACACCAAAAGGTTATCCCACCTACCGCCTCCATGCTTTACTGTAGAAATGGTGTTATTTGGATGGGAGCTGTATTGGATTTCCGCCAGACACATGGTTTAGTGTTGAGGCCAGATAATTAAATTTTAGTCTCATCTGACCATAACACCGTTTTCCATGTGACCTCAGGATCTTCCAGGTGCGTTTTGGCAAAGCTCAGTGGTAACTGCATGTGGCCTTTCTTGAGGAGTGGATTTTTTTATTGCAACCCTCCCATACAAGCCACATTTGTGGAGAATTTGTGATATTGTTGTCATATGCACACAGTGACCAAATTCCTGCAACTGCTTAAGAGTTGCTGTAGGCCTCTTGACAGCCTCTCTGACCAGTTTTCTCCTGACTCTCAATAGTATGGAGTGACGTCCTGATCCAGGGATGGTCTGTGTTGTACCAAATACCTTCCGCTTCTTAATGATAGACCTCACTGTGCTTCTAGGCATTGATAAAGCCTTTGAGTTTTTTTGTATTAATCTCCTGACTTGTGCCTGTCCACAATTTTATCCCAGAGATCTTTTGCCATCCACAGTTGATTGTTTACTTCAGTTGCACTACCAGGGACTGAAATGCTTCAGGAAAGCTCTTCATGCTGAGCTAATCAAATTGACCACAGCTGAAAGACAAATGGCTTTGTGTGCCATTGAGAAGGTGATTAGCGTCACCTAATTGCGTTTACAAGTCATTTTTTGGAGGGGGGAGATACTTTTTTCCAATGCAGTAATTTTAATTATTTTCGTGATGTGTTGTGTTATATCTTTCACTTGGATGTTATAAGTTTCACTGAATAATTTTAGCCAGATAAAGCAAAAACAGTTTGTATTAATTTCAGGCTGCAAAGAAACAAAACGTGATTATTTTAAAGGGGATTATTCTTTTCTATACGCACTGTATAATTATAATGTATACACAGAAACCGTGTTTTGATATATTGATAAGCGTAATTACATCAAGCTGTTCTCGGTTATATATATATATATATATATATATATATATATATATATATTTTAGAAAACTCCTTAAAAATGTTTCATAAAAATAAGGCAGACTTTAAAAAAAAAAAAAGTCACACTAGAAGAGGAATTTAATAAACTAGGATTATGGGTCAGGGGAAGAGGAGTACTACAATGACATAAGCAGACAGACAGAGATATTGATCCAAGCCACAAGCACAGATCTGTCCTGAATTGTCCCCGACGTTTAACTACTTCAAACCTTTTAATGTAGCCTGTAAGAACTTAAAGTGATATTAAGGTGACATTTAAGTGATTTTTTTTTTGTTTAATAATACCAAACATGTTATACTTACCTGCTCTGTGCAGTGGTTTTGTACAGAGCAACCCCATTCATCCCCTTCTCAGGTTCCTGGCCCCTCTCTCCTGCCTAGTGCCCCCATAGCAAACAGTTTGCTATGCGTGCACCCATGCAACTGCTCTGTGTGTCCATTCACAAATGGAGCACGGCTCAGACCTGCCCCTGCTCTCTTCTCATTGGCTCACTGGCTGTGATTGACAGTAGCAGGAGCCAATGGCTACCGCTGCTGTATCAGCCAGTGAGAAGGGAGAGACCTGGAGAAGCCGAGGCTCTCGTGCACATCACTGGATCAAGAAGAGTCTCAGGTAAGTATTAGGAGGAGCTGCTGCACACAGAGAATGCGGAGCTTTCCAAATGAAACTGCTAGTTGCCTAGCAGAAACGCTGACCAAGCTTCAACATTTAGATATTTCTGCTAGCCACACATGGCTCTAATTGAATTCACATTCTGTTGAATTGGTCAAAATTTGAGCCATGGCTTGTGCCCTAATGAGGAAGGTTGCAGTATCTGCCTTCCTTTAGAAGTAACTAACCCTTAAGGAGTATTTCACCAAAATACTATTTCTGGTTTAGAGGATTTGACTTTCATCTTAGTGTAGACTTCTAGGAAAATCAATGAGCCAATCACACAAGCAGGAAATTACATTTCTGGGAAAGTTCTGTACACCAACTGTGTACAGAAGGCCACCATGTTGCCATATTGCATTTTTCTTTACAGCGGCTGCAGACTGAAAAAAAAGTGTAGTAAACTTAATTTTTCAAAAATTGCAAGTGAGAGTGACGTCATCACAGCCTGGCCATTCAAACGGCCAAAGGCACGGAACCTGGAGGGAAGACCGGACGATGACGGAAACACTGGGGGGCAAGCTGGATCTATCCCACTGCAATGCTCAAGGGCACCATTTGATAAGCTAGTCTGCCATAATGTACTAATATGCAGTGCATACTGGCATATTATGGCATAACCCACCAGGGGGGGCCTAAAAAGAAAATTATATTACAGAGTTAATTACCACTTTAAAGTGTACCTAAAGGCAAAACTTTTTTTAGTTTTGGACAGAGTGGAGAGGGATTAGAACATCTGTCAAGTTTTTTTGCAGTTCGTGCCCCTGCTAAAGGAGATTCACCCTCTTTGTTTGACCTGTTTACCATTCTCACTGAAAGTGAGAGTAAAGAAAAATGTCACATTTTGAGTCGCCCACAGAAAAGTAAGAAAAAAAATCTTCCAATGGAGGACACTAGATCTGGTGGCCTGGGGGTCCCCAAGCAATTCCCTTAATTTGCAGGGATTTCCTATTGGTCTATGGGACAGGAAGTGAAGGGAAATCTCCATTAAAAAAAAAAAATCTGACAGGGGTTTTAACCCTCTCTTACACTATCCAAAATGGAAAAAAAAAAAGAAAAGTTTTGCCCTATAGTTGTACTTTAAGTATTTTCTGTCCTTTGGGTGCAAATAATTACTTTTTTAAAAATAGCAGCAAAGTTGCTTAAGGCAAAGTTTAGTTTGCCATTTTAAATCATTGTGACTTTAAAGTGTGTGTACTCAAGTAACTACTTTTTTTTTCCACATTTCCATGGAAGCATTTCAAAAGCTGGTTTGTAGTCTCTCCCTCAAGTGGCTGCTTATCAGACAGTGCAGTCAGCATACTGACAGTGACTATGGAGACAAAATTCAAATACAAGATAATCCACAGGAGAGTGCATCATTTTCATTCAGGATTAAGGATTAAAATATTTTCCCACTTCCACTGCTATTGAAATAGGAGGTGGATGACAGGCACGTTTCATAGCAAGCAACTGTTACCAGTATCCTTTTCTTCTTACAGGCAGAGAATATTATGGAATGCAATCTACAGTCCATGACTGCCCCCTTTAGTCAACAAAACTCATTACTCAAACAAAACAAGCAGCCATACCATAACAGCTGCAACAGAAGGTTGAGGTTCTCTAAAATAAAGGCTGAAAAAACTACTTAATAATGCAAACAGTGGCACTTATGGGGCATATTAAATAAATATTTGGCGTTCACATTTTCTATATTTATAATACAGTAAAAATAAGCACCGTAAGCGCCGGTGCTTCTGACAGCCTGCGGATGTTAGATGCACAGTTTTAGTTTTTTTAGGGCCTGTCCATAATAGCAGAAAGGACTGCCACTCCTCTGAAAAGCAATCCATGCTCAGATCAATTTTCAGAGGCAATTGAAAGGCGGTAAAGAGGCAATATGTTGCCTCCTCATCACCTGTTTTAACTCCGTAAATGCAGCATCATCGCACCACAACCACATACAATGCACACAGTTGTGGGGTGGTTGCAGTGCCCTATTCACCTGGGGTGTATTTCCAGCTGGGGCCACAGAATGTGTACACCCGCAGCTGCTGCCACTGCAGCTAAAGGGGGAGCAGTTGGGGTGGTAAAAACCTAAACCACATGGTTTTATCACCCTGCAACCTCACGTGTTACCAAGCCCTTGGTACACATCTGTGTGGCTGCGAGTAGGGCAGCCCATTCATTTTAGAAAGCTGCCCTACCCACAGAAATGCTAGGAAAGTCGTCCCTGACCCTTTTTTTTTTAAATTGCGCCGCACCAAAAACACCCTGTGTGAACTACATGCCCCGGGTGTCGTGAGATAGGAATTCAACATCCCTGGGGTTAGTTCACCTTTACCAGAAGCAGACGGCTACAGGTAACGGGATATGCATCATTGCACTTAACTAATGTGCCTAGTGATGTATCCCAAACAGGAATGCTACACTTCAGCTTTAAAATAACTAGTTAACCTTTACCGGAAAACTGACTATGCAGATAAGGGGAGTCTGCAGATAAAAGCAAACTAAGCAGCTTTGACTAAAGTTGAATGATGCCCTTGCTATAGGTGTTCCTCCTAGAGCCTGACCGAAAAAATACCAGAACATAAATCGAGATCAAACAGTGAGAAAATGAACCCTTTATAACAGTCTTGGCAGATGTGTTAACCAATAGGGTCCCCAAGAGAAATAATTGTCAGGTGGCATAATTTTTCATCATTTACCAGAAACTTAAGAGGATCATTCCTCCAAAAATTCAAGGTCTCTGTCATTTAGAAGATGAAAGACCTTTCCAGATTATAGTCACATTTGTTCCATAAGTATTCTAAAAGCCACACTATTTGTAAAGCACAGAATGGACATTATAATACACTCACACGTTGCCTTCAAGAATGTCAGAGCTTCCGTCATCGTCCTCGCTCAGTTGGATTGTGTTAGAGGCTGGGGTTCGAATAAGGAAAAAAAGGACCGTCCCAACCAAACTAATGACGGTGAGGGCAATAAACAGAGTCCTACGATCTCTCTCTAAATGAGAAAAAAAAGACTTGGTTTATAATCAAAACATTTTACATTTCCCTGGAACATTTTTGATTTTTGGATATTTAAACAGAGTCTTTAGATATTGCTGCAAGACTGGCTGGTATAGTTGGCTTTATAGCAATGCAAGGTACTTTACATTTCTACTACTGTATACACAGCAGTAGGTTAATAAGGAATATAAGATCAATACTCTTTCCTTAGCATTTCATTTAAAAATGTATAATAAATATCACAAGAAAAGCTCAAAGTTTCAACAAATAGAATGGAAGGAGTCACCAGTTAAGCAAATCGTAACAAAAAAAAAAAATGATGTAAAACCAGGCTTTGAAACAAAACCCCACCAGTAAATCAATAAGGAAAATACAGGCAAAATTATTATATTAGAATCCACCTTCCGTATGACAAACCAAATACACATACAGTTAGGTCCCCAACTGGCACAGGCACAATTTTAGTCTTTTTCAGGTACGGACCAAAAAACATATTCAAGCTATAGTTATATAATGGATGTGGGCTGGAAGTGCACATTCTCAGGTTTAATTTGAGGGTATGTACATCCAAATTGGAGGAAGGGTTTAGAAATTACAGCTCTTAAGAGTAGCCATCCTCCCTTTTTCAAGGAACCAAAAGTAATTGGACAATTGAATCAAAAGCTGTTTCATGGCCAGGTGTGGGCTACTCCATTATTGCTTCATCAATTAAGCAGGTAAAAGGTCTGGAGTTGATTCTAAGTGCGGTATCTGCATTTGGACTCTATTGCTGTGAACCTACATCATGCGTTCAAAGGAGCTGTCCATGCAAGTGAGACAGGCCATTGTAAGGCTTCAAAAACTAAACAAATCCATCAGAGAGATAGCAGCAACATTAAAAGTGTCCAAATCAACAGTTTGGTACATTCTGAGGAAAGAAGAACGCACTGGTGAGCTCAGCAACATAAAAAATTTCCCCACTACTCATCTGTCATGCTCAGATTCTGAAATGCCACCTCGCTTTTGTAAACTTTTTTTGGACATGCCATTCAGGTTTTGGTGAAGCTTTGCTGTTGACACTGGTGTGGTGGTGTTCAGGACATTGTTGCTAGTGTAGAGTGGTCTGGCATCACTGCAATCAGGGACACCAGTTCCACTGAGACTAGTGAGGCCCTGATCAGAACAATGGTGCTGGTGTATAGTGGTATTGCATTACTGCAGTCAGGGACACTGGCAGGCAACACTGGTCTGGTGACACTGACTGGGGTCGCTAGTGATTAGGTACACCGTTCCTTGCAGCACTGATTACACTGGGACAGGTAACAGGTGGATGCAATTTATTCACACTACATACTGTTGGGAATCGATCTGGGACATAGTCTGACAAGCTTTGTAACACTCACTGGCACAGACGATCTCTTCGTGTGCAGAGAGAACTGATGGCTGCCCCAGGCCGCCTGTGTTTACTTTTATTGTCATGTTTGTGATTGGATACAGCGATCACATGGTACAGGACAAATTTCATATGCCCTGTACCTAGCCATGTGAACTACTTTTTCCAGGGAACACAGAGATCAATGGTTTCGAGCGTATGCACTAAAGGAGCTGCACACAAGCCGCTGTGCTCTATGCCAGTGGTGCATTCTTATCAGCTACATTGTTTCCATGTAGCCGAGAATAAAATCTACCACACCTAAACTGAAATATACAGTATTACATTTTTATAAAAAGTATTTAGAGGCAAGCATTTTATTTATTTACACAGGAACTTTAGACCCAGAAAAAAAAACATTCCTATATGAGCCATAAAATTCTTACAGATGTGTGCATGTAGCTTTAATAGAAAAGCGTGTCTAAAGAAAACACAAAACAAATGTTAATCCTTAAAGGCTCAGTCCACTAAAAACTGGAATTTTAGTTATAGATGGCAGCACCTGGCTTCCTCTATGAGATCTCCCTGCCACAATTCCCAACTCTGCTCCTGTGTTCTAGCACCAAAAGGTACAGTTGTCCTTTAAAAACTTTCTCAAAACACTGGACACCATTTGAATTGTTATTGGATTGGCTGTGAAAGCAGCTTTCATTACAGGCTGTTAGTAAGACAAGGTAACCGCAGTTGCAGGAACCCTTGTTACCCAATTAGAATTGATTTTCATTAGACTCACTGTGCTAAACCGATGAAAGGCAAAATTAGATAGATAGGTTGCTATGGTAGCTGCACTTTGTACATCATCACTGCTCTCTGGATTGGCTTTAAGCTGCTTAATGCCAATTTTTCTTACTAAAAATCCTTATTCTGCTTTGAAGATAATTTGGAAAATAACAGTAAAACAAGAAATGTACAAACCATTAGCTTTATCTTGTAGTGATCTTAAAACCGCAAGTCAGAACACATTATTCCTTATGAACATAACAAGGACAGGAAATTGGAAGAAATGCATGTAGAAAATAATCATGCATTAGGTTTGACTTTGCAATGCAGACTAGAAAAGTGGCAACTGGAATCTAATAAGCTTCTGCAGGCATCATCCCCACTTCCCCTTCCTTCTGATCTTACACTGGGATAAGAGCCACATTAAAATAGAAGTTCAGACTGGGCCCAAAGTCTAGTTACGAGACACAAGCAACAATTTAAACCTGCCACCACTCAGACATAACCAGAGTGAGGTACATCATTAGAGCTGAACTCCAGACAGATATAAAGAAAATAAGTTATGTATTATTTAAAAAAAAAATGTACTGTGTGTTACTGCCATGCCTGTACCACAGTAAGCTGTTTTGCCATTCGTTTTAGCTAAGTGATTGGTCAGAGCACCTTTTATTTTATTTAAAAATGCCCTTGTTTACATTGAGTACGTGCATCGAGTACACTCAAAATGCCTGTGTTATGTCCAGGCATGGAGGAACCTTTTTTTCCTTCCTCCCATTATGCCATGTTTGGCAATGTGAAGTGCAATCTCCAGGCCAGAACACCGTCATGTCGGGAAAAGAAGGTGGCCATTGTCTCTGTGTAAGCTCCAACATTTAACAACTTGGAGCTTACACAGAGTTTTAAGCTCAAGGCCCTTACAGACAAATAGAGCAGTAATGATGTGCAGAGAAGGGAAGAATCGTAAAAGATGGCCTGTTCAAAGAATTAGTCCTTTTCCTTGAATGAATAAGGTGTCAAATTCTATTCTTTTTACTTTTTTTTTTTTTTTTTTTTTTAAGAGTGCTGCAAAAACATGTAGACAAGAATGGTTTTAGAAAACATAGCACACACTGCATATCATTCATCATGAAGGCACCCTTTCAATTATTGGATTAAAAACTCCCACAAATAATTATTAATCAAACTTTAATATACTATCCCAAATTGAGGGACTCAGGAATTCATAAACAGTAGGGGCATTCAAAAGCAGTCCAAATGAGTGGGCAACAGCAACAAAACACCAACAGGCTCAAAAAAATCAAAATAAATAAGGGCTGCTATCAACTCAAAGGGCCACCTGAAAGACCTTACGTGCAAAGCTGGCATCAAGAGGCGTAAACATTCACTTTACAGAACATTTGAACAGAAGACCAGGCAGCAACAGGTTCAAAACTAAGAAGTAGTAGCCTGATGCCGAAAAGCCCAAAAAGGATTCATGGATCTAGCAGAATGTGCCTTGATAGGAAAGTGTGGAACACGATCCCTTGAGACCATAAAATTGAATGAAGGCTTATCTGATCCACTGGGAAGTGATGGAACATAAAGATGGTTTTACTTACAAGGACCATCAGGAATGACAAAGTGACAATCTTACTAATAGAAGTAGTGACTGCGAAGTAAACTTGCAAGGATACCTCCTGGTGTACTGGAGCAACATAGAGGCCTAAAAGAACAATGTCGTCGTTGAAGTGAGGAGCCAGAGGAAGGAAGGAAGCTCTAGGCCTCAACACCACTTTTTCCTTGTGTAGGACCAGAAAGTGTTTTTCAAAGGATAAAAGGTTTCCAGCCCAGACACTCTTCTCGCTGAGGAGGCAACAAGAAATGTAACTTTTTAAATAAGAGCAGAAAGTGAAATAAAACTCGTTGAAAAGGCAGTATTTGAAGGGATGAGAGGACAAACTCAACCCCCACAGAGTCACATGCGAGACACCTTGTACAAAAGTTCTTGATCAAAAAAATTGGAAGACAGTGGTCTGTAGAAATGAAAAAATTATAATAAGAGCAGAGACCGGTCTATTGACTCTGAAGGGTCAAATGCTAATCTGAGCCCATTTGCAAATAGACTAGGATTTGTGCCACTGAGGATTTCCAGGAATGAAATTTTCTATCCTTGCACCATGCAAAGTATGCCTTTCAGCTTTCAGTATTTTCTGCGACTCCACAGCAGGATTCCTGTGATACCAAATAGGGACAAGCAAATTAGTCTGTTTAATGACTGTATGGACTTGTCCTGTGATGACAGGCTGTTTTGTTGTAGGGCTCTGCAGTGGAATTGGGCTGCCTCGAAAGCAGCTACCTTAAGCCCCAAAACTCTAGCAGAAGCAAAATGTCAAGTAATTCCTGCACTGAAGAATCGGAATCTGGCAGCAGAGGATTTGAAGTTTCCCCGGGGCAGAAAAAAAAAAAAAAAAACTGACTTTGTTTTCATTTAGAATTAGACACAGATTACTGCAAGCAACAACTCTGTTCCACTGCTGACTTGATGGTTCAGGAGCCAGCTGAACCTCTACAAGGTCTGGATGGTCCAGGATATGTTGACAGCAAAAACTTGTGCTGAATGTTTTCTTAGCAGGAGGTAGTCTAGCTATCCCACAATATAGATTGCCCTGGGAGCACAACCCTAACAGGAGCAAGGTGCAAATGACAGGCTGAATGGCAGGCCCACAAACTGGAAGTTTAGAGGGCCCATCGAACAGCAAAGGAAGCGATGTCCTGGAGAAACCTGAGACATGCAGGTCCATGTATCCTTGGTGTTCACAAAGGCTAGAATGTATTATTGTATTGCATCGTATCGTTGCTGAATCATCTCCCTTTATATTGTAAAGCGCTGTGCAAACTGTTAGCGCTATATAAATTCTGTATAATAATAATACTAATGAGTAAAGACTGACCAATCTGGTGGATTCTATGTGTAATTTCTGGGCCTGATTAACCCATTTAGTGCCTTAAAATCCAAGATGGGGTAGACACCCCGTTTGATTTGGGAACTGTGAACCGTTTGGAGTATGAACCGTGGAATGGTTCCACCTCAAGAGACTGAGGCACCTCTCTCCAGAAGACCTGCACGGAGATCTGCTAATTTGTGCGGAGACAGTCAGATTGGAACAAATGTACCAGGCAGGGGTCTGGTAGAGAAATTCTGTTTTCTAATTCTAGCCCCTGGAACCCATTTGTATGGTGGTCCAAGGCTGCAGAGCATGAGTTCAGAGAGATCCTTCTAATAGCCTTAGCCCAATGAGCTTGGGACTGGCAGACTAATGTCACAAGTAAGACAGGTTCCACTACAGGGCCTGTCAAAACAAATTTCTGAAAAAGGTCCTCTGACATTTAATCGGTAGAATCCTTGAAGACAGGTGCATCCTCCACTGGGATGGTCAATGTTTTGTTAACAGGACAACAGGTTTGACAGGATACTGCCAGATCGACAGAAAGGGCAATCTACTTTTTAACAAACTCCTTCTTAAACTTGAATAAGGCTGAGAGACCTTGGGGAAGGACAAGTAGCTTGTCAGACTTCTTCCGGTCTCCATAAAGGAAGAATGAGTACAGCAGTTTCTACATGATCTTCTATAGGATCACTAATACCACATGACTACAGCAGTCATTTTTAGGGCTGGAGTAGAGGTAGCCGTGGAGAAGTTGTTCACCAGGGCTTAACAAATTTGTATGGAATCTAGGAGCAAGCTAAAAAAATTAGGAGCCATTTTTGTTTCTGGTCCCCCTCCCTGTGGGTTATCCACATTTAGCCAGACAGTCATCAGCATAGGTAATAATTTTTGGTTTGTAATATGGTTATTGGATTCATTCATGGCTATAAAAGTTGTAAGAGATTTTCAATCGCATGTTTTTGATCTTGTTCATATACTTGGATGTAATCATTATTATAACAGTTGTAAATGATTTTCAATTGCAATAGACTATTATAAGTTTATTGCTTTTTATATATTTGCAGTGCTCTTCTCACCCCCATATGTGAACCCCTGAAGAAGCCTATTTGGTGAAACGCGTTGAGCTTTACCACCTTCCAAATTTAATAATCTGCTTATTAAGCATAGCCATGATTCCTCCATTTTGTATTTTCAAGGAAGGTGGTTTTGGGGTATTTTATATTTATGAGCTGTGTTTATCCAAACTGTTGTTCACCATCTATTCACATTTTTGGAACTTAATGTATTTTACTGATAACACACACACGTACATGCATACACACACATACATATATACATACACACATAACCCTGTGAAGACCAAGATTGAGCTCTACAGTCAATTTTGCAGTAGTTGTTTTCTTATTCCAAGTCACAATCAATGTCCTTTGGTCTCTTTTGGTTAGCCGACCATGTCAACTGCGCTTATGCTTATTAGAAGATGTCTTCCTGGAAACTGTATATGCCGTCATAATCTTTGATACTGTACCTCGCGACAAGGCAAATAAATTGCTAACTTCAGTCACAGAGGCACCAACTAGGTTGGCACCAACAATTTGCTCTCTTTGAAGCTCAGTAAGCTCTAACATGACTCCGTATTACTAGCAAGGCACAAAGTGAATGACAAAAGTGAGATTTCCCACCCAATAGCTAGGTGTATCATCATATAATTTTTTTTATTTTATTCATAACTATTTCACTTCAACAACATTAAGTTAGAAGTTTTAGCTGCATACATTTGCAATTTGCCATCTATTGGGCATAATATACAGTATCTCACAGAAGTGAGCGCACCCCTCTCATTTTTGTAAATATTTTATTCTATCTTTTCATGTGACAACACTGAAGAAATGACATTTTGCTACAATGTGACATAGTGAGTGTACAGCTTGTATAACAGTGTAAATTTGCTGTCCCCTCAACACACAGCCATTAATGTCTAAACAGCTGGCAACAACAGTGAGTACACCCCTAACTGAAAATGTCCAAATTGGGCCCAAAGTGTCAATATTTTGTGTGGCCACCATTATTTTCCAGCACTGCCTTAACCCTCCTGGGCATGACGTTCATCAGAGCTTCACAGGTTGCCAATGGAGTCCTCTTCCACTCCATGATGTCATCACGGAGCAGGTGGATGTTAGAGACCTTGCGTTCCTCCACCTTCCGTTTGAGTATGCCCCACAGATGCTCAATAGGGTTTAGGTCTGGAGACATGCTTGGCCAGTCCACCACTTTTACCCTCAGCTTCTTTTGTACTCATCGAGAAAAACAAAACAGAGGGCACACCGGCCTTGTGCATTACCTTTAAAAGTATGTTTATTAAATTTAAAAGAAGGTATTCTACTCACAAAAGTACATGAATATAAGCACATCATATGAGACCGCTCTATCCAATTCGCATTGCGTTTTTGAATGGTGATGAAAATGATGGACATCCAAAATTGTTGACGAGTTTCAAGGATTAGCCTCTTCCTCAGAGGAAGAGGCTCTGAGGAAGAGTAAGAATGCCTTCTTTTTCTCTGTTTTTCTCTATTAGTACTTTTGGACTCGCTGCTTCTTTGAGTGCATATTCCAAGACATTCATTTTGTGATCCCTATGACATAGAGCCCACCCCTAAGTGCAGGAATATTAGGATTTTCCACTTTCACCTCATCTTTTGTCCTCCTCACCTGGTTGCCGATACACACGCTTGACATAATCTGAATCAAATAAGTTTATCTTGGTGTCATCAGACCACAGGACATGGTTCTAGTAATCCATGTCTTTAGTCTGCTTGCCTTCAGCAAACTGTTTGCGGGCTTTCTTGTACATCATCTTTAGAAGAGGCTTCCTTCTGGGATGATAGCCATGCTGACCAATTTGATGCAGTGTGCGGCGTATGGTCTGAGCACTGACAGGCTGACCCCCCACCCCTTCAACCTCTGCAGCAATGCTGGCAGCACTCATACGTCTATTTCCCAAAGACAACCTCTGGATATGACGCTGAGCACGTGCACTCAACTTCTTTGGTCGACCACAGAGAGGCCTGTTCTGAGTGGGACCTGTCCTGTTAAACCGCTGTATGGTCTTAGCCACCGTGCTGCAGCTCAGCATAAGGGTCTTGGCAATCTTCTTATAGCCAAGGCCATCTTAATGTAGAGCAACAATTCTATTTTTCAGATCCTCAGAGTTCTTTGCCATGAGGCGCCATGTTGAACTTCCAGTGACCAGTATGAGAGAGTGAGAGCGATAACACCAAATTTAACACACCTGCTCCCCATTCATACCTGATAACTTGTAACACTAACTAGTCACATGACACCGGGGAGGGAATATGGCTAATTGGGCCCAATTTGGACATTGTCACTTAGGGGTGTACTCACTTTTGTTGCCAGCAGTTCAGACATTAATGGCTGTGTGTTGAGTTATTTTGAGGGGACAGCAAATTTACACTGTTATACAAGCTGTACACTCACTACGTCACATTGTAGCAAAGTGTCATTTCTTCAGTGCTGTCACATAAAAAGATAGAATAAAATATTTACAAAAATGTGAGAGGTGTACTCACTTCTGGAAGATACTGCAGCAACGCAGAAATAGTTTGTCCGTTTCACCACACAACAGGCTTCATTCAGTGAGTCACAAGAGGTGCTCATCATACCATAAATTAAAACAAAGTATACCTGATATGTTAGCTTCTCCTTTCCATGCAAAGTAGATATAGAGGTTTCCAAAAAGCATACTGTAAAAAACAAAATGACAACTTGCTAGAATCTATTCAATATCAAGACATTAGCATAAAACACTGGAACCTAACCTTAGCATATTAACGAAAATGGATCTCTACTTGGTTGTTACAAATATACTCACTAAACAGACAGGAAAAAGTCGTTGATTACCTAAACTGCAGCAGAGCCCAGAAGATACCACTATTCCGGCCAATGGTTTTGTCATCGGAGTTCATAGTCAGACAGGTGCCTTGAGCAGTCCAGAGCACTAGGAAAGGAAATAATAATAAATTATGAAAATACATAATATGGACCATGCTGTGAAATATAGTTTCTAGCAGTCCACAAATACATGATGCATGGAAAGTATTTATGAAAGTAGACAGCATGAATCAGATTTCACTTTTTTATTTCTTTATACTAGTAATGGCAGAGGATCAACAACTTATAGTGGGACTGTAATAGTGAAGTGAGCAATCTGACACTAGCTGGGGTGTACACTGACATCAATAGTGACACCAATACAGTGATCAGTGCTAATACTATACACGGTCACTGTACTAATGACACCGGCTGGGAACGGGTTAAAGTGGTTCTAAAATTAATTTTTCTTACTTGAGCTCGATGAGATCCAGCGATGTGCAAGACAGCAGTGGCTCTAGCCGCTGTCTCCCTCCTCATTGGGCAGATTGATATTGAATATCAATCAAATGCTGTGACATTGGAGTGGGGGCACGGACGAGCTGCCCTCTCTGTGTCAATGGATGCAGACAGGGTGGCTTGGGAACGAGCAGTTGCCCTCATGGAAAGCGGCTTTACATGGGGGCACCCACCAAAGAGGAGGGACCAGGAGCACCAGCGGGGATATCCCAGAAGGAGGAGGATCATGGCTACTCTGAGCAAAAGCATTGCACAAAGCAAAATTTGACATGTTTGTCATTTTTGCTTTTAATTAAAATCACAAGGTTTAAATAACACTTTAACATCTAGGTGCAGTAAAAGGGTTAACTGTGCCTAGCAAGTGTTAATGTGTGTAATATGTGGTGCTTTTGCTAATCTGGATCTAAATTGTTTTCCCTGCTTAGCAGGGAAAAAAAAAAACACAGCAAGACTGCCTATCAGTGTACATAGCTCTGTGTTGTTTACAATCACAGAGCTCTGTTGCGTGAATCACTGAGCCGATCAGTGGGACCCAGCAAATAGTCATTGGCCAGGACTCACTGATGAAAGAATCACAGCACAGTCTGATTGGCAGGTGGACGTGTGCGCCCTACCCGGAAGCAGTGATCACGTATTCTATACGTGAGCCAGAGCACAGCAGCCGCCCTGTAGCAGTATATCTGCGTGGGGCAGTCAGGAAGCAGGAAAAATATTTTGAAGTAGGAACAATTCTTAGACACACACACGGTATATATTTTATAGCCCTCATTCATTGGTAGGTTGTGAATTTTCTGGTTATATTGGTTAACCTTGCTTTCGCAAAACGTGTTCCAGGACAGCCCTTGAGGCGTAGAACTCCTCCCTCTGGGGACAGGAAACACGTAAGCCCAGAGGCTGTGGGCATCACACTGCAGAACAGCATGGAAGGCTCTGGGCCACCCCCCTCCCCCAGCAGGCAGACTGGTTGCTCTGGCACTGGCTCCTCTCAGGTAGGCGTGGAGACTGTTTTCCCTCTCACTGATCCTGGGGGTGGTTCCCCAGTCTCTTAGGGCTATTGTGCGAGTCTCAGATGATGGTGGGGCACACTTCTTATTTTTGTCCCCCAGTACAGGGCGGTACTGGAGTGGCGGGAACCTGAGCTTAGTTGGATCTTTGGTTTCTTTAGGTTAAAGCGTAAGACAAGACCCAGGCACCCAGGAGGAAGTGTGCAGTTTGTGCTGCCAAATTGGGCTCAACTTGGGACATTTTGCTCCGGAGAGCTTGGGACTCTACTTGAATCAGCTCAAAAGCAAGCTCTGTCAGCCACCTGTGTGGCCAGAAATCTTGAGTGGTGGCTTACTCAGTTGCAAACGTACAGGTGAAACTCGAAAAATTAGAATATCATGCAAAAGTTCATTTATTTCAGTAATGCAACTTAAAAGGTAATACATGCGATAGACTCATTAAATGCAATGCAAGAGATAGTTCAAGCCGTGATTTGTCATAATTGTAATGATTATGGCTTACAGCTCATGTAAACCCCAAATTCACAATCTCAGAAAATTAGAATATTACATGCAATCAATAAAACAAGGATTGTACATAGAACAATATCAGACCTCTGAAAAGTATAAGCATGCATATGTACTCAGTACTTGGTTTGGGCCCCTTTTGCAGCAATTACTGCCTCAGTGTGGCGTGGCATGGAAGCTATCAGCCTGTGGCACTGCTGAGGTGTTATGGAAGACCAGGATGCTTCAATAGCGGCCTTCAGCTCTTCTGCATTGTTCGGTCTCATGTCTCTCATCTTTCTCTTGGCAATGCCCTATAGATTCTCTATGGGGTTCAGGTCAGGCGAGTTTGCTGGCCAATCAAGCACAGTAATCCCACGGTCATTGAACCAGGTTTTGGTGCTTTTGGCAGTGTGGGCAGGTGCTGCTGGAAAATGAAGTCAGCATCCCCATAAAGCTCTTCTGCGGAAGGAAGCATGAAGTGCTACAAAATCTCCTGGTAGATGGCTGCATTGACCCTGGACTTAATGAAGCACAGTGGACCAACACCAGCTTATGGTTTACTTTCAACAATGGCTTTCTTCTTGCCACGCTTCCATAAAGGCCAGATTTGAGGAGTGCACGACTAATAGTTGTCCTGTAGACAGATTCTCCCACCTGAGCTGTGGATCTGTGCAGCTCCTCCAGAGCTACAATGGGCCTCTTTGCTGCTTCTCTGATTAATGCTCTCCTTCCCCGGCGTGTCAGTTTAGATGGACAGCCATGTCTTGGTAGGTTTGCAGTTGTGCCATACGCTTTCCATTTTCGGATGATGGATTGAACAGTGCTCCGTGAGATGTTCAAAGCTTTGGCTATTTTTTTTTTTTTTTTTATAACCCAACCCTGCTTTAAACTTCTACACAACTTTATCCATGATCTGTCTGGTGTGTTCCTTGGCCTTCATGATGCTTTTTGTTCTCTAATGTTCTCCAACAAACCTCTGAGGGCTTCACAAAACAGCTTTTATTATACAGAGATTAAATGACACACAGGTGGACCCTATTTATTAATTAGGTGACTTCTGAAGGCAATTGGTTCCACTAGATTTTAGATAGGTGTATCAGAGTAAAGGGGGCTGAATACAAATGCACACCACACTTTTCAGATATTTGTAAAACATTTTTAAAACCATTTATCATTTTCCTTCCTCTTCACAATTATGTGCCACTTTGTGTTGGTCTATTACATAAAAACCCAATAAAATACATTTATGTTTTGGAGGCACTGTATAACCTAGCTCTGAGTCTGCTGCCATCACATTCAAGATGATGGCATTAAGCAGCCTCTAAGCAAAACTTTCACGTGTGTATGATGCCTGGTCCTTCTCTGCTCTCAGCGGCTCAATTCTGCAGCCCCTGCATCACTAGAGAAAAGATTAGTGATATAGAAACTGACAGGAGAATCCTCAGAGTGCAGCAATCGACCAGGCCATCAGTTACACATAGAATTTTGTGGTATATAGGAGATTTTCACTCAGCTTGGACCTTCAAGGTAGCAAAAAATTGGTAAATATTGAGCCTTTTCTTTAACCACTTCCCGTCCGGCCGTTGTATATAAACGGCCGGACGGTGGCACTGCAGGGTCAGGTGGCCGTCTATAAACGGCCTCCCCGCACCCTGCTTGTGCGCGCTCCCTGGGAGCACGCAGCACCGCGATCCGGTGCCCGCTGTGTCCTCCGGACACAGTGAAACACCGATCGTCGGACGGGACCTCTGTACGAGGTCCCAATCATGTGATCACTGATTGGCCAATCAGTGATCACATGCAAAGTAGTAAGCAAGATGTCACTTGTGACATCATTGCTTACTACGTGTGAAATCTGTGAATGATCACAGAGGTCACATGGTACAAGGCTATTCACAAAAGCCTTGTACCATGTGACAAGCTGTGACCAATCACAGCTCACTCAGTACTTCTCAATGAGTGCAAGAATGCACACAGAGAGAAAGAGAAATGATTGCTTTTACATCCTATATGGGTGTAAAAGCAATCAGTGTAAAAAAAAAATCCCAGTGGTGAATAAATACCACCAAAATAAAGCTTTATCTGTCTCAAAAATGGTAAAAAATTCATTTGGGTACAGTGTTGCATGACCGCGCAATTGTCATTCAAAGTGTGATAGCGCTAAAAACTGAAAATTGCCCTGGTCAGGAAGGGGGTAAAAGTGTCCGGTCTGGAAGTGGTTAAAAGAGGCATTTTTAGCTTGTTCATCTAAAGACAATCGCTTTAAAAGCAAAGAAATCAGCATACAAGTCTAGCACTTTCAAAAACCATGGAGGCCCCTGCATTACTCTTATGACCAAAGTTTGAGCGAATTTTGTCTGGTTCCGAATACCCAGCTAAAATATGATCAGCAGGTGGCCCTGTCACCACTACTGCGCCCAATATCCTTCAACTGAAAAAACAAAAAAATTGAAGGAGCCGTGCAGAAAAACGGTCAGCTGAACAGCGTCTGTATCCAAATCCCCAGTGGAAGACTTTTCCATCCACACAGTGTAGCATAGACTGATAAATCTGTTAAAATTCTGCTTAAGGCCATGGCTACTTTAGGTTTGGAGAATGAATAAAAGCAAACAATTCTTACCAGCAGCAGCAATCCCAATTAAAACAGACAACGTGTAAAATGACCAGGTGTATGGCTGGATGAACATTGCAATATAGGCACTAAAAGAAAAAACAGAAGAGGAAGTCAGTATGATTATTATATTACAATTTATGTTGTCATGTTTGTTTGGCTTCTACCATATGCAGTGAAGAGTTCCAACCTTGTATGCTTTCCTATAACCATTTCAAAACGGAACACGTGCGATAAACACTATGAAAACAGAAAAAGAGCCATACATATACATGCCACAATATTGGGGGGGGGGGGTGATTAGAAAGGCGTTAGACAACCGTTGGGCACAAAGATACCATGGAAATATTCAAAAGTATATTTTGCTTTAGCTTCAATACAGCAATAATGTTAGTGGTGGGGGTAGATGCTTCCAGTGCAGGCTGATATGCAGAGAGACAACAAGACTTTCCAATGCATCCAGTCATCTCTCATCACTCACATTGGTTGGCTAGGGCGGTCTGTCCCTACAGTCAGCATTCCTAATAGAGGAGTGCTGCAAAGCTCACATGCACATTAGTTTTTCCAATAAATCTAAAATCAGATTGTAACATTGATGGCCAAATTACGGTGCATCCAGAAAGTATTCACAGTGCTTAACTTTTGCCACATTTTGTTATGTTACAGCCTCATACCAAAATGGATTAAATTCATTTTTTCCTCAACATTCTACAAACAAACAATACCCCATAATGACAACGTGAAAGAAGTTAGTTTTGAAATCTTTGCAATTTATTAAAAATAGAAAGCGGAAAAAAAACACATGTACATAAGTATTCCCAGCCTTTGCTCAATACTTTGTTGAAGCCCCTTTAGCACCAATTACAGCCTCAAGTCGTTTTGAGTATGATGCTACAAGCTTGGCACACCTATGTTTGGGCAATTTCTCCCATTCCTCTTTGCAGTACCACTAAAGCTCCATCAGGTTGGATGGGGAGCGTTGGTGCACAGCCATTTTCTAATCTCTCCAGAGATGTTCAATTGGGTTCAAGTCTGGGCTCTGGCTGGGCCACTCCAAGACATTCACAGAGTTGGCCTATAGCCACTCCTTTCTCATGTGAGCTGTGTGCTTAGGGTTGTTAAGCTGTTGAAAGATGAACCGTCGCCCCAGTCTAAGGTCCAGATCGCTTGGGAACAGGTTTTCATCAAGGATGTCTCTGTACATTGCTGCATTCAGCTTTAATTCGATCCTGACATTCTCCCAGTTCTTGCCACTGAAAAATGTCCCCACAGCATGATACTGCCACCACCATGCTTCACTGTAGGGATGGTATTGGCCAGGTGGTGAGCGGTGCCTGGTTTCCTCCAGACATGACGCTTGGCATTCAGGCCAAAGAGTTAAATCTTTGTTTCATCAGACCAGTTTTCTTTCTCATGGTCTGAGAGTCCCCCAGGTGCCGTTTGGTAAACTCCAGGCGGGCTGCCATTTGCCTTTTACTTAATGGCTTCCATCTGGCCACTTTACCATACAGGCCTAATTGGTGGAGTGCTGCAGAGATGGTTGTTCTTCTGGAAGGTTCTCCTCTCTCCACAAAGAAACACTGGAGCTCTTTCAGAGTGACCATTGGGTGCTTGGTTACCTCCCTGGCTATGGCCCTTCTCCCTCGATCGCTCATTTTGGCAGGGCGTCCCGCTGTAGGAAGATTCCAGGTGGTTCCAAACTTCTTCCATTTACGGATGATGGAGGCCACTGTGCTCATTGGGACCTTCAATGCTGCAGACATTTTTCTGTACCCTTCCCCAGATCTGTGCCTTAATACAATCCTGTCTCGGAGGTCTACGGGCAATTCCTTTGACTTCATGGCTTGGTTGGTGCTCTGACATGCACTGTTAACTGTGGGACCTTATATAGACAGGTTTATGCCTTTCCTAATCATGTCCAATCAACTGAATTTCCCTCAGATGGACTCCAATCAAGTTGTGGAAACATCTCAAGGATGATCAGTGGGAACAGGATGCACCAGAGCTCAATTTTGAGTGTCATGGCAAAGGCTGTGAAAACATATGTACATGTGGGTTTTTTTTTATGTTTTTTTATTTTTAATAAATTGCAAAGATTCAAAACGTACTTCTTTTACGTTGTCATCATGAGGGATTGTTTGTAGAATGTTGAGGAAAAAATGAGTTTAATCCATTTTGGAATAAGGTTGTAACATAACAAAACGTGGTAAACGTTAAGCGATGTAAATACTTTCTGGATGCACCTTAATTCTGCATATTAGCAGATGTGCAACAAACAGACAGACATGATCTAACCAACAAAAGATTTTTTTCATTTGATGCACAGAGTGAGGTCAAAACTCATAGAAGTTTATGCAGTTAAAAATAGGACTAAAAAACAGAAGGATCAGCTAGAAGCACATTATGAAACAGATTTCTTGTCTTGGCTGCTTAACTGACAGCTGCCACACTTGGGGTGTGAGTCTGAGTTTCTCTATAGTACAGAAACAGTACAACTTTCATCCTTCTAAGAAATATATCCAGGAAGAGACAAGACAACATCTCATCTGAGAAGGTGGAAGCCCAGTTTAGCATGCACCAACCTTACTAGAGCGCACCTGGGATTTTATGAGAAAAAAAAAAAAGACTACCAAGAGAAAAGTGGAATTGGCAGCACTATTAGTGCAGCAACTCCCTGAAGAGACACAGAGACATACACACACCTAAATTTCATGTCAGATCCAGCTACAGACCATTAGTATTCTATTGAATGCAATTGTAACATTTCAACAGCAGTTACTCACCTATAAAATAAACCACTCAGGAACATTGAAAGTTGACAGCCAATCAAGGCAACAACAGAAGGAGCTATAAGATTGGAAGCTGAAAACACTCCATATATGATGGCCATGCTGTGAACAAAAACACAAACGTGCATGAAGTAGCATAAAAACAAACTTCCTAGTTACAAAAACAAAAAACACACATAAAATACACCCTTTTTTGCAGTTTAAAAAACCTGAGAAAACATACCATGCTGTGCTAAAGTATTTGCCCCCTTCCTGATTTTTTTTTTTTTTTTTTAACAGGTCCTGAATCTGCAAAGCAGCCCTAGGCCATCACTTTACCACCAACATGTTTGTTTGGATGATTTATATTTTTCTTTTGTAATGAAATGCTGTGTTGCTTGATTCATCAGGTCTGGCGGTAATCAGGCCTGGGTGTGGTAAGTGAACTGTAACTCAGTTTTCATTTTGTTCAGGATTTTGTTCAGGAGGGGGGGGGGGGGGGGCAATTATTTTTTTTACATAAAGCATTTTGTATTTACTCGGGTTATCTTTGTGTAGTGTTAAAATTTGTTTTTATTATCTGAATCATTTAAGTGTCACAAATATGCAAAAAAAAAAAAAAAAATCAGGAAGGGGGCAAATACTTTTTCACAGCACTGTAGATGTTTTGTTTAAAGCTTGGCAAAAAAAAAATACATCCACTTCCTCCCCAGTGCACCACATACATTTCAGCATTTTAAATCACAACGTAAATACTTTTTCCCCTAGAAAATTTACTACAAAGTTCCTGCTTCTCTGTGCTCATGAGCAGTTATGGCTGGTAACAATGCTGGGGCATGAACAACTCTTCAGACTACAACAGGGGAAGTCAATAAGCTGAGAGTGAAATACATTCCTAAAAATCCCCTTTATTGAAACATCTTTGTCAAAAACACTCCACATTGTAGACACAGAGGGGAAACTACACACACGCTAAAATCAAGCACGTAGGCATGCAGACTGCATCTACAAACATTTGTGAAAGAATGGGTCGCTCTCAGGAGCTCAGTGAATTCAAGCGTGGTACTGTGATAGGTTGCCACCTGTGAAATCGGTCCATGGAATATTTAGTAGCAAGGAAATTTCACGGTCTAGTGCTTGTGGTATTATAACAAAGTGGAAGCAACTGGGAACAGCAGCAACTCAGCCATGAAGTAGGCCACGTAAAATGACAGAGCGGAGTCAGCGCATGCTGGAGAACACAGTGCGCAGAAATTGCTGTCTGCAGAGTCAATAGCTAAAGACCTCCAAACTTTATGTGGCCTTCAGATTAGCACAACAGTGCGTAGAGAGCTTCATGGAATGGGTTTCCATGGCCAAGCAGGTGCATCCAAGCCTTACATCACCAAGTGCAATGTAAAGCGTCGGTTGCAGTAGTATAAAGCACGCCGCCACTGGACTCTGGAGCAGTGGAGATGTGTTCTCTGGAGTGATGAATCACGATTCTCTGTGCCAATCCGATGGACATGGATATAAAGAAAACAGAGGGCGCACAGGCCTAGTGCATTACCTTAAACATTTATTAAAGGAATAAAGATAGGTATGGTATTCACAAATGACAATAATATCAAAGGCACATCATAAAAGAACAGCACTGACCAATCCACACTACATGACTGTCCTTAATGGGAACCCCGGACTTCCAACAGGCTAACGCATTTCGAGGACTTGCCTCTTCCTCAGAGCCCTGAGGAAGAGTGCTGTTCTTTTATGATATGCCTTAGATATTGTACTCACAAATGACAATAATGTCAATCTTTATTCCTTTAATTTTTTTTTTTTTTTAAGTTTTTTAAGGTAATGCACTAGGCCGATGCGCCCTCAGTTTCTTTTCTTTATATCCAGTACATTTGGACTTCCCCGGACTGATTGGGTCAGCTATTTAAACATTTTTTTTCTGTCACACCAGCAGGTTAATAGAAGATTTTACTATCTTTGCTCGAAACAAGTCATTTTATTGCCTTGAATGATCACTTCCTTAACCATAAGCTTCAGATGGTGACATTTAGCATACCTTGTGTAACCACTGCCATGGAATTCTGTGTTATTTAAACTGGAGATAACGGTTTGCTGTGGGAAAACAAGAAAAACAATATATTATAGAGAGGTTAAAATGTAAGAACATTTTCATTCTGCACAAGTCTCATATCACCAAGCTGTCAGGAGCCACCTTCCTTGAATAATAAAGTCTTGGTCTATTGTTTCTTGCATTCTTATCACTATAACAAAATCAATTCTAATTTGTTTAAAATTTATTTTTTATTAGAAAGAGAACCAAATTCTATTTGATATCAATTCCTACCAATAAGTCTATGCAAGAAACAACCGAAAACCTATGTGTGTTTTAGGTACCTAATCATAGAAATGTACAGTTTGCATGCAGTTGAAATTAGTCAGAGGAGGACACAATGCACAGCGTGACCTTATCCTTCAGTCATTTAAAATGACTTGAGGCCAGCCTAACCAATTCGATTCCGGATGAACCAGTGTGTAGTGCTGCGCTGCTCAAAAACACTAAACATAGCGTACATATAAATACAAAAAACATGTAAAAAACAAAACTCAACAATGTAGGTCCAAAAGGAAAAAGAAGGAAAACCTCTTCAAACAAAGTTAGTGGGAAGAACATATTCCTACTGGAGTGCATTTTTAAATTAACTTGGAGGTTTTAGGAAACGTGCTGCACTATGGTCGCTTTGTATGGTTGTGAATTCTACCCACAGAGCCAGCTATACCATTAAAAGGGTTTACTTGGCGTACACAGTGACCATGTATGAAAGGCATTGATGAAGAGATTTTCCTTCTTTTTCCTTTTGGACGTACATTGTTGAATTTTTTTACATGTTTTTTGGATTTATATGTTTGATTAATGTTTTTGAGCAGCGCTACACACTGGTTTATTATTTCACATGTGATGAACACACACTTTATGTGTCTGCAGAAGCTCATATTTACAATTGTTTCACCATTTATTTGGCAGAGCACAATTTTGTATCACTTATATTTTTTGATTCCTGATGAACCAGACAACATTTGTTCAGGGGGAAGCCCTGTCAGCCATCTCCTGTCCAACATCCCTCCAAAAAAAAACAAAAAAATAAATAAATAAAAACACAGAGCTGAATGGAACTTTGGTGGTCTAATTAACCAGTTGCTGCATCCAATCAGATGGATCTGTTCTTCAGGTATTTTGAGAAAAAAAAAAAAAAAAAAAATTATTCAGAGATTCAGGCTGGATTCACACTTGAGCAATTTGCAGCTCGAAGCTCCAAAAATGCTCAAACTTAATCAATTGTTCTCTATGGTGCCTGTTCACACCCAATCCCATGAGCAGGCACCATAGAGAACAATTGATTTTTTAAGTTTGAGCATTTTTGGAGCTTCGAGCTACAAATCGCTCAAGTGCGAATCTAGCCTAAGTCCCATAACCCTGCCCTACAACAGTTGTTCAGAAATCACCACATCACAACTCAGCTATAGCTAGATTTCCAATCCTCCACGAAAGTTAAAGCAAAAAAGTTGGCCTCTGAGCGTCTTGTGACTTCACCAACAGATGTGAATACCAATCTCTGAATTACAATGCTAGCAGGGAACAGGTTTTAGAAGACTGTAAAAGTCAACATGACAAAGTTCAGGCAGTCACAAGGGTTTACTAAAAAGAATGAAGCTGCTATTCTAGCATTTTTGTGTTAAACTGGTGAATCTTCTTGCTTGCTGATTTGAGGCATCCAGAGGACAGTTAACTCCCCTCATCCCCATCTGTTCTTCAGAAAAGCATAAAGCCTGGTGCCTATTAAACTCTATACTAATGAAGAACAGCAGAGTTCCTGCATGAAGAAGGCCTTACACCCCACACAGGAAGAGCAACAATCCTATCGCAAGCAGAAACATTCCATAGGATTTCTGGATAATCTATTTTTTCTGCCTCGGTTACATCAGTTTACTTTAAATAAAAAATAATATAACTGGACATTTGCATGACGAAAAAAAACTGGTTGATTTTTTTTTTATACAATATTGGCAATATAAGGCTACGTTCACACTAGCGTTAGGTGCAGGCGGCAGAGAGGCGTTTGGGAAGCGTTTTTACCGCTTCCCAAAAGCCTCTGGCAATTCTGCACATTGCAGCACATGGTGCTGTTCTAACGGGAGCGGTAGCGTCGCGGCAAAACGGACGCCTCTGGACGAGTCAGGAGGCGTTGAAGCCTCCTATTCTTGACTCTGGTGCCGCTCCGCAAACGCACGTCCGGCGTTTGCGGCGCGGTTGTGGGGCGTTTGCAGAGCGGTAACACCATTCAAACTTCATTCTAGGCGTTTGTAACGCTCAGCAAACGCCTAGCAACTGCTGCGAAACAGCGCATGCGGTGTTTGCCGAGCGTTAAAAAACGCTCCACAAACGCCGGACCAACGCTTGCCAAACGCTATAGGGGCATTTGGCAAGCGTTGGTAAAACAGTGAAGTGTGAACGAGCCCTTAGACCTAAACTTGCATAACAGTTGTCAGTATGGCTGCATTCTATCATAGGATGTTAGAGCCCCTATGAATTAAAAGTAAGACATACGATTTCTGATTTTAACTATCAACTGGTCTGGAAGTCAGTTAGGCCAAAATCCTAAGTACCTGTTCACACCAATGCAAATTGTCATGCGAGTTGACAATTTCTAATAGACAAGTCTCACCCTAAGCTTGGCAATAGAACAGTTCTAATCGGTGCAACTCCAACAAAGTCTTTGTTAGAGTCACACAGATTTGAAAAGTATTTCCTGTACTACTTTTGACGATTTCTGAAGCGACTTACATTGAGATCTGTGCATGAAGCCGCACAGATGTCTTACAAGTCGCACCTGAAGTCGCACTGACATGCAACTTTGAAATTGTGTGATTTCACTTAAATTTGAAAGTCTTATTCAGTGTGAACCAGGGCTAAACAGGTCACATTAATGTAGTGTTTCTCAACTCCAGTCCTCATGGACCCCCAACAGGTCATGTTTTCAGGATTTCCATTATTTTGCACAGGTGATTTGATCAGTTTCACTGCCTTAGTAATTACCACAGCTGTTTCATCTGAGGGAAATCCTGAAAACATGACCTGTTGGGGGTCCATGAGGACTGGAGTTGAGAAACACTGCATTAATGTTACCCAATACCTAAGTTACATGACAGGAGAGCTGGTTTTACAACTTGGAAAGTTTGTTTTGCAAGCAAGTTCTGCAGAAGTCTGGGAAAGTGTACTCCCCAAACAAGTTAAACAACTTGTACACAATATCTGTGGTACAACTGAGATTTCATTTTTCTGGGCAATGAGAAAAACCAACAGGCTGAAGAGAAGAAATATATGGTTCTATCAATTAGGTTTCTGCATGCACAGCTGGCCACTGTGCTCAAAGCTGGAGGACTCTGAGAACTTTAACCAGAAAGTCAAGTCTAGAAGATTTTTGAGAAAATGTTAAGCCAGGAAAAGAAACCACATACATTTTTGGGACATTTTAGAAAAATAATGGAAAAAAGTAGAGTATTAGGAACACTTGTTATTTATATATCTACACAAGATACAGCGGGTAAAATAAGTATTGAACACGTAACCATTTTTTCTCAGAAAATATATTTCTAAAAAGGTGCTATTGACATTAAATTTTCACCACGTGTCGTAACAACCCACGCAATCCATACATACGAAGAAACCAGAAAATACGTTTTGTGCAATAAAATGGAATGACACATGGAAAAAGTACTAAACATGTAAAACATAGTTACATAGCTAGTCTGGCTGAATAATAGGCAAAATTCCATCCAGTTCAAACAAAAACTTATAATCCTATACCTACAGTTGATCCAGAGGAAGACAAAAAAAGTTTCAAGATGCCTGCTGTATGGAGAAACTAGTCGCATGCATTGCTTAGGTGTGATTTTGGCTAGGGATTCACTGACACCATAGTTTTAACACAGAGTACGAGTACTGATACTTTTTTTTTTTTTTTTTTTTTAAGTACTTGCTGATACAGATTACCGATACCTATCGCCTATGAAGAGAAGGTAGAGGGGTGGTGTAATATGGGAAAACATGCGATTTTGCACGTTGCAGCACTGAAATTGGTGTGAAGAAACCCTAAAATGTACTCTGAGGCAGAGATCAGTTATCCATATGTTGTAAAGCCCCCTTCCCCCCCATCCCCCTCCTAGCACCCCCCACAAATCCCCCCTCCTAGCACAACATAGCACCTCAATCAGCATCCCAGAACAACCCCCTCCCAAATCACCCCTCCTAGCACAACCCCCCCACTCCTAGTTCAACCCCCCTAAATCTCTTCTTCTTGCACAACCTCCCTAAATCCCCCTCCTTGCACAACCTCCCCCTCCTAGCACACACCCCTCCCCCCCAAATCCACCCTCCTAGCACACACCCCTCCCCCCCATATCCACCCTCCTAGCACACACCCCTCCCCCCCATATCCACCCTCCTAGCACAACCTCCCCTAAATCCCCCTTCCTTGCACAACCTCCCCCTACTAGCACAACCCCCCTAAATCCCCTCTCTCCGAGGGGGAGAGCGCCAGGAGAGCCATGGGTAGTCAAAACAGAAAGCTGAGCTGGCCGCCCAACCACATCTTACCAACAGAGGACTTATCGGCAAGAGTACAAAGGAGAAGCAGAAAACGGTGCGGGCTCTCCGCATCTCGGCAGGAAATTACAGTGCTTTCTGACTCACATTAGGACAGAAGCTAACAAAGGATCAGGGATAATTATTGTTGCCATTTTTTTTTTTACATTTCGGCTGGCAGCAGGGGAATCCCACTGACAGCTGAAATGTCATTGGTTGTTATGGACGGGGCAGCCCACTCCTTAAAGTGGTTGTAAAGGCTGAAGGTTTTTCACCTTCATGCATTCTATGCATGAAGGTAAAAAACCTTCTGTGTGCAGCAGTGCCCCCAGCCCCCTTCAATACTTACCTGAGCCCCATCGAGATCCAGCTATGTGAATGACAGCCTCAGCTGTTCTGGGTCTCTGCCTCCTCATTGGCTGAGACAGCAAGCGGGAGCCATTGGCTGTCACTGACAGTCAGTCAGCCAGCCAATGAGGAGAGAGGGGGCAGAGCCAAGCCGCGGCTCCATGTGTTAATAGACACACGGAGCAGCGGGTGCCCCCATAGCAAGCTGCTTGCTGTGGGGGCACCCGACAGACAGGAGGAGCCAGGAGAGCCTGCAGGGGACCCGAGAAGAGGAGGATCCAGGCTGCTTTGTGCAAAACCAATGCACACAGTAGGTAAGAATAGCATGTTTGTTATTTTCAAAAAAAAAAAAAAAAAAAAAAAAAAAGAACCTTTAGAATTGCTTTAACACACAATTGTCAATAAAGGGGTCGGTTTTCATCATTGGAGCATTTGAAAGTGTACCGATACTCTTTCAAATGTTCAGTATCGGTGCAACCCTAATTTTGGTCCATTTTTCCCCACACAAGCAGTCTTCAAATCTTGCAGGTTCCGTGAGCCTTTAGTTCTTTCCATAGTTTTTGTATTGGAGTCAAGTGATTGGCTGGACTATTCTAGCAGCTTTATTTTCTTTGAAACCAGTTGAAAGTTTCCTTGGCTTTGTGTTTGGGATCATTGTTTTTCTGAAATGTCCACCCTCGTTTCATCTTCATCATCCTGGTAGATGGCAGCAGATTTTTATCAAGAATGTCTTTGTACATTTTTCCAATCATCCTTCCTTCAACAACATAAAGTATGCCAGTATCATATGCTAAAAAACAGCCCCAAATCATGATGTTTCCACCTCCCAACTTCAGTTAGTATGGTGTTTTTTGGGTGATGTGCAATGTCATTTGACCTCCAAACATGGTGTGTATTATGGCATCCAAAGAGTTCAATTTTGGTCTCATCTGACCAGACTGTATTCTCCCAGTATTTCACAGGCTTGTCTAACTGTTGTGCAGCAAACATTAAATGAGCTTCAACATGTTCTTTCTTCAGCAATGGAGTCTTGGTGAGCATGCATACAGACCATGGCGGTTGAGTGCATTACTTATTGTATTCTTTGATACCTGCTAATGCCAAGTCTTTCTGAAGCTCTGCACCTGTGGTCCTTGGCTCTTTTACAACTTTTCTGATAATGCTTTTTCACTCCTCTGTCAGAATTCTTTGCAAGGAGCACCTGGTCATGGTCGGTTTATGGTGAAATTATGTTATTTCCAGTTCTGGATCGTGGCCCCAACAGTACTCACCAGAACATTCAGAAGTTTAGAAATCCTTCTGTAACCAATGCTATCAGTATGTTTTGCAACAAAGTTGCGAAGGTCTTGAAAGAGCTTTTTTCTGGTACCCATCATAAGAGGTTTGTGTGACACCTTGGTTATAAGACACCTTATTATAGGCAATCAGTAGGGATTGATATTAACCACTTGCCTACCAGGCACGTTTACCCCCTTCCTGCCTGAGCATGTGCAGAGTGACTCCACTTGATATGTTCTATCAGGAGATAAGAGGGGGGCACTGGAAGAAGGGGATGATCAGAGAAGAAAGGATCAAACCGCATTTTTACACAATGCAGAGGATTAACCCCTTAGGTTCCACAGTGAGTATAACAAGTATGCTTTACTGCATATACAGACTGATTTTACTGTGTGGGTTTAGGAACACTTTAATTGCACTGACAAGGGACAGAATTGCTGTCTAATTACTGATAGATTTCAGCTGGTGTCTTGGCTTTTTGCACCTCCCTTTCTTCATGTGTTCGATACTTTTTCCCCTGTGTCATTCCATTTTATTACATATAACTTAGTTCTGAACTTATGTGTTTGGTTTCATTGTATGTACGGATCGTATGGGTTGTTACCAACATGTGGTGAAAATTTCATGTCAATAGCACCCTTAGAGATATATTTACTGAGAAAAATGGTGACGTGTTCAATAGTTATTTTTCCCGCTGTATCATCTTATCTACAAAGTACTCAGCCATAATATCACCATATTTATGTTTGCTGTATTATTATTAGAAATATGAAATATATGTGCTTCACTTAGATATACTTAAGTAGTGGAATGCAGAAGGGCTCAAAGTGTATCCAAAATATTTTCATTAATACTTTAACCACTTACTGTTCGGCCCATGTACATAAATGGTTGGATGGGAGCAGTGCAGAAGCGGGTTGCCGTTCATAAATGGCGCCCACATTTACAGCCTGTGCGCATTCCCTGGGAGCGCGCGGCACCACGATTGGGTGCTCACTATGTCCGGAGGACATAAAGGAACACTGATCGCTGTACGTGACCACTGTGTGAGGTCCCGATCATGTGATCACTGATTGGACAATCAGTGATCACATGAATAGTAGTAAGCAAGATGTCACTTGCTGACATCATTGTTTACTACTAGTGAAATCTGTGAATGATCACAGAGGTCACATGGTACAAGGCCATTCACAGCAGCTTTGTACCATGTGATAAGCTGTGACCAGTTAAAGCTCTCACAGAATTTCTCAATGGCTGCAAGAATGCAGTCAGAGAGAAGGAGAAATAATTGCTTTTACAGCCTTTATGGGTGTAAAAACCAATCAGTGTAAAAAATCAAAACCATCACCCCCCCCCCCACACAAGTAGTACAGTGTCACTATGGTACATTGTACTGCTAGGGTGACAGTATGAAAAAAAACAAAAATAAAAAAAAAAATGAAATTTTTTTCTTTTTAAATTCTAATAATTTTTGGTTATAAACTACCGTATTTTTTGCTCCATAAGACGCACTTTTTTCCCCCCAAAAAAGGGGGGAAAATGTCAGTGCGTCTTATGGAGCGAATATAAAGTGCCCGGTCCGGGTATTTCTGCCGCCACCATGTCAGAATACCGGGCCAGCTGTTCTCTCCTGCAGGGCCTTACCTGTTCCTCGCTCCAGCGCTGCACAGTCTTCCCGCGCTGGCTTCTGTGACAGCCAGGTGCCCACTGCGCATGCGCTGCGTTTTGTGAATGGTCCAGTGTTTTCTGGGACACATGACAGGTCCCAGAAGGCGCCGGGCCATTCACAAAGCGCAGCGCTTCTCGCGCATGCGCAGTGGGCACCCGGCTGTCACAGAAGCCAGTGTGGGAAGAAGAGGGAAAGACAACTCCGCGGAAGTGGGAGCGGGTACCTGTCAAATTCAGATACTCGCTCCCCCTCGCTCCCCAAAGGTCAGCAGTCTCTGGTCATCCCCTGCACTGTCTGCAGTCTCTGGTCATCCCCTGCACTGTCTGCAGTCTCTGGTTATTCCCTGCACTGTCTGCAGTCTCTGGTCATCCCCTGCACTGTCTGCAGTCTCTGGTTATTCCCTGCACTGTCTGCAGTCTCTGGTCATCTGTACTGTGTCCCTGGTATTTTCCCTGTACTGTGTCCGCAGTCTCTGGTCATCTGTACTGTGTCCCTGGTATTTTCCCTGTACTGTGTCCGCAGTCTCTGGTCATCTCCCGTACTGTGTCCGCAGTCTCTGGTCATCTCCCGTACTGTGTCCGCAGTCTCTGGTCATCTCCCGTACTGTGTCCGCAGTCTCTGGTCATCTCCCGTACTGTGTCCGCAGTCTCTGGTCATCTCCCGTACTGTGTCCGCAGTCTCTGGTCATCTCCCGTACTGTGTCCGCAGTCTCTGGTCATCCCCTGTACTGTGTCCGCAGTCTCTGGTCATCCCCTGTACTATGTCTGCAGTCCATTGGTTCAGAATATTTTTTTCTTGTTTTTCGCCTCTAAAACCTAGGTGCGTCTTATGGTCAGGTGCGTCTTATGGAGCGAAAAATACGGTAATTTGGGTTATTATTTTTTTTTTTACTATAAAAGATAACTGAATACATTTTGGCCAAGATTTCTAAAGAAAGATTATTCATTTGCAAAATTTTAAAAGTAAAACACTTTTCAAAATTTTTGGACTTTTTCATTTATATAGCAAAAAAAAAAATTTAAATCCCAGTGGTGAATAAATACCACCAAAATAAAGTTTTATCCGTCTCAAAAAAATGCCAAAAAATTCATATAGGTACAGTGTTGCATGACTGCGCAATTGTCATTCAAAGTGTGATATCACTGAAAGCTGAAAATTGGCCTGGACAGGAAGGGGGTGAAAGTGTCCGGACTTGAAGTGGTTAAATATGGATCGCCATGTAGGAGCACACCTCTTTGTAGCTAAAATGTCCGGTTTAGATGGTAATATATACAAAACATTAATAATCATAAAGACACCACACCCTCAGAAACATATCATGCCCCCTAAGTAAAATAGCATTGTTAAACCTTTAGAGCAGGGGTCCTCAAACTACGGCCCGTGTGCCACATGCGGCCCGCCGAGCACATTCATCCGGCCCGTCGGCAGGGGACACTAAGTACAGGGGCGGGCAGGGGGCTGCTGTCTCTTACCTGGCTCCGGTCCCACGACGATCTAGTCCAGGATGCGCAGCTCCCTCACTCGATGTCCGTGCTGCCGCCCGGCTCCGCCTCCTCACCGGTGATTGGGCGCCAGTACTGTAGCTCAGGAAAGGCACACAGGCGGCCAATCAACGGCGAGGAGGCGGAGCAGAGCGGCCCCGCGAAAAATCAAGGGAGGGAGAGGCCGGAGTGAAGGAAGGAGGACAACTGACCGCCCGGTAAGTGTGCCGTGCAGATGGTACTGTTGCAACCAGGTATGCTGGCTGCAGCAGCACCATGCTGGAACAGGGGTCGGCTAGTTAAGTGTCATTGCTGTCAGTGGGAGGAATAGTGCCCCATCATTGGTGTCACTGATAATAATGATGGGGCACTATTCCTCCCCCCACTGACACCAACGATGGGGCACTATTCCTCCCCCCACTGACACCAACGATGGGGCACTATTCCTCCCACTGACACCAACGATGGGGCACTATTCCTCCCACTGACACCAATGGCAAGCTGGGGGTGGGGTTACAGCACCTCATTGAAGATCCGAGAGAAAGACATTCCAGGTCCATCAAACATTTTGGGACAGACGCATTAAGCTCAGCCTATCTCCACCCATTGGTCAGCAGCCATGAGGTTTAACATTTCCTAAATTTTATCCCAAAAGGTTTTTTAAAATACAGTAGCTTTCAAAATACTTTGTTAAAGTGAACAGAACATATCTAAGGGCAAAGATAAAAGATAAAAACACTAACAAGTCTCCTGTGAAAAACAACATGTAAGACATAAAGAACATTGTTAAACATACCGCAACATTGCCGCAAGTCTGAAAGGCAGTGAACATGAACATAAAGGCAAAGCCCAAGATGAAGATGTTCATCAGTTTCTTCTGTTCTGGAGTCATGATTTTTCTTTTATGATGGATTGATTAAAAAAAGGAACAGAGGACACCAGCCTGTACAAAGAGTGAAACAGAGAAAACACTATTACCAATAAATATTCTTACCATTTAAGTTTTTTATAGGCACTGTATCATGTTTTTCTACAGATTGTCTTTTTTATGTTGGAAAAACCACACAGTTGCATTCTGCAAGTGCTATTGTTCCAAAGCCAAATCAATGAGGTAAAGCGTTACAATAGGTATTAATATTATTATTATTATACATGATTTATATAGCGCCAACAGTTTGCACAGCGCTTTACAATATAATGGGAGACAATACAATTACAATACATTTCAGTACAGAAGGAATAGGAGGGCCCTGCTCGTGGAGCTTACAATCTAAAAAGGTATGCACCAAAGATTCTGTGGCCGAAACGTGTTGGCCGAAAAACCACCCCCATCGGCATTCGGTCGATCTGAAAATAAGCCCCTCGCTGCTACCGCCGCTTGATGGTTCTCAGCCTTATCTGAGAAACCACCAAAATTTTAGTAGATATAAACTGCTAAAATACCTCAACAGTTAGAGCAGCCTTGTGACTTCAGCAGAGCACTGGTTAAAGCTTTTAGGAGGAGTTTTCATTCTCCCCTGACTGTCCTAAGAGGCTGCATGACCCCTGGCCTTCTGTCTGGACAGTGCCTCTGGATGGCCCTGTGCTGATCATGTGCACCCTGCCCAAAAAAAACACATCTCTCTAGCAATACACACCAAACTGAGCATGTGCAGAGTGCCTCTTAAGGCTCTGTACTATCTGCAGATGGTTTGGGGACTGTGAAAGAAGGGGAGGACCAGAGAAGACAGGATCAAACAGCCTTTTCTCACAGTGCAGAGGATTAACCGCTTACGTTCCACAGTGAGTATAATAAGCATGCTTGACTGCATATCTGCTTCCTCTTGTACCAAATTGTATTGTAACTGTAGTGTCTACCTTCATTTTGTAATGCGCTGCTCAAACTGTTGGCGTATATAAATGATGTATAATAATAATAATATAAAGACTGATTTTACTGTGGTGGGTTTAATAACACTTTAAGAGTGTTTTCACCCTAGAACTTTTAGTTTATTGTTGGAAGAATCAGCAGGTTATAAAAAAAAAAGTAAAAAAAAAAAGTAAAAAAAAACCAAAACAAAAACTTGATTGCAGCCACCACATCTAAGGACTGGCAAGTTACTTTAGGTGACATTTTTATTTAGGGGGTTAGATACATTTTGAAGAAGCACAACTACACAAAACATTAAATATCCTTTCAAGTGTGCGTAGCAGGGAGCTGCATGCCAGCGGCTCGTGTTAGTTAATTGAGACCCAGAGGCTGTATGGACACCCAGGTAGAGTACAGAAAGTGTGTATCCGGGGTCACCCGTCCTTGTAAGTCTGTCAAGCTCTGATGTTCATACAATCATTGTGTCTCTACTAATGCAGGCCATAGATGGGTCGAAAATCGGCCGATTTTCGGATCGTTAGTGGGCTATTTGGTCGGCCGTTTTTCGGTATTTTGGCCGTTTTTTTTTTTCTGTAAAGTTGGAAAAAAATCGGCCGATTTTGCCGATCGGCCGATTTTCGCGGCAATTAGTGGGCAAATCGGCCGATTTTTTGCCGATAAAAAATCTGCGCATGAGCAGTGACCTGCAAGAGGAAGACAAAAAGAAGAAAAAGAAGAAGAGGATGAAGATGAAGAAGAGGATGAGGAAGAAGAGGATGAAGATGAAGAAGAGGATGAGGAAGAAGAGGATGAAGATGAAGAAGAGGATGAGGAAGAAGAGGATGAAGATGAAGAGGATGAGGATGAAGAAGATGAGGATGAAGAGGATGAGGATGAGGAGGATGAGGAGGATGAGGAGGATGAGGAGGATGAAGAGGATGAGGAGGATGAAGAGGATGATGAGGATGAAGAGGATGATGAGGATGAAGAGGATGATGAGGATGAAGAGGATGATGAGGATGAAGAGGATGATGAGGATGAAGAGGATGATGAGGATGAAGAGGATGATGAGGATGAAGAGGATGATGAGGAGGAAGAGGATGAGGAGGAAGAGGATGAGGATGAAGAAGAGGATGAGGATGAAGAAGAGGATGAGGAGGAAGAAGAAGAAGAGGATGAGGATGAAGAGGATGAGGATGAAGAGGATGAAGAGGATGAGGATGATGAGGATGATGAGGATGATGAGGATGAAGAGGATGATGAGGATGAAGAGGATGAAGAGGATGAGGAGGAAGAGGATGAGGAGGAAGAGGATGAGGATGAAGAGGATGAGGATGAGGATGAAGAGGATGAGGATGAAGAGGATGAGGAAGAAGATGAAGAAGATGAAGAAGATGAAGAAGGAGAAGAAGAAAAAGAAAAAGAAAAAGAAGAAGAAGAAGAAGAAGAAGAAGAAGAAGAAGAAGAAGAAGAAGAAGGGGATGAGGATGAGGATGAAGAAAAAGAGGATGAGGATGAAGAAGAAGAAGAAGAAGAAGAAGAAGAAGAGGATGAGTATGAGGATGAAGAAGAAGAAGAAGAAGAAGAAGAAGAAGAAGTAGGATGAAAATAAGAAGAATTCCAGTCCAGCAAAAAGTGTCTCTGCAGAGAGCTCCGCTATTTCTGACAGTTCTCTGACAGTTCTTTGACATTTACAGCGGTTGCAACAATGTATCTATTTGTTTCCGAATAAAAACATCTGTATCCTAAATGGAAACAAATAGATACAATGTTTCAACCACTGTAAATGTGAAGGAACTGTCAGAAATAGCGGAGCTCTCTGCAGGGACACTTTTTGCCGGCTGTAGAAGGGATGAAAATCGGCCGATTTTTTTTACCATTGATGGTAACGTCAGCCGCTTGAACGACCGAATTTTCGTTTTTTAAAAGAAAAATCTGCCGTTTTTCTCCCCATCTATGGCCTGCATAAGTAACACAGGCTGCCTGCAAACAGATCCACACTGAGCCGCCAGAAGCAAAAACAAACATTTCTTTAAGCCATGTCACCTCTGCACCCATGTGAATAAGCCCTAATGCCTGCACCCCTGCCCATCCCCCACGGTTCTGGTTCAAACCTTCCCGGATGAGAAGCATCTGTATACATATTTCTGAAGCCTGCCAATAAAGGAAGATTTCTGACAGTCCAACAAGAGGGACAATAATCAGTAGCACATCAGGAAATTTACCTTCATTTGTCTTGTTTTATTTTTCATGAAATGTATTTATGTCAGGTACTTATATAGCGCCATCAATTTACGCAGCGCTTTACATATATATTGTACATTCACATCAGTCCCTAACCCTCAAGGGGTGTACAATCTAAAGTATGCTGTATATGTCGGCGAGTTTTGTATAACAAATTAACATTTAAGGAGTATGAAAAAACACACACCTTATATCTGGGGTTATTTTGATTTCTTGCACTTTTTGGTCTATCAGTAAGGGTCTCACTGTTCTTGGGTGAGATTTATTGTGCCTTGCAGTTTTGGTGCACTAAAAGCGCACTTATAGGTCCTGCATGCATCAATGTGATAGGGGCCTAAGGGTTTTTTCACACTTGTGGTAATGTCAGCTGCCCTCTGAAAAGCAATTTGCAGTAGATTGTTTTTCAGAGGGCTTTATAGCGTACAGACGTTCAGGAGGTGTTACTGCAGCCTCCTGATGACTGAATTTTACTATTTTTAAATTGCTGAATGGCAATTTTAAAACAGCAAGACTGCGCCACAGCAGCGAGCCAAGCGTTTACCTAGCAATCCCCTGCAGCCCAAGTTAAAAGTTAGTGGTGCGCCGAAGTGAACATTCTGGTGCAAAAACCAAAAATTCAGGATGCACTTGGCCGAAAACCGAAACAGACATTTTTTAAAAACGCAATTTAAAAAAAAAAACACTTTAATGAATGAAAAAAAAAAAATAAAAGCACAACATATACCCCAATTTTTTTGTAAAATAAGAAAGATGATGTTACACCGAGTAGATACCAAACATGTCATACTTTAAAATTGCGCACACTCGTGGAATGGCACTAAATTACGGTACTTAATCTCCACAGGTGACTCTTTAAAAATAAAACACAACAAACACTTTACTCCTGCGCTAGGAAAGGACTCAGTAGACCCAATAGGAATGTTCTGGGATATGCTCTGCTTGCTGCCCTCAACAGACCGGGGTGGTCCGAATACACTGGATACAAATGGAGAAACAGAAAAAGGGCGCACCGACCTAGTGCATTATCGTTTAAAATAATTTATTAAAGAAACAAAAATAGGTATCATACTCACAATGGACATAATAACACAGGCATGTCAAACTGAACAAGATGTACGATCCAAACAACATCTGAGTCCATACGATGGAACCCTGGATGACCAACTGGCTAACGCGTTTTGAGGACACAACCTCTTCTTCGGAGCCTCTTGGCTCTGCGTTAGCCAGTTGGTCATCCAGGGTTCCATCGTATGGACTCAGATGTTGTTTGGATCATACATCTTGTTCAGTTTGACATGCCTGTGTTATGTTCATTGTGAGTATGATACCTATTTTTGTTTCTTTAATCAATTATTTTAAACGATAATGCACTAGGTCGGTGCGCCCTTTTTCGGTTTCTCCATTTGACTCTTTAAAAATGTCTACAGGTTACAAGTTTAAAGTTACAGCAAAGGTCAAGTGCTAGAAGTATTGCTCTCGCTCTGATGTTCGCGGTGATAACTCACATGTGGTTTGAACACTGTTTTCATATGTGGGCATGACCAGGGGCGGACTGACAACTCATGGGGCCCCCGGGCAATAGGGGATCATGGGGCCCCTGTGTCCTTGCCCACACTCAAAGCACACCCAAAAAAGCCTATAAAAAAGGTACCAGGGGCATTTCATGGGGCCCCCTACTGACCCCAGGACCTTGGGCAGTGCCCGAGAGCTCAAATGGTCAGTCCGCCCCTGGGCGTGGCCTACATATGCGTTCCCCACTGTGCACGAGCATGGGGGGGAGGGACATGGGCACTTAAAAAAAAAAATCATTTTAAATCACTTTTAATTCAAATATCCCTCCTGATAGAAATAAGCAGTGACAGGTCCCCTTTATGGAAAAATCTGGGGTCAATAAAACCCCACATCTCTTCTATACAATGTAAAACATTAGTATACATCCGTTTTATCCGTTTAATAAACATGTTGTCACTGAGGTAATGCACAAGGCTGGTGCGCCTTCTTTTGCACTTACTTTGTACCTGTGATTTTGTGAGTTGCCGTTTGTCATTTGGATCTAATAAATGTGATTTTATACTGCACTTAGACTGCGCTCTCCAGTCCCAATGGTGTACTGCATTACAGAAAAAAAAAAAAAAAAAAAAAGGAGGGGGGGGGGGGTCATACAATTTTGGTAGGCCTTCCTTTTAAAGTGTATTTTGAAGGCATCACCACTTTGAAACCGTATGATTATACGAAAGGCATCAAGGAGGAGCCTCACTACGCAGTGACGTCACGCTGCCATATCACGGAAATTCGGTGGCCATCTTTACATGCTGACTGGTTAGTAACATTGGCAGCACAGGCTACATATCACCTTGTTACCTACAGAGCTATATAGCTACCTTGATCATTTTAGCTACTTGCCAGATTTTACATGTGTGTACACCATTATTTTACCCTTGAATAATTCTCCAATAAAATTACAAGCTTACTACACTATGGGATCCCCTATTTTTTGCTCCACCATGAACACTTAAACCCTCAGGACTCAGATCTCATCCAGCCCGGAGGAAGGATTTGTTTCCCTATGACCAGACCATACTACACAACCCATAAAAGGGACCTCTGATTGACATCAATTAATTCCCATACCATCAGAGGGAGAGAATCTTAGACCAGACCAGATTCCAGAGAGGGGAGATCTCCAGGCTGATGTTTATGACCAATGCGCATTAAGATTGCAATCCCACTAATCTATCGCACACCACCGGATAATAACTACTTCTCACCCTATACTACTGATCCCCAGAACATTCACGTGTACTCTGCTGGGATTTCACCTTGAATAGCACCATCACGCCATAGAGCAGTTAATGGGAATTATATGTGTTCTTTGGTTTATTCTATTTGCACTTTAAGGAATTTTGGTTGATAAGGATTATTTTATAGATACGAATCTGTTCTATTTTATGCGCTGCACCTTTTCTTGATTCATGTGTTGAGAGTATGCAGGCTGTTCATGGAGGATGAAGGAACTGATACCATTGAATGGCCCCGATGCGCGCCTGACCTAAATCCAATAGAACACTTCTGGAATATTGTGATGGATTTGGTAAAATGCCTATTTCGTTTCCTATTGAATATATATATATACGCTATTTCTATAAGTTTTATAAATATTTACTTTTATACTTTAATACATATGTTGTGTGAATATTTTCTGCCTGCTGGGCTTTGTGGTACTATAAGAAATCCTTGCTTAAGAAATGTCTGCTCACACACACAGACCCCCTCCCACCGTGTGATTTGGAAGACAAAAGAATGTTTTCCTAAAAGATAAGGCCTGGAAGAAGATCACACCTATACCATGACGGAGATTGTTTTCGTGTGGAAATGACCAATCAAAGACTAATATAATGCTTATGCTGTTGTCACATGACTCTCGCATCATTCTGCATATATAAGCTCACTTTCTCATTATAATAAACTAGAAGTGTTCATAGACTGAACTTGTGTGTCAGCGTGAGTCTCTTCCAGTGTGCGCACATTCCAAAGCTAGCGTCATAAATTAGAACAGGAACAGATAAGCACTGGACGATTCAGTCCTTGACTAAATCAATATCATGTTTCGGTCCATCCGACTTCAACAGGTTGCACCTCAGACTGTTCAGGAGCTCAGTGATGCCCTGATCCAGATCTAGGAGGAAATACCCCATGACACCATCCATCGTCTCATTAGGAGCATGCCCACGACGTTGTCAGGCATGCATACAAGCACGTGAGGGCCATACAAACTACGGAGTACCATTTTGAGTTGCTGGAGTAGCCTGCTGCATCATTTTTTCACTCTGATTTTTCAGGGTGTCTTTAAATTCAGTCCTCTGTAGCTTGGTAATTTTCATTCCCATCAAATGATGGGGCATCCTTACATTCATAATACCAAGTCCATATCAGTATAGATATCCAGCATTAGATTTTTTCCCCATTGAGATCTGATGTGTTTTCAAAGTGTTCCTTTAATATTTTTGAGCAGTGTAATTCACATTCTGCAATCACCTGCATTCAGTTTATAACTGCAGTAAGAGAAAAGAATGCTGTGCATCCAGAAGATTAAATACTCTGAATGCATCTAAATAGATGTAAACTGTAAAGGTAAAGGCATCTCAATGCAGAAGAATTTGATCGGAGAAGCATAGAGGCTCATCCACACAAGCATCAAAAACACCACCTACAGGCGAGTATGGCATACAGGTTTATACACACCTGTATGCAGCAGTATAGATGGGCCAATTCAGTTTTGCATATCATTTTAATGTTGCACTGCGTTCATCAGCATTAACACACAGACACACACAAAAAAAAAAAAAAAAAAACTTCATCGTTGGTCATATTTTACGTTGCACATATGTAAACGCTGTTGCTAATGTTTACTAGTGCATACGGACCGTACTGGCCACTGCTCAGGTCTGACACTCAATGTATAGCCAATGGAGCTGGTTACACACTATAGATGTTTACATGTTGGTCCTGAATAAGTCATTGATGAGGCAGCAATGAATGTGCTGAATTATCTTGGTCTTCAGTGATTCAGTATAATCTGAGGTCATTATTATACGTGCTGCCTTGTCAATGACTCATTCAGGGTTGACATGTAAACATCAATAGTGTGTAATCACCAGCCATAGCGCGTAATCACCAGCCATAGCGCGTAATCACCAGTGGTGGCTCTGCTGGCAGCACAATGCTGATATTTATATGTCAGCCCTGAGCAGCAGCTGCCAATAGGGTCCATGTACTCTGTACACATGTAAACACTAGCACAAACATTACATGTGGTCAGCTTTTTATGCAGGATCTGCCTGCCAGTAAGATCCTACATAAGTCAATACAGTTGGGTGACTGAATCCTACAATGTTTTTTTTTTAATTATATACAGTGGGGCAAAAAAGTATTTAGTCAGCCACCAATTGTGCAAGTTCTCCCACTTAAAAAGATGAGAGGCCTGTAATTGGCATCATAGGTAGACCTCAACTATGAGAGACAAAATGAGAAAAAAAATCCAGACAATCACATCGGCTGATTTGGAAAGAATTTATTTGCAAATTATGGTGGAAAATAAGTATTTGGTCACCTACAAACAAGCAGGATTTCTGGCTCTCACAGACCTGTACCTTCTTCTTTAAGAGGCTCCTCTGTCCTGCACTCATTACCTGTATCAATGGCACCTGTTTGAACTTGTTATCAGTATAAAAGACACCTGTCCACAACCTCAAACAGTCACACTCCAAACTCCACTATGGTGAAGACCAAAGAGATGTCGAAGAACACCAGAAACGAAATTGTAGACCTGCACCAGGCTGGGAAGACTGAATCTGCAATAGGCGAGCAGCTTGGTGTGAACAAATCAACTGTGGGAGCAATAATTAGAAAATGGAAGACATACAAGACCACTGAATCTCCCTCGATCTGGGGCTCCACGCAAGATCTCACCCTGTGGGGTCAAAATGATCACAAGAACGGTGAGGAAAAATCCCAGGACCACAGGGGGGGGACTTAGTGAATGACCTGCAGAGAGCTGGGACCAACGTAACAAAGGCTACCATCAGTAACACACTATGCCGCCAGGGACTCAGATCCTGCAGTGCCAGATGTGTCCCCCTGCTTAAGCCAGTACATGTCCGGGCCCATCTGAAGTCTGCTAGAGAGCATTTGGATGATCCAGAAGAGGATTGGGAGAATGTCATATGGTCAGATGAAACCAAAATAGAACTGTTTGGTAGAAACACAACTCATCGTGTTTGGAGGAGAGAGAATGCTGTGTTGCATCCAAAGAACACCATACCTACTGTGAAGCATGGGGGTGGCAACATCATGCTTTGGGGCTGTTTCTCCGCAAAGGGACCAGAACGACTGATCCATGTACAGGACAGAATGAATGGGGCCATGTATCGTGAGATTTTGAGTGCAAACCTCCTTCCATCAGCAAGGGCATTGAAGATGAAACGTGGCTGGGTCTTCCAACATGACAATGATCCCAAACATACCGCCCGGGCAACGAAGGAGTGGCTTCGTAAGAAGCATCTCAAGGTCCTGGAGTGGCCTAGCCAGTCTCCAGATCTCAACCCCATAGAAAACCTTTGGAGGGAGTTGAAAGTCCGTGTTGCCCAGCAACAGCCCCAAAACATCACTGCTCTAGAGGAGATCTGCATGGAGGAATGGGCCAACATACCAGCAACAGTGTGTGCCAACCTTGTGAAGACTTACAGGAAACGTTTGACCTCTGTCATTGCCAACAAAGGATATATAACAAAGTATTGAGATGAACTTTTGATATTGACCAAATACTTATTTTCCACCATAATTTGCAAATAAATTCTTTCCAAATCAGCCAATGTGATTGTCTGGATTTTTTTTCTCATTTTGTCTCTCATAGTTGAGGTCTACCTATGATGCCAATTACAGGCGTCTCTCATCTTTTTAAGTGGGAGAACTTGCACAATTGGTGGCTGACTAAATACTTTTTTGCCCCACTGTACATTTCCCAGAAAACTTCTCCTGCATTTAAGTAACCCAAAACACAGATTATTGGAAATGCAGCCTAATGCTGGCCACCATACACGGTTAGAAAGTAGTTTCTAAAAACTATCATTCGACTTTTGAAACATTTGTAAACTAATTTAAATTATCAAAATGCAAAGTTTTATGGCAAAAATCTAACCGTCGCGTTGGATCTTTTGAGCCAAACAATCGATTTTCTAAGCATTAGTAGTGGAATCGATCCAAAATTTATAAAAAAATTAACAAAAAAAACACACCTGTTTACCATTATCAATGAAGGTAAAAGAAAATCCCAAGTTTTGGGTTGTTCCCAGAAAATAGAGGGGAAATCTTGCAACAGGAACACTAATTCTGATGACCTGGGGGTACCCAAGGGACTCCCTTGATTTGCTTATATTATTATATTTGATTTGATTATATTACAGTAGCACCCTTCAAGAGACAGGAATTCTTTTATTTTGCATTAAAAGCACTAGGGACAGTTTAACACTTTCAAAACAGGGTTTAACGATGAAAAGGTCAAAATGGTACAAATAAAATATTTACAGGAAAAAAAAAAAAAAAAAAGTGTTACAAAGAAATAAAGAGAACAATAAAGCAACAGAATTAAAAATAGAGCTGAAAATTAAGAATATTTGCAAAGTCCCTGGTTTTAGCAGAGTCCAATTCTCCAAGCAAAAACCTTGCAGTGGCTCTCTCAAGTCCGGTTAGGTGTTCCTTAGGCAGGCCATAGACGGGCCATTTATCAGCGGAATTGTCGGCCGATAAACGAAAAATCGGTCAGTCCCGTTGCCGATGCAGCTACCAATGTCCACGAAAAACGGCCGATTTTCCAGCATGACCGATTAAAATAAACGAGAAGATCCGCGAAAAACGGCCGATGGGCTGGCCCCACTAACGGCGTGAATATCAGCCGATTTTTCGTGCAGACAAAAATGTGGCCGATAAACGACCCGTCTATGGCCTGCATAGGTTGATGTTAAAAACGAGAGCTACCGAAGCTGCTTGCAATCTCTTCATCTTATCAAGGGGGGGGGGGGGATGTTATTATACAGTATTTATAAAGCGCCAATAGTTCGCTCAGCGCTGTACATTACAAAGGGGGACAGAACATGTGACAGAACAATACCAATACAATGTGATACACGAGGGGTTCAAGGGCCCTGCTCTTTGGAGCTTACAATCTAGGAGGGAGGGGATGGTGGCACAGGAGGAGATAGCTGTGGGGGATGGAGTGGTAGGAAGAGTGGAGGAGGTCGGCAAGTTAGCAGGGGGTGGCGTAGGCTTCCCTGAAGAGATGGGTTTTCAGGGTGCGCCTAAAGGAGAGGAGAGTAGGTGATAATCTGATGGGTTGGGGCAGGGAGTTCCAGAGGATTGGTGACACCCTGGAGAAGTCCTGGAGGCGGGCATGGGAGGAGGAGACCAGGGAACTAGAGAGAAGGAGGTCTTGTGAGGAGCGGAGTGTGCGTGCTGGGCGGTACTTGGATATTAGGTCAGTGATGTAGTTCGGGGCAGTATGGTGGACAGCTTTGTACGTCAGCGTTAGGATTTTGAATTTGATCCGTTGCACAATCGGAAGCCAGTGGAGGGAATGGCAGAGGGGGGTGGCGGAGACAGAGCGGTTGGAAAGGTGAATGAGTCTGGCAGCCGTATTCAGGATCGACTGAAGCGGGGATAGCCAGCGGCAAGGCAGGCCAGTGAGGAGGGAGTTGCAGTAGTCGAGTCGTGATATGAGAGAGTGGATGAGCTGTTTAGTGGTTTCTGGGGTTAGGAACGTGCGGATTTTGGCGATGTTGCGGAGGTGGAGTCTGCACGAGTTTGTTAAAGATTGGACTTGGGGCTGGAAGGATAGGTTGGAGTCCAGAATGACACCCAGTACTCTGGCCTGCAGGGCGGGTTTGATGGTAGCGTTGTTGGATGTGACGGAGAAATCAATGGGGGGTGGTGTCCGGGCTGGGGGGGAAGACAAGAAACTCGGTTTTGGAGAGGTTCAATTTAAGGAAGTGGAGCGACATCCAGTCTGATATGTCGCTCAGTAGGTGTGTGATTCGGGCTGAGACCAAGGGGGTGAGGTGGGGGGTTGAGAGATAGATTTGTGTGTCGTCGGCATAGAGGTGGTAGTTGAAGCCGTGAGAGTGTATGAGTTGGCCAAGGGAGGAGGTATAGATGGAGAAGAGAAGGGGCCCAAGGACAGAGCCTTGAGGGACCCCAACAGAGAGGGGGAGTGAGGGGGAGGTGGTAGCATTATAGGTAACGCTGAAGGAGCGTTGTGACAGGTAGGATGAGAGCCAGGAGAGAGCAGAATCTCTGAGGCCGAGGGAGTGTAGTTTTTTGAGGAGGAGGGGGTGGTCGACTGTGTCGAAGGCCGCAGAGAGGTCAAGGAGTAGGAGCACTGAATAGTGGCCATTAGCTTTGGCGGTTAGCAGGTCGTTGGAGAGTTTGAGTAAGGCAGTTTCGGTGGAGTGTAGGGGACGGAAGCCGGACTGTAGGGGATCGAGGAGGTTGTTGTCGTTGAGGTGAGAGCATAGGCGGGCGTAGACTAGGCGCTCGAGGAGTTTAGATGTAAATGGGAGCAGGGAGATGGGTCTGAGGTTGTTCGGGTCATTGGGGTCCAGGGAGGGCTTTTTAAGTATGGGGGTGATGTGTGCATGTTTCAGAGGGGAGGGGAAAGTGCCTGAGGAGAGAGAGAGATTGAAGATGTGGGTGAGGGAGCGTAGGATGGAGGAGGAGGAAGGTCGTAGGAGTTGTGAGGGGATAGGGTCGAGGGGGCAGGTGGTGAGGCGGGCATCAGAGAGGATCTTGGAGACTTCCTCGATGGTAGTAAGGTCAAAGGTGCGGAGTGTGGGGGGAGCTTCAGTATGAGGAATGTAGGGTGGGGTGGAAGAGGAGGTCAGAGCAGTGGTGGGGCCCTGGGAGAGGGGTGATGAGGGGGTAGCTGAGTGAGGGTGAAGGGGGTTGGAGAGAGTTTGAGCAGCGACGAAGTCCCTGCAGGTTATGTCGAGGGGGAGGGGGGATAAGGGGGTAGCTGTGTGAGAGGGGACAGTTTGAGAGGGCGTGCGAGTTGCGGCGATGTCCTTGCGAATTGTGTCAATCTTGTTTTTGAAGTGATTGGCAATCTCAAGGGCAGTGAGTGAGGTGCTGGGTGGAGGTGGGGGTGGCGAGAGTAGAGAGTTGAAGGTGGGGGTGTTTACAGAGACCATCTGACCAATCATCCAGTTTAAAGGGTGGGTGCTGACAGGTCACAATATTCATGACCAAGTCCCAAATACATTATCTTACAAGTATTCATATTTCTGAATACCATTTACAGTCTGCTACCATGCAGATTATTGTCCAGCATGCAATTAGCTTCTAAATGGATCTAGATATGGCAGGTCTCGGAGATCTAGTTCTTGTAGGAGGGGTGTGGAGGCCTAAGCCACTCTGGTACCTCCTAGAATAGAGGGGTTCAAAATGCTACCCAATAACTGAGGGGGGGTAAATAGGATTTTATTCTGGCTATGCCGTCATAATTCCAGAAGTTATGAAACATGCTGAAATTTCAGAATCTTGGCTGGAACAATTGAGTACTGATGTGATACATTTTTTATTTGCACTAACATACAATTTTGAGGACAAGCTTTCTGGGCATGTCCACTTCTTGAAGGTCCAGGCAGTACTATTTCACAAAGTTTTAGCAGAATGTTAGAAAAGATGTTGAAAAAGGGGAGAAAAAAAAAACCAGAAAAAAAAAAACACACACAAATGGCTACAATCACCTCAAGCAGAATCTTGGCTGATAGATGTGTATTCCACTGAGGTATTTACGACCCAAGGTCTGTTAGGTCTTCAGATTACGCAAGCTTGCCAGAGTGACAGTTTTATTAGGGTGTCAGGGATCGCGGCGTCCTGTCGGCCGGCGCATGCGCACTGGCGACGGCTCACGCCGGGACACAGGCACTAGGTCCCGGCGAGCCGTGGATGACAGGATGCCGCGCATGCGCAGTGGGACCCGCGGGCGCGCCTCGGGCGGCCAATGACAGCCCGGGGGCGCGTCCCGAGCGGCCAATGACAGTGCAGGGCGCAATATTTAAAGATGCCCTGCACTGTCAGTAATCGCCGCAAGGTCTATCTGAGTTCCTGAGTCCTGTACCTGTGTTTTTGACCCTGATTGACCCTGACTACGCTGCCTACTCCTGTGTTGACCCGGATTGTCCTGACTACTCTGCCTTCTCCCATCCTGACCCTCGGCTTGTTTTGACCTCTCTACGGACTGACTTATCCTGCTGACCCTGCGTGTGACCTGACTACTCTCCGCCTGCCGACTCTGTACCTCGCCTACCCCACGGGACCCCGCTCGTGATCCATCCTGCTAGGTCCTGCCGTCCTCCTCACATCTGGCTCTCCCGGTACCAATACATCCCCGGAGGTTGCCCCTGCCACTGGTGGGCCTGCTCGGAGGTCGTGACCTGGTCCCGGTCTGTTTCAAGTCCATCCCCACCATCAGGGGCCCTGGTGAAAGCACAGACCGGGACTTAGACTCCACGCTTTGGGTAGGTCTGTCAAGTGGGCAGCCAGGGGCACCACCTGGCGAGATCTAACATAGGGTTTTCAGACTAGAATGGGGGACTGGGATAATAGGCATGAGAAGGCCTGTATCTGTCCTGATATGACATATGGCTCTGGCAACAGTTATCACTTGTATAATGCACCAGAGGCTTTCTGGGGGGATGACTAGAAGGGAACCACCGCTGCTATTCACCAACTAGTGCTAGGAACGGTCATGGCTGAATCTTAACAACATGGCGTCCTTGCCCGTTCACACGGCCTTGTGAGGGCGCAGTATGCGTTTCCATTACTCAGAGCTCTAGGAGTCACTCTGCACATGCTCCATTTGAGATGTATTGCTATAGTTTTTTTTGTTTTGTTTTTTTGGAAGGGTGCATGTGATCGGCACAGGACCAATCAGCACTGGCCAGAGAGAGGGTCAGGGGTTATGCAGCCACACAGGACAGTCAGAGAATGGAAACTCCTCCTACAAGCTTTAACCAGTGCTCTGCCGGACACTGATATTAAAGTCACAAGAATGCTCTAACTGCGGATAAGAAAATATATTTAGCAGTTTATATTTACTAAAATAATTGCATTTCCATGTTTTGTGTACTGTGGGAGACCAGAAGGCGTGAATGCAAGATCCTGGGTTTACTTGGTCACCAACAATTGTTTAGGTAGTCAGTATGTGTCCAGTAACATCCACATGAATGGCAGGAGCCAAGGTTTCCAAGCAGAACATTGCCCAAAGCATCACGCTGCCTCTGCAGACTTCCCTTCTGCCCATAGTGTATCCTGGTGCCACCTCTTCTCCAGGTAAGCAACACACACAGCCATCAACAAGACGTAAAAGAAAATGCAATCAGACCAGGCCACCTTCTTCCAGTGCTCCGTGGTCCAATTCTGATGCTCACATGCCCATTGTAGGTGTCTTTGACTGTAGACACGGATCAGCATGAGCCCCCTGACCCGTCTGAGGCTTACACAGCCCCATACACAACAAACTGCAATGACAATTTTTTGGCTTTCAACACATCAACCTCAGGGACAACATGTTCACTTTCTGCCTAATATATCCCGCTGACAGATCATCAATGATACTCCAGTGACAGGTCATGAGGTTGTGTCTGATAGGTGTAAGTCTGCAGACTGTGTGTGGGGTCTTCTGTCTGCATACATGTACCACCCGTGTACAGCCGCCTACACCCATTCATGTCTATGGGGGGCAGCACAAGGCAGCAGGGCTCCCAGGCATGCTGGAAGGAGGAGTACGCCCATCTACATGGGACCTCAACACCCAATCAATGACACTTTATTAGACCCCATTCATATCCTGCATTTATAGCAAATAGAACAGCCAGACAGGGCACTAGAGCCCCACTCAGACTGCTCACCATGCACCCACACCCTCCTGTCCTGGGGGTCCCTCACCCGCACAGCCCCTCCCCCTTACCTTGTGTCCGGACCCCCCGAAGCAGCTCTCTCCAGCAGAAGTTTCCCAGTCTGGAGAGCACACAAGTCACCAGTCAGCTGACCTGGGGAAGCGGTGTGCAGCTGACGAAGGCGAAGCGGCGCTGAGCATGCCGGGAAGTGGAGTACAATGGTGACGGGGAAGATTTGGTGTGCGAGGATTAGTCTACGGAGGGCAGGCGGTACACAGACAGCGGTCCGGAGAGAACACTGAGCTCAGCCGGGACACAGAGGAGCCTCTTCCCCGCCAGAGGAGGAATACACCCCGAAACCACTTTACCCCCCAACCCACACAACTACATCTCCCACAGGCCTCTACGGCATGACTCACACAACAGGTTAACACCTTCCTGTCCGGAGAGAGACTAAAGAGGTCACGTGACTGGCGGTGTCCCAGAACAAATGTGACCTGATTTATAATCCCAACCCTTGTTCTACACACCGAGGGACCGTATACACCGACACCCCGTATTCTATACACCGAGGGACCGTATACACCGACACCCCGTATTCTATACACCGAGGGACCGTATACACCGACACCCCGTATTCTATACACCGAGGGACCGTATACACCGACACCCCGTATTCTGTATACCGAGGGACCGTATACACAGACACCCCGTATTCTGTATACCGAGGGACCGTATACACAGACACCCCGTATTCTGTATACCGAGGGACCGTATACACAGACACCCCGTATTCTGTACACCGAGGGACCGTATACACCGACACCCCGTATTCTGTACACCGAGGGACCGTATACACCGACACCCCGTATTCTGTACACTGTATACACCGACACCCCGTATTCTGTACACTGTATACATCGACACCCCGTATTCTATATACTGAGGGACCGTATACACCGACACCCCGTATTCTGTACACTGAGGGACCGTATACACCGACACCCCGTATTCTGTACACCGAGGGACCGTATACACCGACACCCCGTATTCTGTACACCGAGGGACCGTATACACCGACACCCCGTATTCTGTACACCGAGGGACCGTATACACCGACACCCCGTATTCTGTACACCGAGGGACCGTATACACCGACACCCCGTATTCTGTACACCGAGGGACCGTATACACCGACACCCCGTATTCTGTACACCGAGGGACCGTATACACCGACACCCCGTATTCTGTACACCGAGGGACCGTATACACCGACACCCCATATTCTGTACACCGAGGGACCGTATACACCGACACCCCCTATTCTATACACCGAGGGACCGTATACACCGACACCCCGTATTCTATATACCGAGGGACCAGATACACCGACGCCCCGTATTCTATATACCGAGGGACCAGATACACCGACGCCCCGTATTCTATATACCGAGGGACCAGATACACCGATGCCCCGTATTCTATATACCGAGGGACCAGATACACCGATGCCCCGTATTCTATATACTGAGGGACCAAATACACTGATACCCCGTATTCTATATACTGAGGGACCATATACACCGATACTCCGTATTCTATATACTGAGGGACCAGGTACACCGATACCCTGTATTCTATACACTGAGTGACCGTATACAGTGAAGGAAATAAGTATTTGATCCCCTGCTGATTTTGAATGTTTGCCCACTCACATAGAAATGATCAGTCTAAAAATCGAATAGTAGGTGTATTGTAACACTGAGAGACAGAATAGCAACAAAAAAATCAAAAGAAATGCATGTCTAACAAATTATGCACTGATTTGCATGTTCATGAGGGAAAAAGGTATTTGATCCCCTATCATTCAGTAGGATTTCTGGCTATCAGGTGTCTTTTATACAGGTAAGCTGAGATAAGAACCAGTCTCTTAAAGGGAGTGCTGCTAATCTCATTTTGTTACCTGTATAAAAGACACCTGTCCACAGGAGAAATCAAACAATCAGATTCCAAACTCTCCACCATGACAAAGACCAAAGAGGTGTCCAAGGATGTCAGGGACAAGATTGTAGACCTACACAAGGCTGGACTGGGCTACCAAACTATGGCCAGGCAGCTTGGTGAGAAGGTGACAACAGCTGGTACAATCCTTCGCAAATAGAAGAAACACAAAACAACTGTCAGTCTCCCTAGGTCTGGTGCACTGTGCAAGATCCCACCTCGTGGAGTGTCAATGATTATGAGAACAGTGAGGAATTATCCCAGAACTACATGTGAGGATCTTGTCAATAATATCCAGGAAGCTGGGACCACAGTCACCAAGAAGACAATTGGTAACACACTACGCCGACAAGAATTGAAATCCTGCAGTGCCCGCAAGGTTCCTCTGCTCAAGAAAGCACATGTCCAGGCCCAGCTGAAGTTTGCCATTGAACATCTGAATGATTCAGCGGAGGACTGCTTGAAAGCGTTGTGGTCAGATGAGACCAAAATCAAGCTCTTTGGCATCAACTCAAGTCGCCGTGTTTGGTGGAGGAGGAGGAATGCTGCCTATCACCCCAAGAACACCATCCCAACTGTCAAACATGGTGGTGGAAACATTCTGCTTTGGGGGTGTTTTTCTGCTAAGGGGACAGGACAACTGCACCGCATCAAAGGGACGATGGAGGGGGCAATGTACCGTCAAATCTTCCCTCAGCCAGGGCATTGAAAATGGGTCATGGATGGGTGTTCCAGCATGACAATGACCCAAAACACACGGCCAAGGCAACAAAGGAGTGGCTCAAGAAGAAGCACATTAAGGTCCTGGAGTGGTCTAGCCAGTCTCCAGACCTTAATCCGACTGAAAATCTGTGGAGGGAGCTGAAAGTTCGAGTTGCCAAATGTCAGCCACCAAACCTTAATGACTTAGAGGATGTGCCAAGAGGAGTGGGCCAAAATCCCTCCTGAGATGTGTGCAAACCTGGTGGCCAACTACAGGAAACGTCTGACCTTTGATTGCCAACAAGGGATTTGCCACCAAGTACTAAGTCATGTTTTATGAAGGGGATCAAATAATTATTTCCCTCATGAACATGCAAATCCGTGCATAATTTGTTAGATATGCATTTCTTTTGAATTTTTTGTTGCTATTCTGTCTCTCAGTGTTGCAATACACCTACCATTCGATTTTTAGACTGATCATTTCTTTGTGAGTGGGCAAACATTCAAAATCAGCAGGGGATCAAATACTTATTTCCTTCACTGTAGAGCTTTTTTTCATGGCATTTATTCACCAGTAGGTTTTTTATTTTATGCTAAACAAATGAAAAAAAGACTGAAAATTTAAAAAAAAAAAAAAGTTTTGTTTGTTTCTGTTATTTTGTAATAATTTTTCTCTTTCACTGATGTCTGCTGATGAGGCTGCACTGGTGATGCAGCACTGATAAGCTGCACTGCTAGGGCCGCACTGATAAACAGGGCACTGATGATCAGTATAAATAAATCGCTGACAGTCTTGCCAGGTATCGGCTATCTTTTGCTCACACAGCGTGTGAGGAGAAGACTGCTGAAAACCTGCAAACCTGTTTACAAGATGGACACTGATTGGCTCTGATGAGGCTGCACTGATAATCAGGGCACTGTTGAAAAGTGCCCTGATTACTTGTGTACATGTCCCGTGTCACACTTACTGGTTACTGGCTCTATTCTCCTCACAATGTGACAGTACGTGAGGAAGGTACTACCGATAATCAGCAAGTGTGTTTACATTGTGATCAGCTGTGATTGACCCCTTATCGTGATCTGTGATCAGCTGTGTCCAAAAGACACAGCGGTCACAGTGTGCGACCCAGGGGGCACGCGAGGCGCATTCTGGGAGGACGTCTATAGATGCACTCCCAGAATGAGAGAACTGCGCTGTAGATGTCTTTCAGCTATAGCGCAGTATTAAAGTGTTTAAATAGATAAAAAAAGGCAAAACTTGTTTTGCTTTTTGGATAGAATAAAGGAAGGATATAACCTGTCATTTTTATTTCTTCTCTGTGTCCCATTGGGGAGATTTCCTTTCACTTCCTGTCCCATAAGCAAAACAAGAAGTGAAAAGAAATCCCTAAAATATGAGGGAGTCCTGAGGTGTCACCAGAACTAGTGACCCCATTTTTTTTATAATTCCTTTATTTTAATAAAGTTTTAACACAGAACAGATATGGATTAATGAACACAGAATGAATGTTACACATTAACAATATGTCAGGCAAGTAACATCATTAGCCTAGGCCGGGTGTCGGCAACCCGCGGCTCCAGAGCCGCATGCGGCTCTTTTTCACCTTTCCTGCGGCTCCAGAGCACACTGCCCACCAGGTGACAGGCAATAGGGTCGGCAAGCCGCGGCTCTTTTAATGCAGCTCTTCTGTGTGCCGGGCACCCGCTGGCAAACATTGGCTGTCAGGATGTAGGCGGGGCAGCGTGACGAACTCCTCTCCTCTCACAGTCCGCCCTGAAGACCAGAACGGCGCGGGAACACAGCGAGAGGAACGCGCGGAGCAAAGGTAAGTGAATTGACACAATATGGGGGATGAATTACTATGGGGGATGAATTACTATATGGGGGATGAATTACTATAGGGGGATGAATTACTATAGGGGGATGAATTACTATAGGGGGATGAATTACTATATGGGGGATGTATTTTCAGTTTTAAAAATGTTTCTCTCAAAATAAATTTCAATCGTGGTTTTGGCGAGATTTGGCTCAGTTGAAAAAAAAAGGTTGCCCACCACTGACCTAAGGCTATGATTGTGATTATGATGATACACTGTGGCCCTGATTAACCCTTTGCTTACTGGGCCCTTAAACCCCCTTCATGACCAGAGCGCTTTTTGCAATATATGCAGTGTCGGATTTGTTTTAAATGTTGCAATGGTTTTGCGGCTCCCAGTCTTTTTTTCCCTCTCGGAAACGGGTCCAAGTGGCTCTTTATGTCTTAAAGGTTGCAGACCCCTGGCCTAGGCAAAACTGAGAAGATCCAAGTCCAATGAACAACAAGGTACTGAAACCTAGGCTGCAGATGGTACAAGAACAATGCTACAGTGAGCAATGGTCACATAAATGGAGTTAGAGAAAAACATGGGTTCATATAGTGGTCTAATCTCAATTATAATGGGAAAGCAAACAAATACCAAGCAAGGGACAATCACAGAATGGACAACATTCCCAGAAATTGGGGGGGAAGTGATACAGAGGAGGAGAACAGGTAGGAGCTCCCCAAGGAAAAGGAAGAGAGGACGCTTTCACTCCGTCTCTGGGATTCTATCAAATATTCCGCCGGCCTTATTTCTGCTCACTTGCCGCTGTTATGTCTATTGCATAACCCGTTATTCCCTCCAGGCTGGGACAACCCCAGGCAGTTTGCCTGGTGGCAGACGTATGGTTTTTACGATGTACATTCACTTCTATCTCCCACTCGAATACTTTCCTTTGAAACTCTGCGCTTGTCAGGAATGGACTCAGCACTGGTGGTGGGACTCACCTGCCGTGTGGGCTGCAGTACCAGGGCTGACCAGTGGGTGCTCTCAGCAGCCAGAAGCTCACTCGTGCAATCAGCCAACACCTGGGCTGATTGCAGAAGGTGTATTTAAGAAATGACCAGGCCTGTGGTCAGGGCCTTGATGTATGTTTCCCATGAGCCCCTGTATCTTGTATCCTGTGTTCCTGGTCCTCTGCCTGTCTGATTTGTTGCCGACCCTGCCTGATCCCGACCTCTGCTGACCGTCCCCTATTTAACCCGGCTTGTGACCCTGACCATTCTCTGCCTGATCCTCTGTACCGCGCTGCCCGTGAGTTACTGAACCCAGCTTGTGACCCTGACCATTCTCTGCCTGCTCCTTCGGTACCTCGCTGCCCGCACGTTGCTGACCTGGCCCGTCTGACCACGCTAACTTCTCTGCCATCCATCCATCCTGCACGGATCCAGCTGTCCCTGCTCACACCTTCTGCCTCTTCACATCAGGCTTTCTACCTGCACATACCTCTGGCGGATCCCTCTACCACGAGCAGGTGTACTCAGGGGCTGCGACCTGGTTCTTGTCTGCTCCAAGTCCATCCCCACCATCAGGGGCCCTGGTGAATAGCAGACTGGGACTTAGACTCCGCGCCCTGGGGAATCCTGTCCTGAGGACCGCTAGAGGTACCACCAGACGGTCGTTACAGAACCCTACGGCCGGCCTGACCATTCCACCTCTCCAACCCTGACTACGCCTGTGTTTCTGCATATACTAAGATTAGTGGAAGGTTGGTTTGTTCACTGTGCGTTATATATCTGGGTGGCTAATAATAATTATATTGTTGTTATATCATACCTGAAGTCTGTGTTTCCCTGTGTCAGTCCACACATTTCTCCTAGATTCCTGACAGCGCTCTTCTAATATTCCTCTGCGGGAACACTTTGGATATCTTCAACTTCATCACTTTGTCAATACACTAATACGCACGCATTCGGGACCGTATCGTCTGTCCCCCTTTGAAAGCCAGTGCAGACACAGACCCCATGCTCTGGGTTTGATTTCCCTGATTTACTCCTCCATTATTTCTTATAGAACCCCTCCGGTTCGCTCCTATCATCAGTGCTGGCAGTCTGAATTAGGGGGGACTTTAGACCAACAGGATTGGCGGACCATGACCCAAGCATTATCTAAATGTTCTAGGAATGTCATTATTCTTGAGAATGCCTACAAAATTCTTTATCGATGGTATTATACGCCTGCTCGTTTAGCTAGTTTCATCCCTACATATTCCTTGGTTTGTTTTCGGGGATGCCAACAATTGGGTACCATGGCTCATATCTGGTGGACTTGCCCTAAAGTAAGCAGATTATGGATTAGGGTGTATGCCCTCCTCCGCACTATGCTTCACACAGAGATTAAGCATAACCCGTAGGAAGCGCTTCTATTTAAACCAATGGAGGGCCTTCTCCGTTCTGAATGGCAGCTGGCGTCATACTTATTTATGGCTACTAAATTGACAATTGCGAGGGCTTGGAAGACTCCTCAGCTTTGAGGCTGTCAAAAATCGGATGAACTTCATCATGGTTAATGAAAAACTGACGGCCATATTATTGGATACCCATACAAAATACCCATACAAAATACCCATACCCAACCGTCGAGATTCGACCAGTCCCTCCTGTCGATATGAGGTTAGATTCTGCTGTGATCTCCTCGGAGCCCTACTTTCCCCCCCCCCCCCCCTTTTTTTTTTTTTTTTTTTATCTCTTCTTCTCTCTCCTCTTGGTCTGTGTCTTTTTTATACTCTTGTCTAACATTTCTCGATGTAGCAATTTTCTCTCTCAGAATCTACACTATCATTGACCATCAAAGATTGTGAATCGTATCCTTTCTACCGGGCATTTCTGTAATAAGTTATAGCTGATGTTTTGGGTTGTTTTTTTTTATTCCAATGTACGCTTTACATTATTTCTCAATCATACAGTGCAATTTCCTATGTATTGGTCAAGGATTCTATGTTCCGAATGTTTGTTTATCATTGCTCAATCTATAATAAAATTCTTTGTAAAAGAAGGAAGAGAGAAAGGGCAGGTGTTCCTCTTCCGGGTGAGGGGCCAGGAGACAAGGAAGTAACATCACTGGGTTCCAGCCATCTCCCTAAGGTAGGCAACTGTGTATACAAAATAGTGCCATGGCCTCCAAGTTTCAGTAAATACTTCTTCCGTATTGTGTAGCGTGGCTGTAAGATCTTCCATGTCTGAGTTCATTAACTTTAGCGAACCATAGAGCTTTCGTTGGCGGGTTAACATCTCTCCATCGGAGCGGAATGCAGGCTTTAGCTGAATTCAAGAGTTGTATAGTGAGGGAGTACCTATATTGTTTGGTGGGTCTCTCTGTCAGGTGCAATAGGAAGGCCGCAGGGTTGTTGCTTATGTCAACATCAGTGAGTTGTTTAATGACACTGAGCACTGCTTACCAAAAGGGTTGAATTAGTGGGCAATGCCGGAAAATGTGGATTAAGGATCCCTTCCTCCATCCCACAGCGCCAGCAGGAGCCAGGAATCTGAGGGGAAATACGATGGAGTGTAGTGGGGACCCTATACCACCTGGTGAGTATTTGATAGCTGGTTTCCTGAACCCTATAGGCAATCGAGGATTTATGGGAGAAATAAAGAATTTTCTCCCTCTGCTGCAGCATGAGTAGTAGGTCCTGATCTGTCTTAGCTAGAAAAGGAGGGACGTAGTCGGCACCCAGGTGGGTCAGGAAAGCATATATCTCAGAGAGGGAATGGTGTACGGGTTCCCTCCTATGACAGATGCCCTCAAATCGTGTAAGGGGTCTGGATATGCCGGGAATACGAGAGCAGCGGAGGAGAAAGAATCGTAACTGAAGTCTTCGCCAAAAGTCCAAGGGAGGATCTGCAAGGTGAGAGAGGTCTGCAGAAATGAGAGAACCCCCTGGGGTCAAAATGTCGGTCAGATGAGTGTGGCTGAAGGTTTTAAGGTGAAGGAATTGGGGGTGACAGACCAGGACAAAACTCCGGATTACCCAAGATAGGGATCATAGGGACAGCTGTGTGGAGACCACGAAGTCATGGAAGGGGTGACCTGTAGGGTGTTACCTAAGGTAGAATGAGCGCCAAGTTTTCTAGGTAAAAGGAGAGGAGACCCAGGGCCAGCTCATGGCCATACCCCCAGAGTCCTCAAGCTCCATGTCCTCCCAATGTTTGGTCCCCCCAGTGACAATGCCAATCCACCACTCTGGTGAGATGAGTAGCTCTGTAGTATGCCCAGATATCTGGAAGGTCGACACCCCCAGATATCTTGGGTAAGGCTAGACGGTGTTGATCCAAACAGGACTTCCCATGCACCCAGACAAAGTTCCAAAAAAGGGAACTGAGTCTGTAGAAAAATGGGGGAAGGCATATTGGGAGAGCTTGTAAAAGATAAGAGGACTCTCGGGAGTAACGAGCAGAGCAACGGCCAAACCAAGTCAATGTCAGGGAATGCCAATGAAGAAGGTCTTCCTTAAGTTTAAGAAAAAGTGGTTCAAAGTTTGCTCCATGTAAACGAGAGAGATCAGGGGTAATGTTCATGCCCAGATACCTAATGGCTTCTGTAGTCCATTTGAATGGAAAAGATGGTCTAAGTCCCCGTATAGTGGTTGCATCGGCAGATATGTTAAGCGTGAAGGATTTTGACAAATTAACCTTGAAATTAGACAAAGAGCCGTAGATCTGTAGGGCCCGCAGTATATTGGATAAGGATATAAGCGGGTTTGTGACAAAAAAAATATTAGTTTGTCCGCAAAGGCTGCAACTCTATGGCATCCTGAGAGTTTACAAAAACTGGCTATACTAGGGTCCGAGCAAATTGTGCACAAAAAGGGTTCTGGCGTTAGAATAAAGATGAGAGAGGGGACATCCCTGACGCGTCCTGATCGATATGGGAAAAAGACCATGTCTCGTTGACCTACAGCGCCGCTGACGGGGAGGAATAAAGGGCAGAGATCCAATGACACATCGTGGTTCCGAGTCCAATATGTTCTAGTGTCGCTTGCATAAATCACCACCGGACCCTATGAAACGCTTTTTCCGCATCCGTGTAAAGTAAAATCAGTGGACGCGTACTGGTCTTAGCGGCATGGATTAGGTTGAGCACCCGTATAGTATTCTCTCATGGCTTTTGCAAAAGGACAAAGCCCGCTTGATCCTTGTGAATCAACTGGGGAATATGTGGAAGTAACCTATTCGCAATAATTTTCACAATAATTTTCACAAATAGTTTCAGATCAGTATTGAGTATTGGCCGATAGCTACAGCAGAGAGCAGGGTCCTTGCTCTCCTTAGGAATCACTAAGATATAGGCCTGGAGGGAATCAGGGGGCATGGTCCTCCCCTTCAACAGGGCATTCCATGCAGACAAGTGGGGGCCCTGTGAGTCACAAAAGGTTTTATTGTAGGAGGCAGTGAAACCATCCGGGCCCAGGGCCTTTTTTCGGTTTGGATTGGGATAGGGCCACACCAAGCTCCTCCAGCGTAATTGGTGCATTCAGCTCCTTCTGCACTGATTGTGGAAGGGATAGCATTCCAGAAGAAGTAATGTAGGATCGAACGTCTGAAGAATCCTGTGCGGCCGCACTGGTAGAGGATGTCGCTAGTTTGTATAGGTCATGGTAGAAGGAGCGAAATTCCAAGGCCATGGCCCGTGAGGTGGTCAGTTTGGAGACCGATGTGGAGGTGCCCTAGCCAGGAGAGTACCTGGCTTGTTAGAAAACTCATACATCATGTAATGGGACCATGCCAGTTTCTGTTTAACTTTATGAAATAGGAGGGAATTCAATTCCTCACGTATCTTGACAAGCTCCCCTTAAGTGGCACGTGCTATGCTGGCCTTGTGTGCACTCTCAAGCCGGCGTAAACAAGCTAGCAGTGTATCTACTTGTAGGGTCATTTCCCTTTTCAAATGTGCCCCTTTCTCCATCAGGGAACCGCGGATGAGAGGTTTATGTGCCCCCCAGTAGGAGCAGGTTGTCTACCGAGCCCGAATTGGAGGAGAAGTATACTGTTATGGCAGCTTCTCTATCTGGAGATTGGAGGAGAGCTTCATAGAGCCGCCAAGTTGGTGGGCTGCAGACCGTATAGTCAAAACGCAAGGAAAAATGGATTGGGGCATGATCCGATAGAAGTATGTCACCTATGCTGGAAGAATGTACCTTGGGTAGATCTTTTTGAGGGAGAAAGAGTAACTTTGGTGAACGGAAGAGAAAAATGAATAGTCGCTATTCTGAGGGTGCATTATACGCCAAGGGTCCACCAGTTGTAGTAAATGAAGTTGTGCCTTCAGACACTTCAGTCTGGCAAAGGAAAGGTGGGACTTGCCCCTTGAAATGTCCAACGTTGGGTCCATCGCAAAATTCAAATCGCCACCGAAAATTAAAGTCCCCTCAGTGAACTCCAATAAGACCAGCATCAAAGAGCGCAAGAAATGGAGATAATCCACATTGGGAAAGTATACATTTGCAAACATCATGATGTGAGTACCAATTTTGCCCTTGACCAAGAGAAAGCGACCCAATGGGTCTTGCCACACTGCCGAGAGAAACCAAGGGATAGACCTAGCTATCAGAATGCTGACTCCCTTTGATATAGATATAAGTGATGGACTGTGATAAGCCATCAGGAAAGCTCCATTAGTCAGTTTGGGAACATGGTCAAATTTAAAATGCGTTTTATGTAGGAACGCCATTTGCGTCCTTGATTTCTTCAGACCAGTAAAAAGTCTAGATTGCTTCTCTGGGACCCCCAGGCCACGCACATTGAAAGAAGTAAAGCTGGCAATATCCATGGCCATCTCGCCATCCTGGCCGCTACAGGGGGGTGAGAAAAACTGTCACCTTGGAAGGGGGAAAGAGGGAAAACGAAAGAGAAAAAGACCCCTAAGCCTATTCTAGACTGGAATGGGGATAGGATAACTAGGGAAAACGAGAAAAGAGAGGAGACCAGAAAAGAAAAAAAAGAGGGTGGGAAGGGGGGGGAGGGAGAACAGAAAGAGAGAGGGAAGAAAAAGAAGGGGAACTCCCCCTGCCACCAGCAACAATAATACAGATGGAGGAATCGGTAGGATTGGGGTCAGGGGGGTGTAGAACCAAGGAAGGGAAGTGAAAGGGAAAGAAAGCTAGTGGGATAAAAAAAAGAAGGATATAGAAAAAATAAGTGTGGATCGGAGTATTCTAATGGCACTGCGTACCAAATTCCCGTAATGAGAACAATACTACACTGAGTGGGCAACTGATCAATAATGCACTCTGATAGAGATAACTAATCGATAATGTACCCCGATGAGGGCAACTGATCAATAATGTCTACTGATAGGGGCAACTGATCAATAATGTACCCTGAGAGGGGAAACTGATCTATGATGTATCCTGTTAGTGGTAGCCGATCAATAATGTATCTTGATAAGGGCAACTAATCAATTATGTACCCTGATGGGGGCAACTAATCTATAATGTACTTTGGGGGGCTACTTATTTATAATGTACACTTATAGGGGCAGCTGATCTACAATGATCTCTGATCAGAGAGACTAATCTATAATGTACTCTGAAGGGGGCAATTGATATATAATGCACTCTAATTGGGGCCGCTAATCTATAATGTACCCTCATGTATGAAACTGATCTATAGTGTACCCTGATAGGAGCAACTGATCTATAATGTACTCTGATAGTGAAAACTGATCTCTAATGTATCTTGATAAGGACAACTAATCTATATTGTACCCTTATAGGGGCAACTAATCAATAATGTACCCTGATAGGGGCAACTGATCCTTAATGTACTCTGATGGAGGCAACTGATCGATAATGTTCAGTGATAGGGACAGCTGATCTCTAAAGTACCACCATAGAGGCAACTGATCAATAATGTACTCTGATGGGGCAACTGATCAATAACGTACCCAGATAGGGGCAACTGATCAATAATGGACACTGATAGGGGCAACTGATCAACAATGTACACAGATAAGGGCAACTGATCAATATTGTACACAGATAAGGGCAACTAATCAATAACGTACCCTTATAGGGACAACTGATATATAATGTACTCTCATAAGGGCAATTGATTTATAATGTACACTGATAGGGAAGGTGATCGACATTTCACACTGATAGGGGCAACTGATCAATGATGCACTCTGATAGTGGCAAATGATTAATAATGTACACTGATAGGGATAACTGATCAAATATGTACTCTAATAGGGTAAACTGATCAATAATGTACCTTGATAAGGGCAACTGATTTATAATGTACACTGATCGGGGAAACTGATCTATAGTTTACTCTGATAGGAGCAACTGATCTATGATTTACTTGTATGGAGCATCCAATTTGTAGGGGCACTCTGATGGGGATACTCCGATAGGGGCATCAGATTTATAATATACTCTAATGAGGGCAACTAATCTCTAATGCACCCTGATGTAAGCAACTTATCTAAAATGTACTCTGAGGGGCAACTTATTATAATGTACACTTATAGGGGCAGCTGGTCTTTAATGTACCCTGATGGGGGAAACTGATCAATAGTGTACACAGTGTGACAGTGTGGCGATCTGTCACGATATAAAAAGGATATTTCACCAGGGATTCTCAACAAGGCAGGTTGAGGGGCTCCAGGGTACTTGTTTGATGCAGAGGAAAGTGGCTTTTCACTTTCCTCATGTCTTTGTAAAGTCCATTTTGGGACCTAGAGCCTGGAGATTTCAAAGTGATTTGGGAGGGATGACATCTCCAATCCTAGGACCAGGTTTTGGGAATGGCCAGAAGACTGATTGGTCAGGTGTGCATGGCTCTCTTCCAGAGTCAGGACCAGCGTTCTGGGCTCCACGCTGGCAGACAGGAGGTTATTGCCCTGGAGTCAGGAGGGCTCCACCTAGGAGAGGTGGAAGCCAGAGCAGCAAGGGGCTGCTAGCTGTGTACAAAAAGCCATTTTTTGGAAGGAGGCTGTGTGCGTTCAAGGAGTCCAACGCTGTGTGCTGGGACTAGCCAGTGGTCTGGGAGACCCATATAAATATAGGTACTGCTAACCAGCAGGGCTGATAAAGAGAGCCAGGAGGCTGAATATTTTGTTTGTATTGATGGTGGATACCCCTGCGTGGGAAAATTGGGCAAAAACAGTCCTTAAAAAAGAAGCAAGTGAGTGACTGTGTGCTTAAAAAGCTCTACCCTTTGTGCTAGTTCCCACAACTGATAGGGGTGACTGATCAATAATGTACTCTGATAGGGGCAACTGATCAATAATGTACTCCGATAGGGGCCACTGATTTATAATGTACACTTATTGCTGCAACTGATTTAAAATGTACCATGATAGGGTAAACTGATCTATAATGTACACTTATAAGGGCAACTGATTAACAATGTACCCCGATAGGGGTAACTGATCAATAGTGTACCCTGATAGGGGAAACTGATCTATGATGTATTCTGATAAGGGCATCTGATCACTAATGTACCCTGATAAGGGAAACTGATCAATAATGTATCTTGATGGGGGTGACTGATATTTAATGTATGTGAGGGGGCTACTTATTTATAATGTAAACTTATAGGGGCAGCTGGTCTCTAATGTGCCCTGATGGGGCAACTGGTCTATGATGTACCCTGATAAGAGAGATTGATCTATAATGTTCTCTGATGGGGGCAATTGATATATAATATACTCTGATGAAGGCAGCCAATCTATAATGTACCCTCATGTGGGAAACTGATCTATACTGTATTCTCTTAGGAGCAACTGATTTACTGTATAATGTACTCTGAGGAGGGCAACTTATCTATAATGTACACTGATGGGGGCACCTGATATATAATATACCCTGATAAGGGCAACTGATATATAATATACCCTGATAAGGGCAACTGATCAATTATGTACACGGACAGGGGCAACTGATCTAAAATATACTCTGAATGGGGCAACTGATCTATAATATACTCTGATAGGGGCAACTGTTCTCTACTGTATCCTGATGGGGCAACTGATCTATAATGTACCCTTATAGGGGCAACTAATCAATAATGAAATCTGATGAGGCAATTGATCCATATTATACCCTGTGTCACGATATAAGGTCAGGTTCAGATATCAGTTGCTATAGCAGTAAAAGGCTTACCTGAAACCAGCAGTATAGGTACACCAGCGGATCCCCCTGGGAATGACGCAGGCTCACCTGAGGTGCGGGGTCTAAGTATTAACCGGTATTCACCAGAGCTCCTAATGGTGGAGATAGATTGGGCTGCCTGTTAATACCAGGTCGCAGATCTCAGGATCACCCCACCAGGGAATGAGCAGACTGGGAACAAATAGCGGATCAACAGGTTAGGGATCAGACGAAAGCGGAGTCAGTCACAAGCTAAGGGTCGGTCACAAATGGTAGCAGATCAATCGTAGTACGTTAGGATGAGACGAAATCGTGGTCAGGAACAAGCCAAAGGTCAGTAGCGGAGGTGTAGACAGCAGCAGGAACAGTAGCAGGATATTGGCTGGAAAGGCACAATAATCTGGCAAGGAGGAAGTGCATGGACATGGCTTTTATAAGGAAGTTCATGGGAGGAGCAAGGAGTTCAAGGTTCAAGAGTAATCAAGGCACAAGGCAGGATTATCCAAGAATTGTCAAGGGAGCTGTCCAGTATTCCAGATAGCTCAGTGAGAAGAGACATTGCCTCTCACTGCAGAAGGACCAGGTTCGATCCCAGGCTCTGACAGTACTCCCCTCCTCACAGGATGTCCCCTGGATGTCTTAGGACCAGGCTTATGAGGAAACCTCTGGTGAAATTCTCTTGTCAATCTAGGAGCATGGACATTTTCCTCAGGCTCCCAAGAATTTTCCTCTTGCCCATATCCTTCCCATTGGACAAGATACTGCAATTTTCCTCTAAACATCCTAGAGTCAAGAATATTCTCTACCACATATTCTTCTTCACCCTGTACCTCAACAGGAGGAGGAGGAAGAATTCTTCCAGAGAAAGGATTTTCATGAAATGGTTTGAAAAGTGATACATGAAACACAGGGTGAATCCTCATACTGTCAGGATGTTTTAAGCGAAAAGCGACTGCGTTAATCTGAGCAGAAATCTGGAAAGGTTCCACAAACTTTTGGCCCAACTTTGCAGATGGAACATGAACCTTCGGATTTTTAGTAGATAGCCAAACCTTGTCACCCACATGAAAGGTAGGAAGTGATCTGCGATGACTGTCGGCAGCCCTTTTATAACATTCCTGAGCCTCCCCCAAGGTCTCAATCAACTTCGCTTGAGTCTCCTGCAAGGTAGTTAATCTGTTCGCAACAGCAGGAATTTGAATTGTGATAGGGAGCTCCGGAATAAAAACTGGATGATACCCCATATTGAGGAAAAAAGGGCTTTGGGAGGTGGAGCTATGTTTAGCATTGTTATAGGCAAACTCTGCCGTAGGTAAATAGTCCACCCAGTCATCCTGAAGATAGCTGACAAAACACCAAAGGTACTGTTCCAAAGTTTGATTGGTCCTCTCTGTCTGACCATTAGACTGTGGATGAAAAGCAGAGGATAGGTTAACAGTTACCTCTAAGGCTGAACAAAAGCTTTTCCAAAATTTCGATGTAAACTGTACTCTTCTATCAGATACCACATCATCAGGAATTCCATGTAATTTAAAAACATCTCGAATAATCAACTCGGCAGTTTGTTCGGCAGAAGGTACCCCCTTGACAGGTATAAAATGAGCCATTTTGGTAAGGCGGTCGATGACTACCAAGATAGTAGTCATTTCCTTTGAGGGAGGCAATTCGACCACAAAGTCCATAGAAATTGACACCCAAGGTCTCGATGGAACAGGAAGTGGCTGGAGTAACCCCAAAGGAGAAGCTCGGGGTATCTTATGACGTGCGCACGTCAGACAAGAGGCCACGTAGCGTTTGATATCCTTCTTGTAACTGGGCCACCAAAAGGAACGTGACAGAAGGTCATCAGTCTTTGAAATCCCAAAGTGTCCTGCCAGTTTGGAGTCATGAACTAATTTGAGGACTTCCACTTGAGCAGACTCAGGTACATAGAGAAGATGTGCTAGAGTCCAAAAGCCGTTCTTGTACTCAAGGTTTATGTCCCTAGGAGGATCCCTGAGAAGTGGATCATTCTCATACCCCTCTTTGAGGAGGCTCAAGAATGTCTTTGCACTTGTGGCCCCCAGGAAGTTCTTTTGCGTTAGGATTGAACATTCGGAATCGCCCTCCTGGGGAGGCTCAGACAGCATCCTTGATAAGGCATCGGCCTTACCATTCCTCGATCCAGGTTGATATGATATAACAATATTGAATCTTGAGAAGAATAAAGATCAGCGTGCTTGTCTGGAAGACAATCTCTTGGCCGAGCGAATGAATTCCAGATTTCTATGGTCAGTGAGAACAGTTACAGGATGATTGGCCCCTTCTAGCAGATGCCTCCATTCAGAAAAGGCTTCCTTAATTGCCAGTAGCTCTTTATTCCCAATGTCATAATTTCTTTCGGCTGAGGACATCAGACGGGAAAAGTAGGCACAAGGATGAAGTTGCATCTTTTCACCACTTCGCTGAGACAGGATCGCTCCCACGGCAGAATTGGAAGCATCCACTTCCACTATAAAGGGTAGTTCAGGGTCGGGATGTACCAAAATTGGTGCAGAAGTGAACAGAGTCTTCAGCTTTTCAAACGCAGCCTGTGTCTCAGAAGTCCATACAAAGGGTACCCCTTTCTTTGTCAGCTGTGTGATTGGAGCTATCATTTTAGAAAAGTTTCTTATGAATTTTCTGTAGAAGTTGGCAAACCCGACGAAACGTTGAATCTCCTTAACATTTCCTGGTGCTGACCAATCTACCACTGCTTTGATTTTCTCGGGATCCATGCTCACTCCTTCTGGAGAAATGATATAGCCTAAGAACTGGATCTGGGTTTGTTCAAACTCACATTTCTCCAATTTGATGTAAAGTCTATTTTGCCTTAATCTTTCAAAGACCATGCAAACATGTTTGCGGTGCTCCTCCCAATTATCAGAAAAAATAAGAATGTCATCCAGATAGGCAATTACAAATTGGTCCAACAGATCACGAAAAACATAGTTGATAAAATGCTGAAACGTTGCAGGGGCGTTGCAAAGTCCAAACGGCATCACCAAGGATTCGAAATGCCCATACCTGGTTCTGAAGGCAGTCTTCCATTCGTCTCCTTGACGAATGGGGACAAGGTTATATGCCCCTCGTAGGTCAAGCTTGGTAAAGATCTTGGCAGAACGAAATCTTTCCAACATTTCAGAGATCAAGGGTAATGGATAGCGGTTTTTAATAGTGATCTTATTCATGTCTCTGTAGTCAATGCATGGACGCAAGGTGGAGTCCTTATTTTCAACGAAGAACAGGGCTGCCCCCGCAGGAGAAGTTGAGTGTCTAATAAAGCCCTTCTCCAAGTTCTCATTGATCCACACCTTGAGTACTTTTAATTCGGGTTCCGACAGATTGAAAAGGCGACCGAAAGGTATTTCTGCCCCTGGGAGCAGCTCAATGGGGCAATCATATGGGCGATGAGGGGGTAATTGATCTGCATTCTTCTTGTCACAGACATCCCGGAACTCATGGTAATGTGTGGGCAAGTTGTCATATGACTGGGTAGCCACTATGCCACCTTGCGCTTCCTTGGTTGGTGATGAACTTGGTAGGCAAGGTTCTTTGCAATGTTTTTCACAGTGGGGGGAAGTAAAATCTATAGTCCGAGCTCCCCAATTGATGGAAGGATTGTGAGTGGAGAACCAAGGAATGCCTAGGATGATGGGAAACTTGGGTGACGTAATCAGCTGAAAGCTGATAGTCTCACTATGGTCAGCCTCAAACAGCAGTACCAGGGGAACCGTTTTATGGGTAACAGGTCCTGAAGATAAAGGTGACCCATCTACTGTCTCCATATCAATAGGGGTAAATGTGTTTCTGGCTTGAATACCATGGTTGTGAGCAAACTCCATATCCATAAAGTTCCCCCCAGCCCCGGAATCCAGCATAGCAGAGCAGGAAATTTCACGGCCCTCAGATACCAATTTATTGGGGATAACAAAATGAGAAAGCAGGGAGTTCACCTTATTTTCTTCAGGAATCAGCGAGGAGATTGACTGGCTTATGGAGTTTATGTGTTCAGGCTCAATCATATCAGTCACAGCAATAGTTCTTTTAACCTTGTTAGGACAATTAATTGCATAATGACCAGAATCCCCACAATATAGACATAAATTCTCTGAACGTCTTCTCTCTTTCTCCTGAATGGAGATGGATCTCTTGATTGCATCAACCTGCATAGGCTCAGGAGTGTTAGAACCCAGAGAGACTCTTGAATCCTGCTGAACAAACGGACTAGCAGAGAGATGCATGCCCCTATTACTTCCAAGTATTCCCAGCTTCTCCTTTCTCCTTTCTGTAAGTCTTTGATCGATTCGGATACACAATTGGATGAATTCCTCAAGATCATTAGGAGTACCACCTCTGGCAAGCTCATCCTTTACCTGTTCAGAAAGCCCTTGGCAGAACTGGCTCTTTTGTGCTGCAGGGTTCCAAGTGGTATCTGCAACCCAACTTCTGAACTCGGCTGTGTATTCAGCGACCGAGCGTCTACCCTGCCTTAGACTATGTAATTTTGCTTCGGCAGAAGCACAACGGTTGGGATCATCAAAAACCTGATTCATCGCGGTCAAAAAGGTATCAAAATTATTTAGAATGCCATGGTTTTGCTCTATATAAGGGGAGGCCCAAGCTAAAGCTTCCCCAGTCAGAAGCCCAATAATAAACATTACCTTCTTTTTCTGTGAAGGAAACGCAGCAGGGTACATTTGAAAATATATGCGACATTGATTAAGGAAACCCCTGTATTGGCGGCGGTCTCCATTAAACTTAGATGGTTGGGGCTGGGGCATATGTGAGCTAGGATCATCACGGTTCAGCAGTTGCCTCTGCAGAGCCTGAATCTCTCCCTGTTGCCTATCCACAATGCTTTCCAGTTTGGCAACTTTTTCCTGATGGGTAACCCCAAATTCCTGCAGCTCAGCAATTTGCTGCCTAAGAGGATTCACAACACTTGCTATAGCGGCCTCCATGTTTGGGCCAGATTATTCTGTCACGATATAAGATCAGGTTCAGAGACCAGTTGCTATAGCAGTAAAAGGCTTACCTAAAACCAGCAGTATAGGTACACCAGCGGATCCCCCTGGGAATGACGCAGGCTCACCTGAGGTGCGGGGTCTAAGTATTAAGACGAAAACGGAGTCAGTCACAAGCCAAGGGTCGGTCACAAATGGTAGCAGATCAATCGTAGTACGTTAAGATGAGACGAAATCGTGGTCAGGAACAAGCCAAAGATCAGTAGCGGAGGTGTAGACAGCAGCAGGAACAGTAGCAGGATATTGGCTGGAAAGGCACAATAATCTAGCAAGGAGGAAGTGCATGGACATGGCTTTTATAAGGAAGTTCATGGGAGGAGCAAGGAGTTCAAGGTTCAAGAGCAATCAAGGCACAAGGCAGGATTATCCAAGAATTGTCAAGGGAGCTGTCCAGCATTCCAGATAGCTCAGTGAGAAGAGACATTGCCTCTCACTGCAGAAGGACCAGGTTCGATCCCAGGCTCTGACACCCTGATAGGGGCAACTGATCAATAATATACACTACTGGGGATAACTGATCAAACATGTACTCTGATAGTGGAAACTAATCAATATTGTATCCTGATAAGGGAAACTGATTTATAATGCACCCTGCTAGGGGAAACAGATCTATAATGTACCCTGAGGAGGGCAACTAATCTATAATGTACCCTGATGGGGGAAACTAATCTATAATATACTCTATAGGCACAACTGATCTATAATTTACTTATGTATGGAGCAAGCAATTTATGGGGGCAACTACTCTACAGGGGTACTCTGATAGGGGCTTCAGAACTATAATATATTCTAATAGGGGCAAGTAATCTGTAATGCACCCTGATGGGGGCAACTGATCTATAATGTACTCTGAGGGGGCAACTTATTATCATGTACACTTATAGAGTTAGCTGATTTCTAATGTACCTTGATGGGGGCAACGGATCTATAATATACCCTGAAAAGGGTAACTGATCAATAGTGTACACTGATAGAGGTGATAAAAAATGTACTCTGTTAGGGGCAGTTGATCAATAATGTACCCTGATAAAGGCAACTGATTAATAATGTACACCAATAGGGGCAACTAATCAATAATGTACTGTGATAGGGGCAATTAATCAATAATGTATCTTGATAGGTGCAACGGATGTATAATGTGCACTGAGTTGGCATCTGACCTATAATGTAGTCTGATGAGGGAAACTGATCTATAATGTAATCTAATAGGGGCAACTGATCAATAATGTACCTTGATAAGGGCAACTGATCAATAATGTACCTTGACAGGGGCAACTGATCAATAATGTACCCTGATAGGGACAACTGATTTATAATGTATCCTGATAGGGGCAATTTATTTATAATAAATGCATAAAAACTTGTGAACTGCTATTCTGAGTGTAAAGTGACAAATGATATCCTAAGTAAATAATATCCTATGTAAATATTATCGAATCGCTCACAAAAATAAAATAAAATCTTCCAACAAATAAACTGTTCAAGTGTCCACAAAAATCCGTGACTCTTTGCATCCATTATTATGTAGAAATAGGGTGCTCCTCAGTTCACCTCGTGTGTTATAATCAAAACAACACTTGTGCACCTTCACCGGTTGTGCTCTCACCTGGTGTATATGACCAAACCGCTAAGTGAGGTCATATAAAGCATGTGTCCCTTTGTTTGGACTATGATGAGATGGTAATGCTGTCCAATGGATCTGGGTCTCCTTCACTGTTCTAATTATTCTCCTCCATCAGATCAAATGCCAAAAAAGATAACCAAACACAGTGCTTTAGCCTTACAAAAACATTTATTTAAAATGTGCTATATTTCACTCACATGTGTAACATTAGTATGTGCTTTGTGCAAAAGAGCAACCCCTCCAAAGTGCCACTAGTAGTCCTGGCATACACAACCAGCTGATCTCTCTCCACTGCTTACCGCACGTTGTGATGTCAAAGCCCCTCCCCTATACGTTGCGCCACAGGGTCTTGTGGCTTCATCATCCCCCTGCCTATGAGGAAGTCATGAGGAAACGCGTCGTGCGGACGTGACGTCAGACACAAGGGGAAGTACCATGGCGGCCATTTTGGAATAAGCTGTTTGTATCTCAGATTCATGTAAGCGCAATGTTTACTATTAAATTGATCTTTCAAAATACTGATGTACTATGTGCGTGTATGTTTACTTTCTTATGGTCACTGAGAGTATATGAAGAATTGGGGAGGAGAAAATGGATTTCTGAGCACGTTGAATATTGATTATGGAAAGGCAATTAAAAAGATTTGCATGGTAAGGTGCATGCCTAAAGGGGAAGGGATCGAGCACATGGATTTGTTTTTGCACACTGATGGTGGATGGAGTATGGTCACATGCATATGGATGGCATTTACAGTAAAAGAGAGTGAAATGCACATGCACCCTATGAGGGTAAGAGTATTTAGTGGGATTAGCGGCGGACACTATTTGCATAACATTTATAATTATGCACAGGTATATTCAGTACTACACTTTATGTAAGAATTACTACACTATATTAGCTTTTTTTGCTTCGGAGATTGGAATCAGTCGATTGGAAGATCAAAGGAGAGAGTGATATCTATGATATACAACGCATTCTAAGAAGATTCTGGTGAGAATATAGGAAGATCTGTGAAGGACAGTTGTGCACTGTTTTTTTATATACAAGACTTTTTGTACCCGGGGGGTATTGGACTGTCAGCTGCACATTGTTGTATTTTGTGGCGCTTATTTTAATTCCAAATACCCCAATTTTACCGACACCTTTCCTTTAGGACACCTCAGAGAGTCTAACCTTCCTATTCTCACAGCTGAAGTGTCAGGGCTCTGGGGTATGACCAGAGGTATGTGACTGACGCAGGGAAACGCAGGCTTCAGATAAGTTATAAACAATATAATTTATTAAAGACTAACAATACAAACATAAACACAGTGCAATACTAAAACATAACACAGTGCAAATGAACCAAACCAAACCACCCACAGATAATACATACAATGCAAGCGTCGTCAGGCAGGCCGGGTCAATAACAATCGGGCAGGTAGGTACAGGGGGGTCAGGCAGAGAATGGTCGGGGTCACAAGCCAGGGATAAAACAGGAGAAGTCAGCAGAGGTCCGGATCAGGCAGGGTCAGCAACGAATCAGACAGAGACAGGAACAGGAACAGGGATGCAGGAACACGATACAGGGCCCAGGAAAAACACACACCAAGGCAAAGACTGCAGGTCTGGCCATCACTTAAATACACCTGCATAAGCAGTTTCAGGTGTTTGGCTGGCTGCAGGGTTGAGTCTCTGATTGCTGGGAGCACCCGCTGGCCAGCCCTGGTACTGCAGCCCACAAGGCAGGTGAGTCCCACCATTACTGGCAAGTCCATTCCTAACAGTACCCCCCCTCTCAAGGAGCGGCCTCAGGACGCTCCAAACAGTCCTAGCTGGGCAAAATGTTCCACCGCCCGGGTCTGGTAACTGGCGGGATATCAAAGACTGGCACACCGGGCAGGACTCCAGGCAGCGGCACACCAGGCAGCGGCACACCGGGCAGGACTCCGGGCAGCGGCACACCGGGCTGGACTCCGGGCAGCGGCACACCGGGCAGGACTCCGGGCAGCGGCACACCGGGCAGGACTCCGGGCAGCGGCACACCGGGCAGGACTCCGGGCAGAGGCACACCGGGCTGGACTCCGGGCAGAGGCACATCGGGCTGGACTCCGGGCAGAGGCACATCGGGCTGGACTCCGGGCAGAGGCACATCGGGCTGGACTCCGGGCAGAGGCACATCGGATCACCAGGCGAAGCAGCAGGCACCGGGCCACCAGGCAGAGCAGCAGGCACCGGGCCACCAGGCGGAGCGACAGGTCTCAGGCCCCCAGGCGGAGCGGCGGGTGCCGGACCCCCAGGTGGAGCGGCAGGCGCCGGACCCCCAGGCGGAGCGACAGGTACCGAGTCACCAGGCACGACAGTGGGCTCCGAGTCAACTGGCATGACCGCTGGCACTGGGTCAGACATTGGATCGTCTGGCTGGACAGCGGGCATCGGGTCACCAGGCATCAGGTCATTTTGCTCGACAGCGGGCACCGCGTCATCTGGCAAGGCAGTGGGCACCAAGTCACCAGGCACGACAGTGGGCTCTGAGTCAATTGGCACGACAGCGAGCACCGGGTCATCAGGTACCGGATCATCTGACTCGACAGCAGGCACCAGGTCATCTGGTGCTGGATCGTCTGGCTCGACAGCGGGCATCGGATCACCAGGCATGACCGCGGGCACTGGGTCATCAGGCATTGGATTGTCTGGCTCGACAGCGGGCATCGGGTCACCAGGTATGACAGCGGGCACTGGGTCACCAGGCATCAGGTCATTTCGCTCGCCAGCGGGCACCGCGTCATCTGGCAAGGCAGTGGGCACCGAGTCACCAGGCACGACAGTGGGCTCTGAGTCAATTGGCACGACAGCGGGCACCGGGTCATCAGGTACCGGATCGTCTGGCTCGACAGCAGGCACCGGGTCATCTGGCGCTGGATCGTCTGGCTCAACAGCGGGCATCGGGTCACCAGGCATGACAGCAGGCACTGGGTCATCAGGCATTGGATCGTCTGGCTCGACAGCGGGCATCGGGTCCTTAAGTACCGGATCGTCTGGATCGACAGTGGGCACCGGGTCATCTGGCGCTGGATCGTCTGGCTTGACAGCGGGCATCGGGTCACCAGGCATGATAGCGGGCACTGGGTCATCAGGTATTGGATCGTCTGGCTCGACAGCGGGCATCGGGTCACCAGGTATGACAGCGGGCACTGGGTCATCAGGCATTGGTTCATCTGGCTCGACAGCAGGCATCGGGTCACCAGGTATGACCGCGGGCACTGGGTCATCAGGCATCGGATCGTCTGGCTCGACAGCGGGCATCGGGTCACCAGGCATGACAGTGGGCACCGGGTCATCAGGTACCGGATCGTCTGGCTCGACAGCGGGCACTGGGTCATCAGGCGTGATAGGATCATCAGGCTGGATCAGTTCATCAGGCTGGGTACAGACATCAGGCTGGGTACAGACATCAGGCTGGGTACAGACATCAGGCTGAAGTGCGGGTGCCGAGGCACCAGGCTGAACCACGGAAGGCAGGTTCTCAGACGGCAGGCTCACCGGTTTGGATACTGGCAGGATGGTACTGGTTGGAAAGAATTTCCTATTTTTTCTGGTTTTAACTACTGGGGCACTGCAAGTAAACGCAGGTTTGTAAACGGATGGAGCAGCTGAGGACAGAGAAGAGCTGGAAGATGGAACAGAGGAGGGAGCAGTTGCTACAGAGGACTTCTTTACAGGGTTAAAGAAAGGATAGGTGCAGCGAGTGGGAGCAGAGGACTGGTATGTGGTAGTTAGAGTATACTGGGCAGTCACTGGGGGTGCTGTCGGGGAAGCAGGAAGAGTGCCTTGAGTGGAGGAATGATGTTGTAAGCTGACTGAGGCTGGGTGCAACAAGTCTGACCATGTCTGCAGTATGGGTTGAACGAAGCTCAGTTTACACAAAGCCTGTCTGGTCAATGACTGCACTGCGTTTATACAATCTCTTAATACCTGTGGTGAACATGCAGAATGACGCTCCAGAAAGTAATCCACATCATCCTCTAATAACCATACCAGGGACTCTACCTGGTCGGCACTAAATGGCGGCAAAAATTCATCCCTGCATTCGGGGGTACCAGATGAAACCAACTCCGCACAAACCTGAATCAATGGCTGCACCTCAGAGAATTCTGTGCCCTGATCTACTAGAACATGAGCGAGCCGTATACATTCTAGCAGTTCATCCCTGGGATACTCCTTCAGAGTCTGATAAGCATATTCTCTGTCATCAAACACTAGCAGATATAAATACACAACCTCATCAAGATCCATCCTTCTCAGCAACAAGCCAAGATGGCTTCCCTGTGCAGCCACTTCTGGTCAGGATTGGCCTTGGTGTAATGTCAGGGCTCCGGGGTATGACCAGAGGTATGTGACTGACAGAGGGAAACGCAGGCTTCAGATAAGTTATAAACAATATAATTTATTAAAGACTAACAATACAAACATAAACGCAGTGCAATACTAAAACATAACACAGTGCAAACGAACCAAACCAAACCACCCACAGATAATACATACAATGCAAGCGTCGTCAGGCAGGCCGGGTCAATAACAATCGGGCAGGTAGGTACAGGGGGGTCAGGCAGAGAATGGTCGGGGTCACAAGCCAGGGATAAAACAGGAGAAGTCAGCAGAGGTCCGGATCAGGCAGGGTCAGCAACGAATCAGACAGAGACAGAGACAGGAACAGGAACAGGAACAGGGATGCAGGAACACGATACAGGGCCCAGGAAAAACACACACCAAGGCAAAGACTGCAGGTCTGGCCATCACGTAAATACACCTGCATAAGCAGTTTCAGGTGTTTGGCTGGCTGCAGGGTTGAGTCTCTGATTGCAGGGAGCACCCGCTGGCCAGCCCTGGTACTGCAGCCCACAAGGCAGGTGAGTCCCACCATTACTGGCAAGTCCATTCCTAACATGAAGACCAAAAATTAACTATCGCAGCCTATTTAGACTGAGGAATTTGCCCTACCCATATCGGATACCCAACCAGGGAAAGCACCAGGGCTCGACGCTTCACTCTACCCTATTGCAAAACATACCCTTTAAGCCTCTCACTTCACTAAGGCATTTAATGCTATTCTGGAAGGTCATGCTATTCCTCCGGATAGGCTAAGAGCCTCTACTGTATCTCAGTGTTGACGAAGCCAGGTAAAGACCCTCTATAGTGTGCTAGCTACAGGCCAATTTCCCTTATAAACTGTGATGTCAAGTTATTTTCAAAAATTTTAGCATCCAAACTGAACACGCTCTTGCAGCGCTTGATTGCTCCCGATCAGGTAGGTTTCATCCAGACTAAGGAAGCAAGAGACAATACAATCCAGACTTTGAATATTATAGAGACTGCGCGGAGATCTCAAACCCCCCTCCTACTCTTTTCCACCAATGCCGAAAAGGCTTTTGATAGAGTTGACTGGACATTTTTCAAGGCCACACTCCGGGCAGTAGGGATGCCACAGCCTGTCCAGACGTGAATTGCTGCTTATACACTAATCTTACGGCTACAGACCGAGTGAATGGATTTGACTCCAAGCCCTTCCCCATCCAACAGGACGAGACAAGGGTGCCCCCTTTCACCATTATTATCTGTTCTCTCCCTAGAACCTTTTCTTAAACACATCAGAAACAACCCCAATATTAGAGGCATTCAGGCGGGAAGATACCAACACAAAGTGGCAGCTTATGCTGACGATCTCTTGTTTTATATAGCTGAGCCCTTTATATCTCTCCCATCACTGGCTGCTGAGCTCCGGGATAAATCAGAGGACCATACAAAAAAAGGTGGTTCTACTGGGACCTCTTCCGCTTCTCTGACGAATTCCATCAATACACATAGATTCACCTGTACACATATGAGTGGTGCTGCCTGCTCTGTCTTTGCGTTTCCTGCTCCCTGAGAGCTTTTTTTCTTTTCTTCCCTCCCCACTTTCACCATGCCCCCCCAACGCCACTCTACTCCCTTATTCAATTTCCCTACCTCCCCTTTTTTCTCTCTCTCTTTCTACTTTCTCCTCTCTTCATTCCCCCTTTTCCTTTTCATATCCTTTTCTTTTTATAATATCCACAAAAACGCGGTATGCATAGATGGGGATAGATTATCTCTCCTTCACCACAGTTGACAACGACCCTTCGTGACCATTAGTGTTCGGTCATAACGTGGTTAAATTAACTTTTTTATTTTTTTTATTAAGGGTTAGGTTAGGGTTAGGGGTTAATTATTATTTATGTATTTATTATGACATAGTAGTCATTTATTTTTGTATTTATTCATGATTATTTTTATTTATTTGTGTATTTAATTGATTTATTTTACATTTATTTATTCATTTATTATTATTATATTTGTTTTAAAATGTTTTCATTTGAGCAGATAAACGCTTTAAATCCACGCACAAACACATTGCGCATTTCCATTAATTTCTGTGGAATTAAAAATGCTCAAAAACGCGCACATCTGTCCAATTTGTGTGACTTATACTTATAGTTGTGCTCAAATGTGGCTAAATGGTTAGCACTTCTGCCTGGCAGTACTAGGGTTGTTGGTTTGAATAACAGCCACGGCACCACCTGCCTGGAGTTTGCATGTTCTCCCTGTGCCTGCGTGGGTTTCCTCTGGGTACTCTGGTTTCCTCCCACACTCCAAAGACATGCTGGTAGGTTAATTGGATCCTGTCTAAGTTGGCCCTAGTATGTGTATGTATGAATGTAAGTTAGGGACCTTAGATTGTACACCCTTTGAGGGTTAGGGACTGATGTGAATGTATAATATATATATGTAAAAGCACTGCGTAAATTGATGGCGCTATATAAGTACCTGAAATAAATAAATGCTTGCATACCCTGACAGAATTTAGGAGATTTTGGCATTGATAACAGAAAATTTCCTATCAAATACTTACCGTAATTTTCCTTTCCTGATGGACTCCATGACAGCATACATATGGATTTATCACACCCTCTCCAATCCTATAGGATCCCACTCCTATAAATCTTTGCTCGGAGACAGAGGTCGTATTCCATAACTAACCTACTCATGACATTGGGAGGGTACTCCTGCTGCCATGGAGTCCATAAAGAAAAGAAAATTACGGTAAGTATTTGATAGGAAATTTTCAGTTTTCCTGACAGGCAGGTTTAATGGAAATGTCTTTGATTGTGGACAACTCTGTTGGCGCCAAGCCAATTTCCAAGAAAAAAATTGGGACAAGAGGAAGGACCACTTAGGGAATCTTGGTTTTCTTTAGGACCCCAGCCTCACTGTTCCTTAACCTCCCTAGCGGTCTGATTATGTCAGAATTTCTGTGCTCAAAACGGTACATTTTGCATGGAAATATGTCGTTTTTCTGTTGTAGGCCTGTAATTTTTAGGAATAACTCACTGAAATCTGTCCGAACAAGAGTCTAGTAAACATCTCGGGTATGATAAAATTTGAAATCATAAACTATCATTTATTAAATAATTATAAAAAATAATACATTTAATTCAATAATATAATCAAACCAAAAACACTGAAATTTTAAATATAGCGCCAAGTTCGCACATCACTGAGCAAAGTCGCAAAATCGTTTTTAGTGTCTGATGACGAATTTCCCCACAAATCATTATCACTCAATTCTGCAAGTGATTCTAATTTACTATCACTGTTCTCTAAGTGGTCTAAAACCGCTTTTGACCTAAAGGGACGCTTTTTGGACGCCATGGACGCTTCTCAGTTTCCAGGCAGAAAGAACAGTAAATATGCAGGCAGGGCACAGGACAAAGCACTCGGGACAAAATGTATGTGAAATGGTTTGGTACAGTAATGTTTTACTATGTGATTTTAGTGTATTTAGTGAATGTCACTTTTTGACATTTTTACATTTCCCGCCAGTTCCATCCCCGTGCGTCCTGACGTCGCAGGGAATGGAACCCGGAAGACAGATGCTGGCATCGGCTGGAGGAAATTGCCGGGGACGCTGCAGGGGGGACATCGCGGGAGCGCAGGGCAAGGTAAGTACAGAAGGGATCCCGGAGCAGCGCTGCAGGGTATTCCCAAGTGTAGCTCAGGGTTACCGCTTGTGGTGCTGAAACTTTACCCCAAACTACACTCGGGAATACCTCCAGGGAGGTTACAGAACTGGCAGACAAGAAAGTGGTTGGCCCATGCAACTCCGGTGAAAGTTGAAATGGCTGATACCTATACCTTGAGGGAACTGACAGACCGAGGTTGAAGCCTGTTTGTAGAAACTCCAGGATATCCTGAGCTTCCTGAGCCACCAGGCCTTGGTCGCAGTGCTGACAACCTGCTTGCAGGAACAAGATAAGACTTCAGACACACCGTGTCCTAGGAGGAGGACAAAAAAGGAACACGATGAAATTGATCCACACTACCATTGTTAAGGGTTATGACTAAGGCTTGTTAAGCCGAAACACGTCAACTTTTGTACCTGTGATGTTTTTACTGTGGTTGATTTAATAAAATGAAGATTTTAGAGCAATGGAGGTAGTGTGGATCGATTTCATTTAATACTGGAACGGATAAGCAACTGTGGATCACTCACCTGCATAAGTCCTGGGATGAGCATTGGATGGGTAGTAGCACCTTCTTTTCTTTTTTTAAAAAAAGAAAACGACCTCTGGTTCTGAAAAAAGATTTATGGGAGTGGGATCCTATAGGATTAGAGAAGGAAGGGCTAAACCTATACATATGCTGCCATGGAGTCAGGAAAATGAAAATATGATTGATCCTGCCAAAAAACTGGACAGTGATCATATGAAGCCATTTATTATCACATAGTTGTTTGGCTCCTTTTTAAATCATGATAACAGAAATCACCCAAATGGCCATGATCAAAAGTTTACATACCCTGGAATGTTTGGCCTTGGTACAAACACACAAGGTGACACACAAAAGGCAATAAATCCCAGAAGCTGATTGGTTTCTATGCACAACTGCACCAGATTTTGCACTTGCCAGTTTTAGTAAATAACCCCCAATAAGATAACATGAAGGGGCATTTGGAAGCAGTAAAAAAAAAGCCTTACACTCCTAAAAGTGGCTGCAAAAACGCCAAGTGAGCATGAGGCCTAAGTATGCACAGACACATAGAGGGAGATTTACTAAAACTGGAGCACACAGAATCTGGTGCAGCTCTGCATGGTAGCCAATCAGATTCTAACTTTGCCTTGTTCAATTCAAATGACACTAAAGGTAAATTTTTTAATTAAAAAAATAAACATGTTATACTGACCTGCTCTGTGCATTGGTATTGTGCATAGCGGACCTGATCCTCCTCTTCTCGGGTTCCCCACTGGCAATCTTGGCTCCTCCTTCTCTTTGGTTGTCCCCATAGCAAGACGCTTGCTATGGAGGCTATATTCATAGCAGAGCAATATAAAGCAATGTGCTGACACAGTAAAGCACACACACAGCACACTTAGTAAAACACAGTTAACCCTTTGATCGCCCCACATGTTAACCCCTTTCTGCCCAGTGCCATTAGTACAGTGTCAGTACTTTCTATTAGCACTGATCACTGTATTGGTGTCACTGGGGATGTCAGTGACAGTTAGTCAGCTCCCCCCAGTATCAGAATGCTCGCCACAGTCCCGCTGTAAGTTGCTGATAGCAGCAATTACAAGTATAAAAAAAATAATAATAAAAATTCCAGTATATATCACCATTTGTAGACGGAATAACTTTCACGTAAACCGATTAATTTACACGTATTGGGATTTTTTTTTTGCAAAGACATGTAGCAGAATACATTTTGGCCTACGTTTATGACAAGATTTGATATTATTAATTTTTTTTACTGGACATGTTTAATAGCAAAAGGTTTTTTTTTCAAAATTGGTCTTTTTTTGTTTATAGCTCAAAAGATAAAAAACGCACAGGCGATCAAATACCACCGAAAGAAAGCTCCATTTGTGGGTAAAAAAGGACATACATTTCATTTGGGTGCAGCGTTGCATGACCGCGCAATTGTCAGTTAAAGTAACGCAGTGCAGTATCACACAAAATGGCCTGGTCAGGAAGGGGGGTAAATCCTCTGGAGGGCAAGTGGTTATCTGCTTCCGCACCACCCTATAGCAGAAATACTGCTACAGGGGGGCAAGGGTGTGCAGAACCATGTATATATACGTGTTTTTGCAAGTCCGGGTGGGGGGGGCACACGCACCCTACCAACGCTGCAATTCGCGGCCTTCGCTGTCAATCACTGGGTCCTGGATGGTGATTCCCCGCCGGCACCCGGCGATCTCTGAGGACTCCCAATGGGGGAGAGACCTTTATGTAAACAATACAGTTCTCTGCCGTCAGCTCCTGCACCCTGCTTTGTATGGCTCTGCATAGCAGAGCCATACAAAGCAGTATGCTTACAGTGAAACACAAACAGCCTCATAGTAAAACAGCACACGGTTAACCCTTTGATCACCCCACATGTTAACCCCTTCCTGCCCAGTGCCATTAGTACAGTGTCAGTGCAGAGCCATACAAGGCAGTGTGCTTACAGTGAAACACAAACAGCCTCATAGTAAAACAGCACACGGTTAACCCTTTGATCACCCCACATGTTGACCCCTTCCTGCCCAGTGCCATTAGTACAATGTCAGTGCTTTTTATTAGCACTTATCACTGTATTAGTGTCACTGGGGATGTCAGTGACAGTTAGTCAGTCCCCCCCCCCCCCCCCCCAGTGTCAGAATGCCAACCGCAGTCCCGCTATAAGTCGCTGATCGCTGCCATTACTAGTAAATTAATTTTCACGTAAACCAATTCGTTTACACGGATTGGGATTTTTTCAGCAAAGACGTAGCAGAATACATTTTGGCCTAAACTGATGATGAAATTTGATTTTTTTTTTTCATTTTTTTACTGGACATGTTTAATAGGAAAAAGTCAAAAATATTGTTTTTGTTTTTTCAAAATTGTCGGTCTTTTTTTGTTTATAGAGCAAAAAATAAAAACCACACAGGTGATCAAATACCATCGTGGGGAAAAAAAGGACAAATTGTATTTGGGTGCAGCGTTGCATGACCGCGCAATTGTCAGTTAAAGTAATGCAGAGCCGTATCGCAAACAATGACCTGGTCAGGAAGGGGGGTAAATCATCTGGAGGGCAAGTGGTTAAAGGACCATTAATGCTACGTGTTATGTAAAGATATTATTACAACATTTCTCCCGTATAGTCTTGCTTTCGTACAGAAAGAAGAGGAAAGAAAAGAAAGACAAAGAATGGGAAGAAGAGAGAGAGAAAGGAGGAGGAAAAAAAAAGGGCAGGTGGGAATGGGGCTGCAGGGAACAGTCCTGCCAAAATTCTGTCGGGGGGGACAAGGGGTGGTAGGGCAAACAAATACAGTAACTTTAGAACCACTTTAAGTTTTGGCAATAAAACCCGAAAGCTGATTGGTTTCTATGCAGAGCTGTAGCAGATTTTGTACTCTCCAGTTTTAGTAAATAACCCCATAGGCTTTTATTGAGGTGTGTTCTGGGACTTAGGCAAAAAATGCTAAAAGCCCCCAAAACATCAGTTTAAAAGCAGCAGGTCTAAGGGTTTACACTTGTGACTGGAGACAGTAAGATCCTGCGGATGATCTGGGTTTTTAACGCCCTTCAACTGCTCCGCCTTTTGCAGCTGAGGCGGCAGCCAGAGGTGTATACAGGCTTCAACACTTTGCTTCACAGATGGAAAAACCCCCCTTAGTGTGCGCTACCGACTGCCAAATTCAAGTGAATGGGGCTGTGCTGCAACTAGACAGTTGCAGATTAGTTGTCTGGTATTTAGGGGGTTAAAACGGGTGGTAAGGAAGTGATATGACACTGCCGCCTCACTGCCTGTTTACTGCTGTCTGAAGAGCGATCCGAATGTAGATTGTGCTTCAAAAAGCAAAGCAGGTGTAAAGGAGGCCCAAGAACCGATTTCATGAAAAACAGATTACAGGGCCATTCAGTAGTGGATGTGTATAGATTTCTCTAGTGCAAGGGTCTCCAAACCTGCTAAACAAAGGGCCAGTTTACTGTCCTTCAGACTTTAGGGGGGGCCAGATTGTGGCCATTGGGAGTAGAAAAGGTCCCGACTTCAGTGGCAAAAAAATGCCTCGTTGGTGTCAGTGTGAGGAATAGTGCCCCATCATTGGTGTCAGTAGGAGGAATAGTGCCCCATCATTGGTGTCAGTAGGAGGAATAGTGCCCCATCATTGGTGTCAGTGGGAGGAAGAGTACCCCATTGATAGTATCAGTGTTAGGATTAGTGCCCCATCATTGGTGTCAGTAGGAGGAATTGTGCCTCATCATTGGTGTCAGTAGGAGGAATTGTGCCTCATCATTGGTGTCAATTGGAGGAATAGTGCCCCATCATTGGTATTAGTAGGAGAACGAGTGCCTCATCATGTGTCAGTGTGAGGTATAGTGCTCCATAATTGGTGTCAGTGGGAGGAATAGTGCCCCATTGATAGTATCAGTGGGAGGAATAGTGCCCCTTCATTGGTGTCAGTGGGAGGAATAGTGCCCCATAATTGGTGTCAGTGGGAGTAGTGCTCTGTCATTGGTGTCAGTGGGAGGAATTGTGCCCCTTCATTGGTATCAGTGGGAGGAATTGTGCCCCATCATTGGTGTCAGTGGTAGAAATAGTGCCTCATCATTGGTGTCAGTGGTAGGAATAGTGCCCCATCATTGGTGACAGTGGGAGGAATAGTGCTCTATCATTGGTGTCAGTGGGGGGGAGGGGGAGACTGGTATCAGTGGGAGGAATAGTGCCCCTTCATTGGTGTCAGTGGGGGAATAGTGCCCCTTCATTGGTGTCAGTGGGAGGAATAGTGCCCCTTCATGGGTGTTAGTGGGGGGAATTGTGCCCCATCATGGGTGTCAGTGGGGGGAATTGTGCCCCATCATGGGTGTCAGTGGGGGGAATTGTGCCCCATCATGGGTGTCAGTGGGGGGAATTGTGCCCCATCATGGGTGTCAGTGGGGGAAATTGTGCTCCATCATTGGTGTCAATGGGGGGAATTATGCCCCAATGATGGTGTCAGTGGACAAACTAGTGCCCCATGGGCCACATAAAAGCAAGCAAAGGGTTGGATCTGGCCCCTGGGCCACAGTTTGGAGACAAAGAAAGGGAAAACACTGATCTTCCTGCGCTTGGGGAATGGACCCGAGAAGAGCTGGTGGGCTGCAGTCAAAACTTAGCCTACTTGGGGTGCACCTGTCTTGCACTGGGGAAGTCTATGAGCACGGCTCTGAGGAAGAGGATAAGTCCTCGAAATGCGTTAGCCTTTCGTTGCTCCACCAATGTCTTGCCTCTTGATGTTTGCGGACCATTTGTGCCGTACTCATGAGATGAATTTGTACTTTTAAGATTTTGTAAATATAATAATTACCGTATTTTTCGCTCCATAAGACGCACTTTTTTCCCCCCAAAAAAGGGGGGAAAATGTCAGTGCGTCTTATAGAGCGAATGTAAAGCGGCCGGTCCGGTATTTCTGCTGCCACCATGTCAGAATATCGGGCCGGCCGCTCAGCTCTTCTCTCCTGCAGGACCTTACCTGTTCCTCGCTCCAGCGCTGCAGTCTTCCCGCGGCGGCTTCTGTGACAGCCGGGTGCCCACTGCGCATGCGCGAGAAGCGCTGCGCTTTGTGAATGGTCTGGTGTCTTCTGGGACACCAGCGGGCACCTGGCTGTCACAGAAGCCTCTGCGGGAAGAAGAAGGAAGGACAACTCCGCGGAAGTGGGAGCGGGTACCTGTCAAATTCAGGTACCCGTTGCCCCTCCCTCCCCAAAGGTCTCTGGTCATCCCCTGCACTGTCTGCAGTCTCTGGTCATCTCCTGTACTGTGTCCGCAGTCTCTGGTCATCTCCTGTAACGTGTCCTCAGTCTCTGGTTATTCCCTGTACCGTGTCCACAGTCTCTGGTCATTCCCTGTACCGTGTCCGCAGTCTCTGGTCATCTCCTGTACCGCGTCCGCAGTCTCTGGTCATCTCCTGTACCGCGTCCGCAGTCTCCGGTCATCTCCTGTATCGCGTCCGCAGTCTCTGGTCATCTCCTGTACCGCGTCCGCAGTCTCCGGTCATCCCCTGTACCGCGTCCGCAGTCTCTGGTCATCTCCTGTACCGCGTCCGCAGTCTCTGGTCATCTCCTGTACCGCGTCCGCAGTCTCTGGTCATCCCCTGTACCGCGTCCGCAGTCTCTGGCCATCTCCTGTACCGCGTCCGCAGTCTCTGGTCATCTCCTGTACCGCGTCCGCAGTCTCTGGTCATCCCCTGTACCGCGTCCGCAGTCTCTGGCCATCTCCTGTACCGCGTCCGCAGTCTCTGGTCATCTCCTGTACCGCGTCCGCAGTCTCTGGTCATCTCCTGTACCGCGTCCGCAGTCTCTGGTCATCCCCTGTACCGCGTCCGCAGTCTCTGGTCATCTTCTGTACCGCGTCCGCAGTCTCTGGTCATCTCCTGTACCGGGTCCGCAGTCTCTGGTCATCTCCTGTACCGCGTCCGCAGTCTCTGGTCATCTCCTGTACCGTGTCAGCAGTCTCTGGTCATCCCCTGTACCGCATCCACAGTCTCTGGTCATCTCCTGTACTGTGTCCGCAGTCTCTGGTCATCCCCTGCACTGTCTGCAGTCTCTGGTCATCTCCTGTACTGTGTCCGCAGTCTCTGGTCTTCTGTACGATGTCCGCAGTCTCTGGTCATCCCCTGCACTGTCTGCAGTCTCTGGTCTTCTGTACGATGTCTGCAGTCTCTGGCCATCTCCTGTACTGTGTCTGTAGTCCATTGGTTCAGAATATTTTTTTTCTTGTTTTTGTCCTCTAAAACCTAGGTGCGTCTTATGGTCAGGTGCATCTTATGGAGCGAAAAATACGGTACTTTTTATACATTACATATTTGAAAGGATAATGGACTCTAAGCCAGTGCATCCTCTATTTGTTGTGATAACAGTTTGGAGACCACTGACCTAGGAGAACAAGGCTGGTGTTTGGTGTCTCTTTCTATTGATTACAAGGCTGTGTCTGGTATACCTACATGGCTCCATGCACAAGTGGTGGGGGGACTATGGGGGTTGGGTGGTTTGGGGGGGAGGGGGGTTGATAGCTCTTGTAATGTTAGCAGTGTAAAATCACAATAACGTGAGTCATTCAGGGTTTTTTTTAGTGTTTTTTGCATTAGCGTTTCGCATTGTTTTTCAGCGTTTTTGTGGTGTTTTGCAGGATTTTTAAGTTAAAAAAAGTACAAAAACACCGGTTTGCAGTGTTTTACCATGCTTTCCAGCATTAGAGCATTTTTACAGCTAAAAAACTCCTCTTGAAACCCACTAATCCTGTTTTTTTTTCCCAGCCAAAAAAAGTTGATTACAGTCTTTGTGTGCATGGAAAACGTCAAAAGCCAAAAACAGCCGCTGTTTGTCAAGTATGCATGAGGGCTTATGCAGGCCATAGATGGGTCAAAAATCGGCCAAAAATTCACCTGAAAGAATAATCGGCCGATTTTCGGATCGTTAGTGGGTGAATTTGTCGGCCGTTTTTCGTGATTTTGACACATTATTTTAATCGGTTATGTTGGAAAAAATCAGCCGATTTAGTCGATCGGCCGATTTTCACGGCAATGATGGGCAAATCGGCCGATCTTTTTACCGATTAAAAAAAATGCGCATGAGCCGTGACCTGCAAGAAGGAGGAAAAGAAGACAAAGAAAAAGAACATCTGTATCTATTTTTTTATCCATTTCGGATAAAAATAGATATCTATTCGGATACAAATAGATACAATGTTGCAACCGCAATACTTTTAAATATCAAAAATAATAGCGGAGTGTCCCTGCACAGAGCTCCACTATTATATTTGACATTTAAAAGTATTGCGGTTGCAACATTGTATCTATTTATATCCAAATAGAAACATATGTATCCGAAATGGATACAAATAGATACAATGTTGCAACTTTGCTATACTTTTAAATGTCAAATATAATAGTGGAGCTCTCTGCAGGGACACGGCTATTATATTTGCCAGCCATAGACGGGACGAAAATCAGCCGATTTTTTTTTACCAATGGTGGTAACGTCGGTCGATTGAACGACCGATTTTTTTTTTTTAAACAGACGGTTTTCACCCCGTCTATGGCCTACATTAGGCTCCATGCACACGGGCGTTTTGATAACGCTGGTAACCATGCACACGGGGCGTTTTGATAACGCTGGTAACGTTAGCTGTGTAAATTCACGTGAAAATTTTAGTTTTTCAGCTTTTTTGCATTAGCATTGTATTTCTGCATTTGCGTTTTTTAGGTAAAAAAAAGTCCAAAAACGCAGGTTTGTGGTGTTTTAAAGCAAAAAACTGATCTAGAAACCAACTAGTTCTGGGTTTTTTCTGGCAAAGAAACGTTCATTGCAGTGTGTGTGTATAGACACATAGGATGACGTGCTGGGGGGTTTACTGGCTGTAGGAAAACTTTAAAAAGCCAAAAACAGCCACTGTAAAACCATCCAGTGTGCATGAGAACTTAATGAGCCTCCTCTGGTGAATGTTCTACAGTCTTTAACAGGTTTATTAAAATAGTGGCCTCTGTGCCAATTAACCCTCAGGCCAGACTGACCAACATCCACCTCTTTGGCGGGATTTTTAACACACGCACGCCATCGTCCGCCATCTTAGCTGGGGGAGGCAGCCATCAGGGCGCCAGTGACGTGACCCACCAATGAGGCTCCAGGGCACGCTCACCTCCGAAGTCGTGATTGGCTGTAACGAGGGGCGGGAAGTCTATTCTTCCAGCCGCCGCCATTTTGTGTGGCAGAGAGGGCGGTAATAAGGAAGTGCAGTCCGCGGCGCTCGGCCTCTCTCACGTTATCATCGTGTGAAATCCGCACAAGGCGGAACGTTGTTTCTTCTCTCCGCTCCTCTACCTCAGCCACCGTGCCGTTTCCCGGCAGTTTAGCCGCTATGAGTTACGGGCGGCCTCCGCCGGACGTTGAGGACATGACGTCCCTCAAAGTGGACAACCTGACGTATCGGACCACCCCGGAGACTCTGCGGCGAGTGTTCGAGAAGTACGGCCGCGTGGGCGATGTCTACATCCCCCGGGACCGCTACACTAAGGAGAGCCGCGGCTTCGCCTTCGTCCGTTTTCACGACAAGAGAGACGCCGAGGACGCGATGGACGCCATGGACGGGGCCGTGCTGGATGGCCGGGAGCTCCGGGTGCAGATGGCGCGTTACGGCCGACCTCCGGACTCTCTTCATGGACGCCGGGGACCCCCGCCTAGGAGGTACGGGGACTACGGGCGCCGCAGCAGGAGGTGAGTCCTGGATGGGTGGAGGGGGAAGGGGCGCAGCGCCCCCTATGCATAGGGCTGAGGCAGTGCGGCGGCCTGGGCTTTGTACTTCATTCCTGTGCGGCCCATGTGAGCCAAGATGGCGCCGCCCGCGAGAAATCCAATGTGATCTTTCCGTGTGATCCTACCGCATGGATCCCATTCTCTGCTAGCAGGCCTTCTCCAGTTAGTGTATGGGATACGGGCCATCACATGGGCTGGAGGATCTACCTATAGGATGCATGCACATTGCTGGAGGAATACATGGTGGCTAGTACGCAGGAGCACACAATTCTGCGCCCCATGTTCAGGCCCACAACAGTGTCATTCATTAACCACTTCACGTCCAGAGCTTTTTTGGCACTTTAACATGTAACAATATTTCTTAAAACCCCCAAACAATATACATCATTTTAAAGTAGAGGCCATAGAGAATACATTGGGTTTGTCACGGTATTTGCACAGCGGTTTTCCAAATGCACTTTTTGAACTTTATTGCAAAAACAAACAATACATAACCCAATGTTTTGGTAACATCAAAAGTATTAAGCTGAGTAAATGCTAAACGTAATGTTTTCAAGTGATTCTAAAGGCTTTTTTTTTTTTTTCGCTTACCACTTGCCAACCAGAGGATTTACCCCACCCCCTTCCGGACCAGGCCATTTTTGGCGTTACTTTAACTGACAATTTAGTGGTCATGCAATGCTGCACTCAGATTAAATTTGTCTTTTTTTTTTTTCCCCCACGAATAGTTTTCTTTCGGTGGTATTTGATCATCTGGGTTTTTTTTTTTGTTTTTTTTGCACTGTAAACAAAAAACCTGACAAGTTTGGGGGAAAAAAACTATTTTTGACTTTGCCATTGAATATGTCCAGTTAAATCAAATTTAGGTCAAAATGTCTGCTAAAAAAAATCCCAATATGTGTAAATTGGTTTACGTGAAAGTTATAGCATCTACAAATGGTGGTATATATCCACTTACCCTCCTGAGGATTTACCCCCTCTCCTGATCAGGCCATTTTTTGCATTACGGCGCTGCATTAATTTAACTGACAATTGCGTGGTCATGCAACCCTGCACCCAAGTTAAATTTACGTCCTCCCCCTGAATTGAGCCCTTTTCGTCATAAATTTACACCAAAATGTATTCTTCTACATGTCTTGGCTAAAAAAAAAAAGAACCCAATAAGTGTAAATTGGTGAAAGTTATAGCGCTTACAAATGGCGGTATAGATACTGGAATTTTTTATTTATTTTTACTAATAATGGCGGCGGTCAGCAACTTATAGCGGTACAGCGGCGGGCATTCTGACACTGGGGGGGGAACCGACTTGGTGTCACTGACATCCCCAGTGACACTAATACAGTGAACAGTGCTAAAATAAAAAGCACTGACACTGTACTAATGGCACTGGGCAGAAAGGGGTTAACATGAGGGGCGGTCAAAGGGTTAACTGTGTGCTGGGAGTGTTTTAAGTGGGTGCCCGAGCCAGGACAACGGCTGTTAGTAAGCAAAGCAGCCCTCCTCCCCGTCAGGAGATCCTCAGTAGTCGCCGGGCGCTGATGGGTAATCGCTGGCCTGGACCTGGTGATTCATGGCCGCGAATGACGGCGTGCGCCCCCTACCTGGAAACACGAAGTGTATGCGATTTTGCGCACCCCTGCAACCCTGTAGCAGTATATCTGCTATAGGGCGGCGGGGATGTGGTTAAACAGAATATATATACATTTCTTAATTTTTTTTTTTACTAGTAATGGCAGCAATAAGCAACTTATTGCCTCACCCCCTCTCCTCATTGGCTGTAATTAACAGCGGTGGGAGCCAGTGGCTCCTGATTCTGTCTCAATGAGAAGAGTCTCAGGATATCCAAGACTCCTGTGCACATCGCTGGATTAAGAGGGGGCTTAGGTGAGTGTTGGGGGAGGGGGGTGTTGCTGAGGGGATTCAGCAGAGAAGGTTTTTACCTTCATGCATAAAGGTAAAAAACATTGAGCCTTTAGAACCACTTGCCTACTGCTCAGGCCAGTTTGCAGCTTTCGGTGATGTCGCTTTGACAATTGTGTGGTCATATAACTAGCCATATGGCTTTTTTTTTTTTTTTTTTTTTTTTTTTAGGCAGATAGAGCTTTCTTTCAGTGGTATATAATCAGCATTCAGTTTATTTTTTGCTAAGCAAATGAAAAGAGACAGTTTTTCTTAGTTTGTTATAAAACATGTTTTTTTTTTTTTCTCCCTTCACTTTATTAGGTGGCACTTATGGGGCTGCACTGATTATCAGTGTAGATGTTCCAGTGAAAACCGCTGGTTACCGGTTCTCTTCTCACGCTTTCACAGCATGTGAGAAGACTGCCGTTAACCGGGAAGTCTATTTACACTGTGATTGGACACAGCTGATCACGTGGCAAAGGACTGCTGTTATTGGCCTTTTACCTCTTTCTGTGATCAGCTGTGTCCAAAGGACACAGCTGATCACAGATCACTCCCGATGCGCGTAGAGGGGCAGGGTTCTGGGAGGGCGTATATAGACGTCCTCCCAGAACCAGCCATCCGCACTGTAGCTATCTTTTGCTCAGTCGGAAAGTGGTTACATTTGCGCACGCCCATGTAATGGCAACAATGTACAGTTTACTATTCATAGGCAACACTTTAAAAGCCTTTACAGGTTACTGCTTTAGATTTACAGAGGTCTAGTGATAGAATTACTGCCCATGATCTGACGTGGGCGATGATACCCAAGTGAGGTATCACCGCCCACGTCAGATCATGGGTATGTTTTATTTTTACACTGTTGCTTTAAAAACTTTTTTTTTTTTTTTTTGTCGCAAGGAATGTAAACATCCCTTGTGACAGCAATAGGCATGTAATGGGTACCCTGTATAAAGGGATCTGTAGTTAATAAGACCCCAAATCCTATTGCACTTAAAACCATTTAATCACACCAAGATCAGTATAATCAAATGCTTTTTCTTTTTTAAAAATGGCGCCTTTTTTCCTAGTAAACTGGAAGTAATGTAAAATCACAGCAAATCAACAGGACAAATTAAAAACAATTTCCAATGTTTCCTAGTTACACCATAACGCTGCGTTGCGCTAAAATGCAACATGTATGCAATGAACTACTGGGGTGCTGCATGTTGTTCATTTTCGAAGTGTGTAGCTGCCTGCCCATACAAGATACAAGCAGACAGCCTACACTGATAATCTGCAGGAGTCCTGTGTTACACATGTGATCTTTTGATCATGGATGCAATGCTTTCCAGGCTCCTAGTAAAACAATAAAATGTTTTACCTGCAAAGGTGAACTTATCTTTCAAAAGGCACATTTATAGAGCACAGGGATAGGATTTTACAAATATGGTATTGCTTCCAGAATGCAACGCTAGAAAGCTCTATTGATTTTATTGAACTGGAAATAAGCGCAGGCAGAGATCCGGAGCACATGACTTTTCAAAGTCATGCCTTCACCCCAGAGTTCCTTCTGCAGCGTTATGTAAGGGATAATGCAGGGCTTTATACTGCAGTTAGATGCATACCCTTCTGTACTGCACTTAAAAGCATTTATAGATGACTTGTAAAATGCAGTCATCGTGGCGTAAAACTGATGTCCACTGGAGTGCAGATAGCAATATGAATGAGCCCTATGCCTACACTTTCCTTTGTCTCCATCTGCTGTGACACCACCTGAGATTCCTGTGTAAGTTTTGAATTTGCGAAGGCAAACTCAGAAAAGGGGTTAAAGTATATGTAAACTCATACTTGTAAAACATCCCATTCAGTTTAACCACTTAGCAACAGTGCTATAGCCAAATGACAGCTACATCGCAGTTGTCCAGTTCTGGAAGGGCTTCATATGATGTCCTCCCAGAACGTACCCCCAGCAGAGCGCGCACCAGGCAATCTCCTACAGACACAGCTGATCACGTGATATGGTTAAATACCAATCACAGCGACCTTTTACCACAAGATCTACTGTGTACGATTACACAGCAGATCACCTGGTAAATACAGTTGCCGATTATCGGCTGCACTTTCCTCACGCTGTCACAGCATGAGGAAAGTACTGCCGATAACCGGCAATGGTCAGAGAACAGATTGGCACTGATCATCAGGGCACTGATGATCAGTGCCCATCATTGCTGCCTATCCGTGCCACCTTACCAGTGCTTATCAGTGCAGCCTCAATGCACATCGGTGTAGGAGAAAAATTACCTGTTTGCAAAATGTTATAATAGAAACAAAACCTTTTTTTTTTTTCAAATTTTTTACTTTTTTTTTTTATTATTGTGCAAAAAATAAAACACCCAGCAGCGACTAAATACCCCCAAAAGAAAGCTCTATTTGTGAGGAAAAAAATGATAAAAATTTCATATGGGTACAATATTGCATGACTGCGCAATTGTCTTTCAAAGTGTGATAGCACTGAAAATTGGCCTGGGCAAGAAGTGGTGGGTGTAAGTGCCCAGTAGGCAAGTGGTTAAAATATAAATGGAAGGAAAATCATTGGTTGTACCTGTAAATAAAATACAGATCAGAGGCCAAGATGGTGGCTTCCTTGATTGTAAGGGGTAGGAGGGTTTAGTTCTGCTTTAAGTCTGTGTTTTTAGTGTTTGTGGGTCTGCGGGTCATTAAGCAGGAATTTGTGGGATTGTCAGATGAGAATCCACATTCAGCCATGTACTTACTGAATATATTTTTCCTTTCAGCCCAAGAAGAAGACGGTATAGCAGATCCAGAAGCAAGAGTCGGTCCAGGTCACGTAGCCGGTCACGTTACAGCCGGTCAAAGTCTCGTTCGCGAACCAGATCCCGATCTCGCTCTAGTTCTAAACCTCGTTCTGTTCGGAGGTCCTCCTCTGCGTCCAGATCTCGGTCTCGCTCCAGGTCTAGATCAAAGGTTACTCCTCCACCAAAGAACTCAAAATCCAGATCTAGGTCCCCATCACCTCCAAAGTCTCCTGAAGAAGAGGGAGCAGTGTCATCTTAGACTAAGGTAATGCAGGTGCTCAGGATTTGAGGTTTTAATAGTTTGTCTAGTATATAAAATCTTCTTGTGCTCATATCTCACTAAGTCACCTGTTGCACAGCAAGGTTTGTATATTTTAAAGCACTTTAAATTGCTGGGGATTGTGGGGTTTTTAATTGTTTGGGGTGTCATTTGATGACTGTTTAAACCAGTATCTGCATTTTCCCCTCAAAGCTGCGGGCTCCAGTTGCTTAAGGAGTAGTGAGCTGTATTGCAGATATTAAGTGGTTTTTCCTGATCCTCCAGGGAGCAGTTTCTGTGGGCGTGTAATGGAGCAGGTTTGTGTCTGTTGTTAAAGATGCACTATCCTGGATTCTGTCAGGCTTGCTGCTAAATTTGTCTGCTACTTTTCATTCATTAGGGCCAAAAGAAGCTTTCTTTATTCTTGGAGGCCTATTTATAAAGGGGCGAATGTGAACTTTCACACAACGGTTCGCCACTTGGACTTTCCAGTTTGCGTTCTACTGTTCTAACTATTCTCAGTTGGATATCTGTCCATTGGCAATAAGGATTTGCCTGGATCAGGGGATTTGCACAGCCAGAACCTTTTTCTATTAGGTTCATGGAGTACATTTTACCTCATTTTTGCTGGTTTATAAATAATTGGATTGTTACCAATGAATCAGGGCATCTTCCTGGAATTGTCCAGGTTTTTATAAATAGGCCCCTAAGTAGCTAAAAGGAGTACTAGTACTATGTAGAAATACATAACACTTTAGTTGTAAATTGCATTCTTAGCCTATGCAGATTAACATACACTGCTGTGTAGCTTCACTATTAGATTTTTACAGTTTACTGATATCACACGTGTTAATCTTAGGACTACCTCTTTTCAAGGATAGTGTGTCTTTAGTACATTAACTGTTTGGTCTTTTCAGCTGTAACACAAGTTTTTACCTAAAGTCCCATTAAAGCCCTTAATGCACATGCACAAACGTTCACATGAAGTTATCACGGCAGATAAACTCATTTGCCTCACCACAGCGTAGATTGATCACATCCTGGTGGTAAACACGTGTTGTTTTTCCCCCTTCCCTCTGAGTCATCATTAAGTCCCTAAAGATCTCCCTCGTGTGTACAGTTTGACTGCTAGTAAATGCGATATTCATTGTTTTCTATTCTCTGTCACCAGTGTCAACTGAAAGAATGCAACACGCTGGATATGTCTAGGATGATCACTCAGTAGATCAGCAGCCCTTGTGAATACCCACGGAGCAAGCAACAGCCTTCCGAAAAGGTGGTTATTTGTATTTTTCGTTTTAAGTTTTCAGTTTCACTTGCGCCTTGTCTGGCAGACTTATATGTGCCATTTTTGTTGCTCTTATTCAAATTCCTTGTAACTTAGTTAACAAAGTTCATTGTTTGCTTTAAAAAAAAAAATTGTTTAATAAAGGGTATCTTTCAACTCCAGTTGGGTTGCTAGATGTTGTTTTGACAGTTTTACTGAACTGTAAATGCCTGTGCTTGGACTTGAAGCATCGGTAATCCATTCTTCATTTTGAAATGTTTCCTGTATGTAAATGCATTTTAATAGATAATGCCTGAAAGCTATTGTATTTTGTATCAAATGTTGATGTAACAATGTTTGCAAGGGAGTATCTTTATTTGACCACAACTCTAATCTTTTCTCTTGTGTATTTTTTGTGCACTAGGCGCAGTTGTGTAGCAGTTGAGTAATGCTGGTTAGCTGTTAAGGTGGCGTGTTGCAGTGCAGAGTGCTTGGCTGTTTCCTGTTTTCTCCCGATTGCTCCTGTGTAACGCAGAAAACAAATGGCTGTCCAGTTTGTTAGAATTCCTGACAACTGCACGTCCTGTCGCCCGGGCCATGCATAAAATATTGGAGCATACAGTGAGCACCTCTGATGATGTACACCTTATTTTTCTGAAAAATGGTAACTCCAAACATTGATGTAATATCATGCAATTGTTTTGTTTATCAATTTGAATATAACATGCTCTAACATTCTGTAACATAACCACTGTTTATGTAGTAAATAAACTCTTGTTTAAAAAAGACTGACTGTATTTAAGTCATTTTTATGCAACTGTTGTATTGCTGATTATTTGCGTATAATATACAGGGCTCTTGGTGGAATGAAGGCTGAAACTGTGGCCAGAAGAGTGATCATGCATGTTTCCTCTGGGATTTATTCACACAGTGCCACAGCATTAGTGTGCCAGTATGTTAGCTTCCCATAGGGTTCTATGAGAATTTCTCTTGGCACAGGAGAAGGCCCCCTAGAGCCCTGTGTTCACAGAAGGCAGTGGGATGTAAACAAACCCTGAAGGCTGCAGATATATGGTAAGGTATGCATCTGGTGGGGGGAGGGGGTGGCAAAAGTGTACTGATTCTTTTAATTTTTGGTGTTGGAAATCCATGGTTTCCTTTTACAGCTGGAAAAAAGGTATCTGAAAGCATCCTCTGTGTGCATAGTTCAACAGTTTGACATCTAAAATCATGGTGCTTGCTTGTCTGGAGGGGGGTTCCACTTCCTTGGCCTACTATTTAGCTCCAGCCTATACATAGTGAAAGAGAAGAATTGAGGCCATTCCTGTGCACTGCCCCCTTGTGAAGCATGTTAGGTTACTAGTTATGGGCTGCAGCTTTTAGCCAGTTTTTCGAATGTTCAGGGAATTGTGCAACACCCCTGCAACTACTGTTATTGGAGATGTTCATTTTGCTTGTAGTTAAAACAAACTCAAAGCAAGCACAAATGGAAGGAAACCTAGTGGGGTTTTTTTTCCCCTTTTTGGTTAAAACTGAATTTGTGCTTTTTGACCTGATACATCTCCAAAGTTCTAGAAAACGAATGTTTTTTTTCTCCTCAATTGGGGGACACTAAGTCATTTTTTTCCATTTTTAGTTATACTGCTGTTTACAGGAGGACTGGACACTGACAAATGTGAACTGTAGTCCGGCCCAAGATAACACACCTCAGGCATGCTTCTAGTATTATACAGGATTTATATAGCGCCAACAGTTTGCTCGGCGCTTTACAATATAACGGGAGACAATACAGGAACAATACAAGAGGGATAGGAGGGCCCTGCTCCTTGGAGCTTACAATCTAGGAGGATGGGTTAACTACCACCGTAGAGTCCAAGGAGGATGGATGTAGTCTTCAGCTCTGTAAAAGACCCAATTTTGCTAGTGCCATTTGTTAACTCTATTCACTGAAGATGTGCCTCTAGACTGCTGCTAGAGCTGGTCTCAGGTTACATCTGTTCAATGTGTCTTGGCTTTTGAAGTGCTGTGTGGACACTACTGAAGTGGACATTGCACAGACAGCCTGATCCTGTGTTCTAGGTCCAGAGATGCTGGCATTGCCTCAGTGCTTTCACTGTCTGAAGACTCACTTTGAGAGAAGGCCAGGACGGTTGAGCACACTTGCTGAAGAATTTTCAATCAGAATGTTATTAAATTTATATGAGCAGGCAACTCGCCTAGAATCTCCAAAGATATTCTAACTGCAAATCTAAAGATGGGATTGTTTTTTCAGTCCTAGTTCTCTACAACACTGCCACCCATCTAACACGCATAATTGACTGGTGCTGCCATAGAGCGATCAAGCTGTGTCCTTAGGACACAACTGTTTGACCCCTTCCCATGTAGGTGCACCATGGATAGATGTAAATCCACCACTCAAAAAAATTTGTTTTAATTGGACCCACTCCGGTAACATTTTCATTAAAATGGAAAACCCCACCGTTCCCCTATCATTGCACATCCCTATTTCATACAGAGCCAGAATAAGGTTTTCCAATCCTGGATGCTGTTCAGTAGGTTTTGAGCCAAGAACGTTTTGTCTGAGACAGGATGGTGGATACCTGATCCACCTACCTCAGATCCAGGGCTTCTGGAGATGTTTACAATTCTCACATTTCCTAGGCTCCCTGCTGGATCCTAAGGCATTCTGTCACCTTTGTCCTGTTTTGAGGAGATTTGCGCCCAACACCTTTTAAAGGGCACCCCCCCCCCCCCCCCCCCCCCCGAGGATATGGGTGTTCCTTCAGGTCTTAGCTTGCATTTAGCCGGATGTAGATGACAAACCGAAGATGCAGTTATGCCAAAGGCATCGTCCTACACCTCTCCTGGGAGTGCCTTGGAACGGGATAGATTTTGGTCTTGCATCAATCAAATTATCTTTCAACTTAATTTTAATCTTGCAAATAACCCTGCCGCAGCTTGCCTTGTATACCTTATGCCAATCCCAAATTCTATATACAGAAAATCCTTACTGATGCACCTCAACACAGCGAAAACCTGTAATTGTAAACATCCCCACCTATAGATCAATGGTGTTCTAAGATTAACATCCTGTTATTAGAGGGTTTGACTGCCTCCTTCAAAAGCAAGACGAAAACCTTTTAGGAAACATTTTTGTTTTATTGGATGCATTACAGGGTTTCTGCGGATTACACAAACGTTTTCTGCAATAGGGCATTTAACTTGACTTGCCATGTATGAAACGGGTAATAGTAGTAGCACCCAGTGGCCTTTCTCCAAACATATAAAGGCATTGTATACTTTCAAATGTTTGTTGTTTTACCAAGGTATTCGTGTAGTTCTATTCCCTGTGTTGTTTGCTTTGCCTTGTAATGATGGGCTCACGTGGCTGCAGTTTGTAGTGTCATGGCTGATCAATTGCTTATGTCAATGTATTAATTCACCTACCTTTTTTATATTCACCAGAGGGAGAAGCAAAAACTTGTTCTGGGTCACATGCATAGCTAGCCTTTACTCTGTGTTGCATCACAGATTTGTTTTTTTTTTTTTTTTTTAAACCTCTACAGCATTGTAACCTCTGTTAATTGTTTCCACTAGCAGAACACTCGATTGAGACTCAAGGATTGTGGGATATTTGGTTTCTTTAAAGGAAGCATTGGTCCTTAGACTTCAGACCGAGGTCATGCATTAATCTGTGCAGTGCCATGCCTCATGTTTCAAGCAAACACATTTCTGACAAGAGTGTGAAATATGTCTTACTATAGGCTGGGGATACAGGGTAACGAATGACACCATGAAATCGCATGATCAATGCGCATCAAAACACAAGGTGCAAGTAGGAAGGTTTCAGTTGCTTTCACACTGATCAGTTTTTATTCAGTTGAAAAAAAAAAAAAAATAGAAAAGCAGAAGAAAAATATCTCTTTAAATGTAATGCTTCACACCTGATCAAAAGTGCATCAATAACTGATCAGTGTGCCAAAAATGCAGCAATCAAAACTTAAAACTATAACTGACCAGTGTGAAGAGCTTACATATACTTCGTATACTTTTTTTAACTGGAAATCTGATCAGTGCAAAAGGGCCATAAAGAAATCGCCAAAGTATTTATGGAATATTATAGAAAATTGTATAATATAAGCCCCTTAGACTTATTAAAAAACACTGAAACTGAAAGAAACCCAAAAAGAAAGATATATCTGGAGAAGGCTTGGTTACCAAAATTAAGTGAGGAACAACTGAATTCCCTAGATGCAGAAATCTCACAGGAAGAAATAAAAACAGCATTAAAAAATACAGCGTCAGGGAAAAGCCCAGGACCAGATGGTTACACGGTGAGATACTATAAAAAAAATATATAGTGAAATATTAATACCAAAGCTCAGAAGATATATGAATGCTCTGGGAGGAGGGATGGAAGTAAGAAGAGAATTGTTACAAGCTCATGTGGTACTTATTCAAATGGAAGGAAAAGACGCCTCTCAATGTTCGAGCTATAGACCTATCTCATTATTGAATACTGATACGAAGTTATACACAAAGGTTTTAGCAAACAGATTGAAAGAATTAATGCCTGAATGGATACATGAGGACCAGGTTGGTTTTGTTCCAGGGAGGGAGGGCAAAGATAATGGGTTAAGATCACTGATACTTATCCAAAAAAGTAGAAAGGGAAAAGACCTGGTCGTGGTACTCTCGATTGATGCCGAGAAAGCATTTGATAGAGTGGATTGGGGATTCATGATGGATACCCTGGAAGCTCTGGGAATCGGGGCTAGAATGAGAGTGGATAGGGAAGTTGTATAGATATCCCTCCGCAGTTATTGTGGTGAACGGGGAGAAGTCGAAACCCATTGAGATGTCAAATGGAACAAGACAGGGATGCCCACTGTCCCCACTGCTGTATGTTCTGTCACTGGAACCCTTGTCAACAATAAGGCAGAATAGAGATGCAAAGGGAATTCAGATAGATGATATAGAACATAAAGTGGCTGCCTTTGTGGATGACTTGCTGTTCTATGTAGGAAATCCCAGGATAACGCTTCCAAACTTAATGAAGCTATTGAGGGAATATGGGGAATTGTCAAATTTAAAGATTAATCCATCAAAAACAGATTCTAAATATAAATATTTTAAAAAGTGAAAAAGAAAAGATACAAAAGGAATTCCCCTTTATATGGAAGGATAGAGATATAAAATATTTAAGGAGTAAAACTTACAGCTTCATAATAAACATTTATATAAATTAAACTACATTTCATTGTTAAACAAGATCAGAGAGGAACTAAAAATATTAGGAGGATGCCCAACATGGATAGGGCGTATAAATCTGGTAAAAATGGTAATTGTACCTAAAATGTTATATAGATTTCAAATGATCCCAATCAAACTCTCAGAAGCCTCTATATATATATATATATATATATATATATATATATATATATATATATATAGAGGAATAAAAAACCAAGAGTATCTTATGAGTTGTTGAGTAGGAATAAAGAGAGGTAGATTGGGGGTTCCAGACTTTAGAAGATACTATAAAGCAGTAATATTGGCAAGAATTATAGACTGGACGTATAACCATGACAAAAGTTGGGTGAGAATTGAAAACAAACTCAGCGGAACAAATCTAGACAGAGTGGTGTGGGTGCCAACACAATATAGAGGTTTAAAAGATAATGTAAATATATACACTTTAAATGTTTTAAGGGTTTGGGATAATTTGCACAAAAGTATGAAGTGGGACTTCAACTCAATATTGATGCCATTGAGAAACAGAGTTTTTTCCCCCAGGTAGAGAAGAGATAGCAGGGAGATGGTTTAAAAAAGAAGAGGTCCAACTGAGGGATGTTTTGGTGGGGGATAAATTGGGGTCATTTAAGGACTTGGGGAAAAAAAAGGGAGAAATATTCACTAAGTTAGATAAATGGCGGTATTTCCAATTGAGATGTTTTGTTGGGAATCTGTCAAAACCTCTAAGGACAAGAGATAAGTGGAATTTGTTTGAAAAGTTGTTGGGGACACGAGGTGATGGGAAACATGGGATTGCTAAAGTCTACAAAATTCTCACTGAATTAGACACAAACACAAAGCCAGTGTATATAGTAAAATGGGAAAGTGATATGGGAGTTGTGATAGATGAGGAAAAACAGAAGAAAATATATAGATTAACTCACGAAAATGTAAGTATGAAGGAAGTAGAAATAAATTATAAGTGTTTAATACGATGGCACATTACAACAAATGTAGAATATAAGATGTGTGGAGAAAATTCACCGTTGTGTTGGAGGGGATGTGGAGAGATAGGTACGGTATACCATATATGAAGGGGGTGCCCAAAAATCCAAATATTCTGGAGGACAATAATCTATCTGATAGGAATAACTGAAATAGATTTAGGGTTAGACCCAGAACTATGTATCTTGCATAATATAGATATAACAGTGAATAAATATAAAAAATCAGGCATATGGTACTATCTTAATGCTGCAAAAGGTCTAATACCCAAGTTTTGGTGGAAAACATAAGTGCTGACAGAGGAGGATTGGATAGAAAGAGTGGAGCAGATTAGAAAGATGGAAAAACTATATCATATTCAGGAAGACAAGATGGAGGCTTATTATGTGAAATGGGAAAAAGCCAGATTATACACGAAGTATAGGAAAGTATAAAATGAAAGGTAGGATAAAATCCACTTGCTTTGGTAAGAAGATTGGGAGAAAATGCAGGGAGGGAGGATGGGGGGGGAGGGACAGAGAAATATTTTCTGAAAGGGTAAATAAGGAATGATGGTATTTTTTGTATATAATGTGATGATGATGGAAATATGTATTTAAATTGGAAAATCAATAAATATTTAAATTTAAAAAAAAAGGGGCTTTTAGTCAATGGGAAGGCATCAAGAACTGATCAGTGTGAAAGCAGCCTTACAGTGCCTTTAAGCAGAACTGTGACAGAGATCAGAAATATTATTTTATTTTGGTGTTTGTTGAAAGCAACACCTGTGTCCAGCAGTCAGCTTGTGTGCTTAGTTAAAATTTGGAGTTCCTGTGATCCGCAAGAGGTGGGAGATGAGATTGATCCCAGCAGGGAGCATAGACCGCATGGAGTCCTGTGGCTGTGAAAAGCCAGACGTGTCAGCATCGGGGGGCTTGGTCAAATTGAAAGGACAGTATCATGTCCTTATAGGGGGAGAATGGGCAGAGTTTGAGTCAAGATGGACAGAGCAGCTCATAGCTGCAGACCTCGCTAGGAGATGCATTGAACTGTGCTTTGTGCATTGCTGGGACTTACGGTTCTACATTGCCTGTGTGGTCTTGAAGCTGCGGCCAAGACACACAGCCCTCTGAAGACCCATGAGGAGTTGGTGCATATTTTCCTAGACTTCTTCTGGCTGGGGAGTCCCTGAATTGATACCCTGTTCCAAGGACTTAACCCTCTCTGCCTGCTGGGTGCCACCCCCTGCGCTGAGGTCCAACCTGGACTTAATTCTTGCCAGCCTGAGTTCTGCTGCCCTGTTGTGTGCCACCCCCCTGTGCTGGGGACCCAACCTGGACTTCTCCTTGCCCTCCCGAGTTCTGCCACCCCCTGTGCTGAGGACCCAACCTGGACTTAATCCTTGCCCGCCAAGAGTTCAGCCTGTCTGCTGTGTGCCACACCTTGTGCTGAGGACCCAACCTGGAAATAATCCTTGCACGCCAAGAGTTCAGCCTGTCTGCCACACCCTGTGCTGAGGACCCAACCTGGACATAATCCTTACCTGCCAGAGTTTTGCCTGTCTGCTGTGTACCATCCCCTGTGCTGAGGATCCAATCTGGATTTAATCCTTGCCCGCCCGAGTTCTGCCGCCCTGTTGTGTGCCACTCAGACTTAACCCATTGCCTGCCAGTCTGCCACCCTGTTGTGTGCAATTCGGATTTAACCCATTGCCTGCCAGAGACTGCTCCCTGTTGTGTGCCACTCAGACTTAACCCATTGCCTGCCAGTCTGCCTCCCTGTTGTAAACTCAGACGGTGCTACAGAATATCCCCCAGTGTTGCCTACCAGAACTCGGTGATCCTTGTCATCTGTCCCACCCTGTGGTATGGACTTAACTTTTGTTTTGCCAGAACCTTGCTATACTCATCTTGTGCCCTCCAAATCACTCAATAAAAGCCTTGTGTGTCCCACTGCTCTCCGCCAATGTTCTGTTCCACCCATACCTCCGTCACAAGAACTCTGAGCAAAAAGTCCTTGTTGCTGATTTCCTACTTTCACTGACTGTCATCCATCTTCTGGTTCACTCAGTATTTGCTCTGAAATAGCCTATTCATTTTCAAATCAAACTCTTAATTCTCTTTGGTTTCCTGTTTGTAAGACCAGTGGCTGCTATGCCTCTTATTCCCCCAGCCACTGGTCTTGGCACATCCCTTCTGTAGTTCTTTCTCCATGAAGCAGTGATGTAATTCAGCCCCACTTCCAGTGTAGGTGGACAGACTGTCAGACACATTCAAAAAGTATAGGCCTAGTGTAGTGGCCCACATTTACTACAAGAGAGGAGAGGATATAATGTAATCCCTATATTACCAAAATGTGCCGCAATCTACTTTTTCCAATATGCTATAAAAAACATAAATATGTGTAATTTCACTCAAAAAAAATGTATGTGCAATATACTGTATGTAGGAATCCACCATATAAATAACAAAAAATTTGTCCATATATGATTCTTAACATTCGTGTATTCACTTTAATATTATATATTCAGTGCTTCTTAATCCACCTTGAGTGTCTAAATTCACTTCAAAACTTGTGCACCTGCGCCGGTTTGCTCTCACCTCAAATATATGACCAAACCGTTAAGTGAGGTCATATAAGCCTTTGTTCCTTTAACTGGGCCAAGTATGGATGGGATGGTATCCAGCCTAATAGGATCCCCTTCGTTCATCTAGTGTCTCTCCTCCATCGGTGGGTATTTTAAGAGAATAATCAGATCATAGTGCTTTATCTTTATTCACTCATTTATTAGTATAAAGTATTACACTCACATGTTCAATATACAGAAGCACTTTGTGCAATAGATTGCCTCCTGAGTTGTTAGCAGTGGTGATATCCTGTGTGTATCCAGCTGGTGTCACTATGGAACCATCAAGCGTTGTGACATCAAAGCCCCTCCCCTACACATTACGCCACTGGGTCATGTGGCTTCATTAGGGGAATGATGATGAAGCCATGTGACCCGGTGCATATATCAGGACCTTAGGGCGGACCACCACCTGGAACATGTCCGGAGCAGAGGCACTGGGACCAGGGGACACTGGCACCAGCCAGCCTCAGGTAGGTGTCTCAGGAGCCTTTGTTCCCTATCTGTTTGGCCCCTAGCTCCAGGGGATATTCCCAGCCCTCCTGGTGGTCGGAGGGACTAGAGCAGGGGATGGGGTGGCCGGAAGGGCAGGCGGCCAGTCCCTGTTGTGGTTAATGGGAGCCCCAGTTCTGTTTGCTATGTTGCAGGTAAAAGCCAAGGAGACACCCAAGCCACTGCACGGGGCTAAAAAGAAGTGCCCCTCAGGGACTCCTGGATGAAGGTGCTGTGTTGTGAATCCTGCGTTGACAGCCTGATCAGGGAGGAGGTCCCTTCTCAGGGGGACCTGGTTAAGTCAGTTAGGGAATGGACAGCTACCGTTGATTCCTTTAGGTCTCTTGTCGAAAATGTATCTTTGCCTCAAACACAGACCACACTCCTTCCCCCCCCCAACAGATCAAGGTTTTCCCAGAGACCAGTAGGTAGGTGGGAGGTCCTAGAGCCGAGTTGGTGGAGGAAGACCCTTCTCTGGACTTGGATTCACAGGCAGACTCAGAAGAGGAGGGTCCCTTGAGCGAGGCAAGAGGCGCCTCTAGAAACAAGTTGTCCCTGGAAGAAGTTGATGACTTACTAGGAGCTATTTATGCTATCATGGAGATTGAGGAAGATAAGCGCCTCATGTTGCATGATCAGATGTATCAGGGTATGGAGGAACAAAACCATAGAGTCTTCCCCGTCCACAAAGTGCTAATTGAAACCATAAAGAGGGAGTGCCAGGATCCGGAGAGAAAGCCTTTCTTTGCCAAATCTCTCAAACGCAGGTTCCCGTTTGACGAGGATGCGTCCGCAGTGTGGAACAAAAGCCCCAGGTTCAATGCAGCTTTCTCTCAGGTAGCCAGGAAGATGGATTTGGCCTTTGAGGACATGGGGGTCTTTTTGGACACCATAGATAAAAGAGCAGATTCCCTTCTTAAAAATTCCTGAGACTCCACACTATCCAATTTAAAACCTGCTTTCAGACCCTACTACACTGCAGACAGGAAAAAAGCCTTTCCCCTTAAGAGGAAGCTCCAAGAACGGGGGGGGGGGGGCGTCTGGGGACATATCATTCCCAGAAACGGGTGCAGACCATTAGGCCAGAAGTGCAGAAAGCCCTCAGGGAAGTACAGGCTCATTTTGAACCTCAAGGCCTTGAACGAGAAAAGGAAGAGGCAAGCGAGGAGCGATTTTCCATCCTGAGCAGCCCCAAAAATCGCAATGACGGTCTTCCCCCGGTGGGAGGAAGATTGGGGGTCTTCCACAGTGGGAAGTGGTGTCCTCCAGTCTCTTTATCCTGGATATTGTGAGAAGGGGGTATCGCCTGGGTTTTCAGAGGCCGCCACCACAAAGGTTGTTAGTGACGGAGCTCCCAAGATGTGCAGAGAAGGCCGTGGCCCTACTCTTTTCTTTGCAGGAGCTGGAAGAGCAGAGGGTTGTTATCCGGGTCTGCTCCACAGAGATCAGCAGGGGTTTCTATTCCTATGTGTTTCTGGTCAGAAAGCCCTCAGGGAAGTACAGGCTCATTTTGAACCTCAAGGCCTTGAACGAGACCATCAAATACAAGAGATTCCATATGGATTAGATTTTCTCGGTCAGGTCTCTTCTTCCCCAACTGCTTTCTGGCCTCAGTAGACCTAAAATATGCTTACCTACATGTTCCAATTGCAGAGGCCTTTTAGAAATTCAAAGATCATGGCCGAGGTTCTGGTGTCTCTTCGTCTAAGGGGAGTCTCATTGGTGGCTTACCTGGACGATCTGCTATTGTTTGCAGACTCAGTTGAACAGCTGTCGCGGGACATAACCCTGGTGATGAGACACCTGGAGAATTTAGGCTGGCTAACAAACTTAGTCAAATCTGGTCCCGGCCCAAAGGTTGATGTACTTGGGCTACAAGCTGGATTCAACCCTTCAGAAAACCTTTCTACCCCAGGAGAAAATCCTAAAGTTGGACAGGGGAATCAGTCAGCTGCTAGGGAACCAGGCCATATCCCTAAGAGAGTCCATGACAGTATTGGGCTCGCTAACCTCGTCCATCCTGGCAGTACAGTGGGCAGGTTTGCAGCTGTTCATTCTGGACATCTGGGATCACCAGCAGGACTCTTTGGACTCCTTGATACACGTACCCCCCCAGGGTGAAGAGGACCCTCTGATAGTGGAGGAGGTCAGCCAATTTGTTCCAGGGGCTGTTATGGACCTTTTCTATTTCCAGGGAAGTTGCAATGGATGCGAGCGCCAGGGGTTGGGAACGCACCTAGGGGAGTCCATGGCACAGGGTCCTTGGCTACCAGAAGAGAGGAACAGATCCTCAAACTGGAAAGAACTCAAAGCAGTGTCCCGGGCCCTTGCCTTCTGGGAGCAGCTACGAGTTCAGCACATGCGGATTCTCTTGGACAACTCCTCCGTCTTGGCGTATGTCAACAGACAGGGAGGGACATGAAGCAAGACCCTGTGGTCCCTGGCCTCAGAGCTGCTCAACTGGGCCAAGACCAACGTAGCCTCCTTATCCGCCTTCCACCTGAAGGGGGATCTAAACCAGGTGGCAGACTTTCTCAGCAGGAGACAGCTGAGGGAATTGGAGTGGGTTCTCAGTTGGGAGATCTACCAAGCCATAAGGGAGTGGGGGTCCCCATCTGTAGACCTTTTTGCGTCGGACCAAAATACCAAATTTCCGTTTTTTTCTCTAAACCGATGGGACGGGGCGTTGGCAGTGGATGTACTAGCACAGCGGTGGGACTTTCCCCTGTGTTACACCTTCCCCCCAGTCTCCTTATTGCCAGCAGTTCTGAGGAAATTCAGATCCGAGCGAACTTCTCTGATCCAGCTAGGGTAGTATTCACTCTCCTAGATAGTAGGAAAAAGGAGAAAAAGGAGAGAAGCGCCTCTAAGTGCAATAAGTCTTTTAATTCAAGTCTAAATGTAGAAACACTCACATGTGTGAAGTAATCATAAGCATAAAAACCGTGGTTAACAATAGTTAACGGTGGGGTGGTAACCCGGGTGAAGAGCCGTCATCTCTCTGCGATGTGGGGAGGTCAGCTCTCGGCTGGAACAGCGTGGTGGCTGGAGGGGGAACAGCGGTGAGGCCAGCCTTCATGCACGTCCTCCCTCAAAGCCGGATGGAACGCACGCTGGAACGTAGCGGCGGCGTGGGCGTGATGACGTCAGATCCCAGGGTGCACTGCGACGCGTTTCGGAGCATGCACTGGCCGTGGAAGGCGGAAGTGCACTCCTTTTTCAAGCAGGGGGAAGTGGATGAACAGGGGTGAATATATAGGGAACGTGAGTCTAATTGATCAATTAACCAATTAACCAGTGATTGACCATTGCTGTCAGGTGAATAGTGTAAAGTCATGGATGTTAACTGGGGGGTAAAAGGAAACCAAATGGAAAAAAGAGAGGATGTAATAAATAAGAAAACGGAAGACGAAAGAAAAAAAAAAAAAAAAAAAAAATAATGTTCTGGGAGATTAGTGGGGTAAAATGTTCACCTTGCAGCACTGGCACATCAATTATGTAACAGTAGTGAGCAGATATTTAGTGGTAATACAGCATGATTGCAAGATGATACAGCATGATTGCAAGATGATAAACATATTGGTAATAATACATGCAGATGACATTATAAAAAGTAAATTACATTGTAAAAAATTGTAAAAAATAGAATAAAATATAAATAATGAACAAAAGGTTATAAACAATAAACTAAAAATTGGATTAAAAAAAAAAAAAAAAAAATTCGATAAAAAATTTGATTAAAAAATTCGATTAAAAAAAAAAAAAATAATAATTTTATAAAGAAAGGGGGGGGGGGGGGGAAAGTATCATTGTGAGTGTTGAGTGGCTGTGAATGGGAGATTGTAGTGTTTATAGTATAGTGTTAATGTCTAATTCCTCGTTGAGTCCGCCTGGGGACAATGTATCTAATGTAAATATCCAATAAGTTTCTTGTGAACAGAGTTTTTTGAAACGATCAGACTCAGAGAGATTGTTGTGTATGGATTCTAAGACCCATACTTGTAGGCCATCAGTGGATTTTTGGTGATATTCAAGGAAGTGGCGGGGGACGCTATGTTTGTCTTTACCATCTTCAATAAGACGTCTGTGCTCGCCAAACCTGGCGCGGAGGGGTCTGATGGTTCGTCCCACATATAGGAGGCCGCAAGGGCAGGATATACAATAGATCACATGATCAGTGGAGCAGTTGTAAAATTCTTTGAATGAATAGGTTTTTCCTTTTGTGGTGAAGTTTTTTTGTCCGTGTTTAACGAATTGGCAAGTTTTGCATAGCGCTTTGTTGCATCTATACATGCCGACAATGGGTATGAGGCAGATTGTGTTGAGTGTGTTGGTGGGTGGGTTGTATTTGCTGGGGGCAATCTTGTTTTTAAGGTTGATGGCTTTGCGGTAGGTGTATTTTGGTTTTTTATCTAAGATGTCTATTAAATGTGGATCCTGTAGTAGTATCGGCCAATGTCTATTGATGATAGACTCCATTTTCTGAAAGTTGTTGTGGAATTTGGTTATAAATCTGACCTGGTTGGGAGGCTGTGTGTTATTGTGTGTTTGGGGTCTACCCTTGTGGTAGAAGGAGTGGGCCTCATCTACTAGCTTGTGTGGGTAACCTTTGTCTAGGAATTTCTTTATTAGAATGTCACTCTGGAGATTGTAATCTGAATCTGTGGTGCAGTTTTGTCTGAGACGACAGAATTGTCCTTTAGGTATATTTTGGATCCATTTGGGGTGGTGGCAGCTGTTGAAGTGGAGGTATGAGTTGCCAGATACGGGTTTGAAGTGGTTTTTTGTTAATATTTGGAGATTGTCATGGTATAATTCGAGATCTAGGAATACAAGAATATGTTTGTGGTGAGTGGAGGTGAAGGACAGTCCAAAAGGATTTGAATTGCAATGGGTTACGAACTGGTCTACGTGTGATATTGGTCCATCCCAGATGACGATAATGTCATCTATGTAACGGCCGTAAAAGATGATGTGGGCGGCAAAGGGATTGTTGTGCCATATGTGTTTGTCCTCCCAGAAACTCATAGTCAAGTTGGCATATGAGGGTGCAAAGTTGGCTCCCATGGCTGTACCTTGAGTTTGTAAGTAGAAATCGTGGTTGAATGTGAAGTAATTGTGTTTGAGGCAAAATGAGGTGGCGTCTACTATAAAGGAAGATTGTTTGGGGTTGAGTGATGGATCCAAGGATAGATAATGCTGGATGGCGGTGATGCCTACATCATGGGGTATCGAGGTGTATAGGGAACAGACATCTAACGAGACCCAACAATAGTCGGGTTCCCAGGAGTATGTTTGGAGTAATTCTAGCAAGTGTCCGCTGTCCCGGATGTATGAGTGTTGAGCCTGTGCAAGGGGTTGTAGGAAGTGGTCGATATATTGGGAGAAACCGCTGGTAATGCTCCCTGTGGCCGCTACGATTGGTCTTCCTGGTAAATCCAATTTTTAGTTTATTATTTATAACCTTTTGTTCATTATTTATATTTTATTCTATTTTTTACAATTTTTTACAATGTAATTTACTTTTTATAATGTCATCTGCATGTATTATTACCAATATGTTTATCATCTTGCAATCATGCTGTATCATCTTGCAATCATGCTGTATTACCACTAAATATCTGCCCACTACTGTTACATAATTGATGTGCCAGTGCTGCAAGGTGAACATTTTACCCCACTAATCTCCCAGAACATTATTTTTTTTTTTTTCTTTCGTCTTCCGTTTTCTTATTTATTACATCCTCTCTTTTTTCCATTTGGTTTCCTTTTACCCCCCAGTTAACATCCATGACTTTACACTATTCACCTGACAGCAATGGTCAATCACTGGTTAATTGGTTAATTGATCAATTAGACTCACGTTCCCTATATATTCACCCCTGTTCATCCACTTCCCCCTGCTTGAAAAAGGAGTGCACTTCCGCCTTCCACGGCCAGTGCATGCTCCAAAACGCGTCACAGTGCACCCTGGGATCTGACGTCATCACGGCCACGCCGCCGCTATGTTCCAGCGTGCGTTCCATCCGGCTTTGAGGGAGGACGTGCATGAAGGCTGGCCTCACCGCTGTTCCCCCTCCAGCCACCACGCTGTTCCAGCCGAGAGCTGACCTCCCCACATCGCAGAGAGATGACGGCTCTTCACCCGGGTTACCACCCCTCCGTTAACTATTGTTAACCACGGTTTTTATGCTTATGATTACTTCACACATGTGAGTGTTTCTACATTTAGACTTGAATTAAAAGACTTATTGCACTTAGAGGCGCTTCTCTCCTTTTTCTCATCTACAGAAGTTGCTACAGCTTATTTGGAAGCCTTGCCCTCAGTGCCACACGGAATCCTACGCTCTTCATACAGTAGCCACTAATACCACCATCACCCATACTACCATTTCCCAGGACTTTGCAGTGTTTGCGCTGTTACAACCCTTCCTCATTAGTAGGAAAAAGGAGACCTGTTCTATCTACCTTAAGGTCTGGAAGCTCTTTAACAAATGGTGTGCGCAGACTTTCCTGGAAACATATAGCTTAGTTTTAGTCCTGGAATCTTTACAGGCAGGAGCCGACAAGGAGTTATCAGTGAGTACACTGAAAGGCCGAGTGTCGGCTCTTAGCGTTTTCCTGGAGTCCCCCTTAGCCAAGGAGGATCTGGTGACTAGATTCTTTAAGTCCTTGACCAGACAGACCTGTAAGAGAAAGGCCCTTTCCAAAGTGAAACCTGAAAACGGTACTTAATGTGCTGACAGACCCCCCATTTGAACCTCTGTATTCAAGTTCTCTCAAGATCCTGACCCTCAAGACAGTATTCCTGGTAGCGGTTACTACAGTGAGGAGAGTGAGTTGGAAGCCCTGTCACTCAGGGCCCCCTTCCTCCAGATTTTTGCTGATAAGGTAACATTTAGGACAGATCCTGCCTTTCTACCTAAGATAGCCTCGAGATTTCATCGAGGCCAAGACATTACTTTACCTTCTTTTTGTTCTAACCCCTCGTGTGACCAAGAAAGGAAATTTCACATGTTGGATGTTAGAAGATGTGTTCTTCTTTATTTAGATAGGACTAAAGGGATCAGGAAGTCAGATTCCCTTTTCGTATCATTTCCAGGGGCAAGCAAGGGCTGTAAAGCCTCTAGACGTATCTGACCGAGGGTCTGGAAGTTCAAGAGGGCATTGTGGCGCACTCCACCCGGACCATGGCAGCCACCTATGCTGAGCTGGCTGGTGCAACCCCAGGACAGATCTGTAGGGCTGCTACCTGGTCCAATTACAACACCTTTGTTAAGCATTACAGACTTGACCTGGTCTCGGTAGAGGAGTAGGCCTTCAGACGTAAGGTTCTACAACCGGTGGTACCGCCCTAGGGGCGAGTGCTCGCGTATCCTCTCAAGGTGCTGTCCTGAAAGATGGGGAAGGGAAAAAGCAAAGTTACACTTACATTAACGCCTTTTCCAGGAGACTTTCAGGACAGCACCAGTTACCTACCCTTTTGTAGAATTTTGTTATATGGTACGGTTCTTTTTTTTTTTTTGTGTCTTGTATTGTGCCTTCCCAGGTGATCGGAGGTGCTAAGTCATAAACTGAGGTCAGAGTGGGGAGGCCATACTTTTATTCTGGGTGGAGGTGTTTCCTCAGGTGGGGAGGAGCCAAGGTCTGTCAAGGTGCTGTCTTGAAGACTCCTGGAAAAGGCGTTACCGTAACTGTAACTTTGCTTTTTTCTCCTAAATGGTCAGGATTTTCAAAGTTGTATTAACTGGTTAGTGTTTTGTGTAGGAGAGCATACTAATGGGTGATCTTTTTTAACCTATCCTGGAGTGCTTCTTTAAATTTCCATTAATGCCGGGGATCTCTGAGTAGGAACCCCCTCAGACCGGTTGAAGCTTCTCCACTGCTGGATCATGACTTAGTCCCTCCTCTGTCACTCTATTCCTTCCTACCCTTGCACCTATTTTTCCTCACTTTCTTGCTTCTAACCCTTGTTCCCTTTTGATTATTATCTTTCTCTTAAACATAAATATCACCTCCACATCAGGTTGAGAAGGGAATTAATCTGAATATATAGTCCAATGTTGTAGAAACCCAATTCTACAACATAGGAATACTGTGTAAAATCTACATAAAATCAGAATGCAATGATTTGCAAATCTCATAAACCCTTATTTTATTCACAATAGAAAATGTATCATATGTTGAACTACTTCAAGATTAGAGGATTTTTTTCCATTTTTTGCACACATTTAAAAATCTTCATTTTTTGCCAGAAAATTACTTAAACCACCAGAACATTACATATTTTCTGAAAGCAGAGACCCTGTAGAAAAAAACAATATGTGCAGTTTTATATGTTGCTCAGTATTTGCACAACTGTTTATCATATGCAAATTTTCAGGAAATAATCTAATAAAATTTAGTTCAAAATTAAATAGGAAATAGCTACCAAACATGTCAAGTCTAAAAAAACTGCGATATCACATGGTTGCTAAAAAGAATGTCAAATTTCAATTTGTCCGACCACATAACAGTTTTACACTTTCGAACAGACCATTTTAAATGAGATTTAGCCCGGAGAAGAGGGTGGCATTTCTGGATAATGTTTAGATATTGTGAAGGGCGTGGCGTCAGACCCCCAGCCCTTCTCACCAACTTGTGACCGAAGGACTAGCCAATCTAAAACCGCGCTGTCACGTGCGTAACAATGCCACGCTCAGCTGCACCCTGCACAAAGATTATCCAGCTCACTGGACCACAATCTATGTGCTGCAGCCTGAGAGCGATTGTTACTGGGTCAGGTTAATTACGTAATTAACCCTTCACACTGCCACCACCGCCTTTTTGTATGGAGAAGGAGGAAACTCGCCAATCTTAGCAGTAACACTAGGATGTTTGCATAAGCGTCTGTATACACAGTGTCACCGCAGGCAGATGTATGCAGAAGTTTAAAACACACAGTAGCGCTCTTCAGAGACAGGGATTCTTAGTTTGCATTAAAGAGCTTTAGAAACAGTTCAACACTTTTTAGAAAATAGGATTTATTACTAAAAAGGTCAAAATGATGCAATAAAAATATTTACAGAAAAAGATGTAGCCAATATATATACAGTTGTGTTCAAAATAATAGCAGTCAGACATCACTAACCTGATCAATCACTGTTTTTGGTAGAAATGATATTTCTACATGGCAAATAATTTACTAGCAGGTGCAGTAGAGTAATAGAAATCCAACAGACCCAACAGTCATGACATGCATGCTACTGATTCTGTGTAATTGAATCACTAATTGAAAGGGGCATGTTCAAAATAATAGCAGTGTGGAGTTCTATTAGTGAGGTCATTCATTCTTTGAAAAACAGGTGGCAATTATTGCCCTTATTTAAGGAAGGAAGGCAGCAAATTTTGTACATGCTGGTTACAGTGCATTTCTCTCTGAAATTCTGAGGAAAATGGGTCGTTCCAGACATTGTTCAGAAGAACAGCGTACCTTGATTAAAAAGTTGATTGGAGAGGGGAAAACATATAAAGAAGTGCAGAAAATGATAGACTGCTCAGCTAAAATGATCGCAAATGCTTTAAAATGGCAGCCAAAACTTGAAAGACTTGGAAGAAAGCAAAAAACTACCATTCGAATGGATAGAAGAATAGCCAAAATGGCAAGGACTCAGCCAACAATCAGCTCCAGGAAGATCAAAGAAGGTCTAAAGTTACCTGTGAGTACTGTTACAATTAGAAGACGCCTTTGTGAAGCCAAGCTATCTGCAAGAAGCCCCCGCAAAGTCCCACTGTTGAAAAAAAGACGTGCTGAAGAGGTTACAATTTGCCAAAGAGCACATTGACTGGCCTAAAGAGAAATGGCGCAACATTTTGTGGACTGATGAAAGTAAGATTGTTCTTTTTGGGTCTAGTGGTCGGAGACAGTTTGTCAGACGACCCCCAAACACTGAATTCAAGCCATTGCGCAAGCATCATGATATGGGGATGTTTCTCATACTACGGTGTTGGGCCTATTTATCGCATACCAGGGATCATGGATCAGTTTGAATACATCAGAATACTTGAAGAGGTCATGCTGCCTTATGCTGAAGAGGAAATACCCTTGAAATGGGTGTTCCAACAAGACATCGACCTCAAACACACCAGTAAACGTGCAACATCTTGGTTCCAGACCAAAAAGATTGACGTTATGGAGTGGCCAGCCCAATCCCCAGATCTTAATCCAATAGAAAACTTGTGGGGTGACATAAAAAATGCAGTTTCTGAGGCAAAACCAAGAAATAGAGAACTGTGGAATGTAGTCCAATCATCCTGGGCTGGAATACCTGTTCACAGGTGCCAGAAGTTGGTTGACTCCATGCAACACAGATGTACAGCAGTTCTCAGAAACAGTGCTTTTACAACTAAATATTAAGTGATTCAAAGGAAAGCAAAATCTTCAAACATTTTTCAGTTTATATAGTGAATGTTTGAGTTTGTAAAGAAGAATACAAACACTGCTATTTTTTTGAACAGTCTAATAGTCACTTTTCTTCAATTTGTTTAGAGGAACAACACACATTTTATATATTTTTCTTCATGTTTTGATTTGGAATAGAATGTGTAGTGTTCCCAATGCATTTGTGTGTATGGAAATAAAAGCTATTAGAAGGATTTTGAGCTTTATTCACTTTTTTTAACACACTGCTATTATTTTGAACACAAATGTATATAAATACAGAGAGCAATAACACAGCAGAGAGATAAAGAAAGAAGTTTAAGAAGGTAGAATACTTGCAGAAGTCCTCGTTTAAGCAGCGTTCAAGTGTCCTGAACAAAAGGGTACCGTTTCTCCCAAAGTTGGTTCCTGATGTTAAAAGGGAGAACTCTTCATCCTACTTCTCCAGGCCTGACAGCCTATTTTGTAGTTCCCCAGCAGGGGGTGTCTCTGAAGCCAAGGGCCAATCGCCTCATTTGGGGAGGGGGATCTAGGCGGAGAACTCAGGCTATGACCAAATCCCTCTTAGTTTATATCATGGTCAATAACCTTCGACAGGTGCATGCAGCATCCTATCCACTGGTAGGATAATATGCAGAATGATATTCTGAGCGTCCAGATAACAAATATGACATATCTGCTTGGAACGGTTAAGGAGATATTGCTTTCTGCTCTCGGGTAGACGTAATCTAGGGGTGTAAGGTATCAGGTGACTCGCAGTAAACTTACCAATCTGAATATATGTTTTGTGTTATTGTATGTATTTCCTACGAGACGTTATGAAAGTGTATGAAAAAGTGGTTTCCCAAATGAGATATATGTTTTACTGCTATTTCGGAATGCTTTTCAAGTCCAGTGACTGACTGGTTTATAGCGTTACGATCAGCTCAAAGCAAGAATCTGGCAGACTTCATGGAACCAGCTATTTGGGTTTACAACCATGAAGGGTATCCAGCTGTGTCCGATGCACTCCTGAACTCAGCCACACCAGACCACCTGCCACTCAACAGAAAGGGAGGGGGGCTGATTTGGAGTGAGAATGACACAAGATGGAGGATCTTTAGCAAAATAGATGTTCGCGTCCATATTTGTACGTACAGTTGCTACAGATATGGCTTCTTCTTTGCATGATAAAAGGTTTAACTTGCATTTTTGGGTGGCGTGGCGAACTGTGATTTTTGGAAGTATTTCTGAGTCTATGAAGTGATGTCCATCACAGAATCATGTCTGTTTTTAATGCAGTGCTGTCTGAGGGCACGAAGATAATGGCCATCCAAGATTGTAATTTCAGCCTTGTCCCTAGCAAACAGAGATTTCCCCAGATTCTTGAAATCTTTTGATGATTTGAACTGTATATGATGATATATTTAAAATCTTTGCCATATTACATTGAGGAACATTATTCTGAAATTGTTCGTCCAAGTTTAGAGGCAGCTTTTCACAGATTAGCAAACCTCTACCCATCTGTACTTTTGAGACACATTAACTCTCTAAGATGCTCTTTTTATACCCAATCATGTTACTGACCTGTTGCCAATTAACCTAATTAGTTGCAAAATGTTCTTCCAGCCCCGCACCAACATGTTTGAGACTTGTTGCTGCAATCAGTTTCAAAATTACCTTATTTTTTGTTAAAATAGTACATCTTAAGAGTTTAAACATTTGGATCTATATAAAGAAAAAACAGTGTGCTGTATCATATAGTAAAAATACCAACTGAGCTGCTGCAATAATACTTCAAAGTGATCCCACACTCAAGACAACAAATAAGGACAATAGTGTTGCGCTAACTCATAAAAATAATGGCATATAATAAAATGAAAATAAATATATACAATTCTTGTATTGTGACAGTTCACATCCAATATTGTGCTTGAATCAATGTGCTTGAAATAAGAAATGTGCTCCAAAAACCTTCCAAATCCGACAGTGCTCCACCGTGACAAAGTGCATCTCCACCTACGGATAAGGATGGCCGCTCACCTCATAAAATGGACCTATAAGTTAGTATGTCAACCAAGCATAGTAATTCCATCAAAGAGGCTGCATATGGCAGCAAAGATCTGATAAAGGCAATACCATGGATGACACTATAACATGGATCTCTTCACAACTCAAACTCCACATGTAGGAAGAAAGGAACAGCTACCATAGCGTAATAACGTTTATTTGATTTTAACTGACGAAGCCATGTGGTTAGTGGCGTAACGCGTGGGGTGGAGCTTAGTGACGTCATTCCTGGTCACACTAGGGGATCGGAAGTCTTTATGCGTGATACTGATCTGAATGTGAGTGTTACTCTGAATATATGTTATTAATCAAATAAACATTATTACGCTATGGTAGCTGTTCCTGTCTTCCTACATGTGGAGTTTGAGTTGTGAAGAGATCCGTGTTATAGTGTCATCCATGGTATTGCCTTTATCAGCTGTTTGCTGCCATATGCAGCCTCTTTGATGGAATTACTATGGATGGTTTACATTAATTTATAGGTCCATTTTATGAGGTGAGCGGCCATTCTTATCCGTAGGTGGAGATGCACTTTGTTACGGTGGAGCACTGTCGGTTTTGGAAGGTGTTAGGAGCACATTTCTTTTTTCAAGCACATTAATTCCAGCACAATATTGGATTTGAACTGTCACAATACAAGGACTTTGTATATATTTACTTTAATTTTATTACATGCCATTTTTTTTATGAGTTAACGTAACACTATTGTCCTTATTTGTAAACATTTGAATATGTTTCCTTTTTTTCTTTTGTGAATAAAATATTGGTTTATGAGGTTTGCAAATTATTGCATTCTGTTTTTATGTAGATTTTACACAGCATCCCAATGCTTTTGAAATTGGGGTTGTACTACACAACAAACTAATCTGAACTGTATAAGATTGAGCACCTAAACAATCTTTGTTTAATATATTGGAGATCTACAGTGCTTTGAAAGTATTCATACCCCTTGAAAGTTTCCACATTTTGTCATGTTAGAATCAAAAACATAATGTATTTTATTGGGATTTTATGTGATAGACCAACACAAAGTGGCACATAATTGTGAAGTGGAAGGAAAATGATAAATGGTTTTCAAAACTGTTTACAAATAAATATGTGAAAAGTGTGGCGTGCATTTGTATTCAGCCCCCCTAAGTTAATACTTTGTAGGACCCCCTTTCACTGAAATTACAGCTGCAAGTCTTTTTGGGAATGTCTCTACCATTTGCACATCTAGAGAGTGAAGTTTTTGGCCATTCTTCTTTGCAAAATAGCTTGTGCTCTGTCAGATGCCAATGATAAAGGTTTAACTTGCATTTTTGGGTGGTGTGGCGAACTGTGATTTTTGGAAGTATTTCTGAGACAGAATCATGCCTGTTTTTAATGCAGTGCTCACAATGGACAGCAATTTGCAAGTCTTGCCACAGATTCTCAATTGGATTTAGGTCTGGACTTTAACTGGGCTATTCTGACACATGAATATGATTTGATTTAAACCATTCCATTGTAGCTCTGGCTGTATGTTTCGGGTCGTTGTCCGGCTGAAAGGTGAACTTCCGTCCCAGTCTCGTCTTTTGCAGACTAACAGGTTTTCTTTTAAGATTGCCCTGCATTTGGCTCCATCCATCTTCCCATCAACTCTGACCAGCGTCCCTGTTGCTGCTGAAGAAAAGCATCCCCACAACATGATGTTGCCCCCACCATGTTTCACGGTGGGGATGATGTGTTCAGGGTGATGTGCAGTGTTAGTTTTCCACCACACACTGTTTTGCTTTTAGGCCAAAAGGTTCAGTTTTGGTCTCAACTGACCAGAGTACCTTCTACCACGTTTGCTGACCTCCCCACATGGCTTCTCGCAAACTGCAAACGGGACTGCTTATGGCTTTCTTTCAACAATGGCTTTCTTCTTGCCACGCTTCCATAAAGGCCAGATTTGAGGAGTGCATGACTAATAGTTGTCCTGTGGACAGATTCTCCCACTTGAGCTGTGAATCTCTGCAGCTCCTCCAGAGTTACCATGGGCCTCTTGGCTGCTTCTGTGATCAATGCTCTCCTTGCCCGGCCTGTCAGTTTAGGTGAATAGCCATGGCTTGATATTTTTGCAGTTGTGCCATACTCCATTTTCGGATGATGGATTGAACAGTGCTCCGTGAAATGTTCAAAGCTTGGGATATTTTTTCATAACCTAACCCTGCTTTAAACTTCTCCACAATTTTATCCCTGACCTGTCTGGTGTGTTCCTTGGCCTTCATGATGCTGTTTGTTCCCTAATGTTCTCTAACAAACCTCTGAGGGCTTCACAGAACAGCTGTATTTATACTGAGATTAAATTACACACAGGTGGACTCTATTTACTGACTAGGTGACTTCTGAAGGCAATTGTTTCAACTAGATTTTAGTTAGGGGTATCAAAGTATAGGGGGGCTGAATACAAATTCACACACTTTTCAGATATTTATTTGTAAAACATTTTGAAAACTATTTCTCATTTTCCTTCCACTTTACAATTATGTGCCACATTGTGTTGGTCTATAACATAAAATCCCAATAAAATACATTTACGTTATTGGTTGTAACATGACAAAATGTGGAACATTTCAAGGGGTATAAATACTTTTTCAAGGCATGGTATATACACCTACAATTGTTGTATATCCCTCATACCTTATTAACCATGTTCATACATCCTTGCTGTATGGTATGCAATATAAAGTGGAAAAAAAACACAAGGTCGTGCTCTAGGAACATCATATTTAGAGATGAGCGAATTATTCAAAAATTCGGTTCGGCTGATTCGCCGAATTCGCCGAATAAATTCGCTTCGAGCCGAATATATTCGCTGCGAATTTAACTTATAAAAAGGGTGTTTCTAGGCTTCAGAGAGCCTTTATATTAGTGCAGAACACTGTACCTTTAATTTAAATGCCCTTGGAGTCTGCTGGGGAAGAGAAATAATACTGTCAGTCAGTATGACATGCAGATGAGTGCCGTCGATCTTAGAATCACCGCACACTTCACTCATTTGGGCAGTCACGGGGCCAAAACCAGAGTGTGGAGCCACAGTGTGGCGGTGGAGGCAGCAGCAATGGGAGGCCATACAGCACCCTATGACAAAATGGAACCCACCAGCAGTGTGAGGAGACCTGAAAGTGGCACATGGCAGAGTGTGGCGATGGAGACAGCAGCAATGGGAGGCCGTACAGGGACCCATGACACACTCTGGACCTGGCAGCAGCAAGAGGAGGCGGTACAGGGGCCCATGGCAGAGTGGCGAAGCGTAAGCAGCTTAAATTGAAGGCCATACAGAGGCCTATGTTAAAAAGTCCCCCCAGCAGCAGTGTGGGGAGACGACTATCAAGAGTCCAATGGCAGAGTGGCGGAGCAGAAGCAGCTTCAATTGAAGGCCATACACAGGCCTAGGTTAAAAAGTCCCCCCAGCAGCAGCGTGGGGAGACGACTATCAAGAGTCCAATGGCAGAGTGGCGGAGCGGAAGCAGCTTCAATTGAAGGCCATACACAGGCCTAGGTTAAAAAGTCCCCCCAGCAGCAGTGTGGGGAGACGACTATCAAGAGTCCAATGGCTGAGTGGCGATCCGGGAAGTCAGCGTTGTGATTGCAGATGCAATGCAGAAATTCTACGAAGTAATGCCGTGGGTGCGAAGAAGATCATATACCGTTGTACTTCCATCCATAAGACGGAACAACCTGCGAACCGGGAGCTTTATTGCCCTGACCCGCTGAGCAGCTTCTGGGATACCCAAGAGGCCCATGGCAGAGTGGCGGAGCGTAAGCAGCTTCAATTAAAGGCCATACAGAGGCCTATGTTAAAAAGTCCCCCCAGCAGCAGCGTGGGGAGACGACTATCAAGAGTCCAATGGCAGAGTGGCGGAGCGGAAGCAGCTTCAATTGAAGGCCATACACAGGCCTAGGTTAAAAAGTCCCCCCAGCAGCAGTGTGGGGAGACGACTATCAAGAGTCCAATGGCTGAGTGGCGATCCGGGAAGTCAGCGTTGTGATTGCAGATGCAATGCAGAGATTCTATGAGGTGATGCCGTGGGTGCGAAGAAGATCATATACCGTCGTACTTCCATCCATAAGACGGAACAACCTGCGAACCGGGAGCTTTATTGCCCTGACCCGCTGAGCAGCTTCTGGGATACCCAAGAGGCCCATGGCAGAGTGGCGGAGCGTAAGCAGCTTCAATTAAAGGCCATACAGAGGCCTATGTTAAAAAGTCCCCCCAGCAGCAGCGTGGGGAGACGACTATCAAGAGTCCAATGGCAGAGTGGCGGAGCGGAAGCAGCTTCAATTGATTCATCCCATAGTCCTGCCGACTCACGAATAGCGTGGCCTCCTCAAAGGGCCTGAGCAAGCAGCAGGTGTCACGCATGAGCTGCCAATGGCTGACATCTATACCACTAACCACTCCAAATACCACTAACACTCCATCTAGAAATCATCACCCTTACCCTTACAATAAATGGGAAAGGCCGTATGGGAGTAATTACCCTTCTGGTTCTCATAATCATGATCAGTACCAACCCCAACAGTTTAAAGGGCAACATAAGAAACAATACTCATCCCCCAGGAACAACAAAGGGGTAAAAAACTACAACAAAGGCACCTACCATCAACCCAAACAGGATAATTCCCGATCAAGACCAGCCAATCACAATAACAATAAGAATAATATACCTTATAATAATAATTTTGGGCCACCACCCAATTCGGATTATTATTATAATCAGCAACAATATCCTGATCATTACCAACAAACTACCAATTATCCCCGGCAGCCTTTTTTAGGGGTAAGTACCACACGCAAAAGAAGGGACACAGGAGGGGAAAGAGAGGAGGGAAGAGAACAAATGGACACTCCCAAGAAAAGGAGGGTGTAAAGGCACAGGGTATCTTTAACCTTAGTGGAACTAGTCTCACAGAGAAAGAGCTTCACTTGCTAGACAAAGGATTGAAATATGCTCCATCAAAGAATTTGAATAAATTTGAAACCTATATGGATATACACAAGTTTGCACGACAATTGTCCCTGAAGAGGTATTTCGCGAATAATCCTATCACTAAGGATGTTCCGATTGATAAATACACTCACTCCAATTTACATAATGCATCTACCTATAACCCTCCCCCACAGACTCACACGTACGTGAATTTATTCAGAGACAAGGTCCTGAAGGATTTGAGAGAAATACCTTATAAAAGATCTTTTGATAGATCAGGTGATACAAAAGCCATTAAATCACTAATAGAAAGGAAGAATCTGGTAATAAGACCAGCCGATAAGGGTGGAGGTGTGGTTGTTCTTAACAAAGAAGACTACATCAATGAGGTCAACCAAATTCTGAGTGATAATACCACATATGTCCGTTTACTTAAGGATCCCAAAGTAGAGTATAAACGTTCTCTTAAAATTATCATCAATAAGGGGTATGAAGTAGGGATTCTAAATAAAAAAGAGAAGTCCTACTTATGTCCATCAGCACCTAAGTTACCAGTCTTATATATATTACCGAAGGTTCATAAAGACCCCATTAAACCACCGGGGAGGCCAATAATAAGCGGTATTGGTTCTTTGTGCTCTAGGATCGGTGAATATGTGGACTTTTTTCTCCAGCCACTTGTTTTACAAACTGCAGCGTATTTGAAAGACACTAAACAGGTTTTAAACGAGGTCAGTTCCTTAGTCACTTCTCCCGATACCTTTTTAGTAACAGCTGATGTCGCTTCTCTGTATTCAAATATTAGTCATCATGATGGTATGGAAGCAGCTGATTTCTTTTTAACACATTACAGCTCCCTACCTGTCACCCAGAAGGGTTTTATTTTAGATTTATTAGAATTTGCAATGTTTAGGAACTATTTTTGGTTCAACAAAGATTACTACCTGCAGATCAGAGGCGTGGCAATGGGGGCAAAGTTTGCCCCTAGTCTGGCAAACTTATTTATGGCCCGGTGGGAGGAGGATCTCATTTTTGCCAGAGAGTGGCCAGAGTTGTTATTTTATAAAAGATATATTGATGATATCCTGCTTTTTTGGAATGGGGAGGAGGAGTCTCTTAAAAACTTTTTTAACTCATTAAACAATAATACTCTCAACATTAAACTCTCATATGTTTATAGTCGTGAAGAGATTAATTTCTTAGATTTAACACTTGTCAATCACATGGGTAGGATTACTACTAAATCATTCTTCAAATCGACAGATCGCAATAGTTTCATCCCTCTAGGGAGTTGTCATCATCCTAAATGGCTGTCCAATATTCCAAAAGGACAGATGATGAGGATCAGGCGTAATTGCACAGATGATGGGACTTTTCATGTACAGGCCAATATTTTAAAACAAAGGTTTCTAGAGAAAGGATATAGTGAGGCTACTCTTGATCACACTATTAGGATAGTGGCGCAAATGAACAGAAACAATATGTTGATGGATATACCAAGGAATAATCAAAAGAAAATCTGCCCCTTCATTACATCTTTTTCGACCCAATATAAGACCATCAATAAAATTATGAATGATAATTGGGGTATTTTAAAAATGGACCCAGTTTTAACAGCAATTCTACCGGAGAAACCGGAAATTGTATTTCGGAAGGCAACCGCTGTTAGGCATATGATTGCTCCAAATGTTGTTGATCCTCCCAATAATATATCTTTGTTTAATGATCTAAAAGGGTTTCACCCCTGTAATAGGTGCATCATTTGTAAATGTGACAATACAAGAAAAAGGAGAGTCGACACATTTCAATCGTCAGTTACTGGCAGAACTTATAATATCAAGCATTTCATTTCCTGTCAGAGCAAATTTGTGGTATATTTGCTACAGTGTCCCTGTCGCAAACAGTACATAGGCAGAACAACAAGACGTCTGCGTGATCGGCTACGCGAACATGTTTCTAATATCAAGAAGGGTTTCAGGGAGCACTCATTATCGAATCATTACCGCCTTCACCATAATAATGACCCTTCTTCGTTGAAATTTATAGGCATCGATGTCATCGGTAACCATTGGAGGGGTATTAATAAGACAAGGGCAGTTTCCCAAGCTGAAACCAAATGGGTGTTTGAGCTACATACCTTACACCCCTTAGGTCATAATATTGAGGTAGACGTCAACTGCTTTATTGCTAACCATTGACGTGTTCTTTATTTTCCATATTATCATCTCATGATATTTGAGCTCATTTCTATCCTATGTTCTTTATTGGTCATACTTTTAGTATGTTCTTTCATTTTCAGCACGTGGGACATTTTTCCCATGTGTATAACAGCTTATGATCTGGTATTGTCACTCATCTACCCTGACTCATTTTTTAGCCTTTTTTATGATTAAATGTCCTCCAGTCCCGTTTTTACCCCCTCATTTAGGAGACGGGTATAGGAAGGACTATGTGGTTTTAATTCCTATTAGTTTGATTTTAGAAGTTTTTCGGGTTTTTTTACCTCTTTTTACCCCGATTCACTATACTTATTCATTAAGGGACAGTAATTTGACACCCTGATTGGATCTGGCAGCATGATACTATATATGCTGTTCGCCAGATTTAATTTTAATTTTTAATTTTTAATATTAAATTTAATTCCAATTTATTAATATTTTTAATAACAGTCTCTGATGTTTTAATCCTTTTGTCTTTGCATTTGCGTCCTTTATGACTAAAGTTTGTAATATGTATGCATTTATATTCTTCATCTTGCCGTGGTCCGTTAATAAAATCATATGCCACTCACTGAGGGGACCTTTGTACCCCATGGAATATTTTAATTTTTTTTGCACTTGTACTGCTATGGTTTTTGCACTTCCACTCTAGTCAGGGATATAGTGATATAGTAAATCCCCTGGGGTCTGTGGCATAGTCAGTAATTGGTACTGGGGTTCTGTGTATCGAGACTTCTCTGTCTCCTCCTTTACTATGCGATAGATCGCGGATCCACGGCAAAATGGCGCTGCCGTGCTCGCGCATGCGCAGTGCTTACTTTCTCCGGGAAAATGGCCGCGGCTCACTGCGCATGTGCCGATTTCCCTATTTCTGACACTGGCGTCGGTCACGCTCCTGTACAGTCTCCCCTCTGATGATGTGCCTTTAGCACGAAAGGCCTAAGGAGGAACTGTGCAGAGCGTGACGTCATTCCACCGCCGGAGCCACGAGGAGGCTCGGCGGTCACCATCACTGGGGTCAGTACTGCTGTATTATAATTTATACATGATATACTACTTGCATACTGCCCTATTGTTCTAATAATAAAAACTCGTTTTTTGGACATACTACACTATTTTGGGCATCTGTTTTTTGGGGCTCCTGCCTGGAGCTTTCACTCCCATAGAATAAGCACTTTGCCATCCTGAGACGAGGTTTTTTCCTGAAGTACCTGGCTGACCTTAAGGGGACCCCCGGACCTATCTTAGGAGTCTGTGATGACCTACCGTGAGGGAGATGCCTGGCTTCTGATGTACCTATTGCTTGTGATGCATGATCACACATGCGCATAACCCATGCGTTTTCCGGTGAGTGCGCATTTCTGTTATTCTGACAGAGTGGAGGCCGTGGGAATTCGTGTATCTACAGTTTACCACTGTGGATATTGTACTATCACCTTATTGACTTTTCATCTTTTTTAAGCGCTGCACTCTATTGTTTTGAAACTGATTGTTTGTATTTGAGGCATTATGGTTGTCTAAAGTGTTCTAGCTGCTGACATTTATGAGAGCGCTCACTATTCATCTTTTGTATATTTAATGGCTGACATCTAAGTTACACAGGGGAGTACCTTTATCCGCTTGTAACATCAGGAAATCGGTGATGGCCTTTCGCTGTTTGTAAAGGCGGTCTAACATATGTAGGGTTGAATTCCACCTTGTTGCAACGTCGCAGATCAGGCGATGCTGTGGAATTCCGTTCTGCCACTGCAGCTCAAGGAGGGTGTGCTTTGCGGTGTAGGAATGGCTGAAATGCATGCAAAGTTTACGTGACATTTTAAGGATGTCTTGCAGTGGGATGGTGGATTTTAGGAACCGCTTGACAACCAGATTGAACACGTGAGCCATGCATGGCGCATGGCACAACCTTCCTTGACGCAGAGCAGACACCATGTTCTTTCCGTTGTCGGTCAACATGGTTCCGATTTTCAGTTTGCGCGGAGACAGCCATCTGTCGATTTCTCTGTTCATTACACTGAGAAGTTCCTCCCCTGTGTGACTACGTTCGCCAAGGCATACCAGGTGCAGCACAGCGTGACACCGTTGCGCCCTGCACATGTGATATGCCGGTCGGGTAATGGGACTTGGCACGGGGGTGGCGGCTGAGGACACGGCGGAAGAAGAGGTGGTAGAGGCGGACATCTTTGCTGGACCAAGGACGTGCAAACGTGGAGGCAAAAGCGGCGTGACCTGTCCAAGTTGCTGGTGCGGCTGTGCCGGCACCACGTTCACCCAGTGGGCCGTAAATGACATGTACTGTCCCTGACCGTAGTTACAGCTCCACACGTCGGCGCTGCCGTGCACTTTGGCAGAGACCGACATGCTCAAAGACAGGCCCACCATCTCTTCTACATGTGAATGCAGGGCTGGCACTGCCTTTTTGGTGAAGAAATGCCGGCTTGGCACTCTCCACTGCGGCTCGGCACAAGCCATCATTTCTCGGAAAGGTGCTGAGTCCACCACTTGGAAAGGGAGGGACTGCAGCACCAGCAACTTGGACAGGAGGACGTTCAGCTTCTGCACTGTCGGGTGCGTGCTCGCAAACTGTTGTCTCTTGGAAACGGATTCCAAGAAAGACTGCTGACGGAATCCGTGAAGAGGAGTAGCAGGAGAAGGAGCATCTGAACGAGCGGAAGATGCCAACGAGCGACAACTCCCCTCAGCAGAGGTGTTGGAGCCTTGACTGGCTGATAGAGGGCGATTGATGTCGGGTGACGGAGCAAGTAACGGAGCGGGTGATGGAGCGGGGGCTGGGGCAGGCAGAACCGCCGTATCTTTATCACGGTTTTCCCAGGCCACCGAATGGCGACGCTGCATATGCTGACGCAACGCTGTAGTCCCAACATTGGCCCCCTGGCCACGCTTGACTTTCTGGCCACATAGTCGACATACGGCTACGATTACTTCCTCGGGCGGCTTGACGAAAAATTGCCACACCGCCGAGTAGGAAACTTTGCCCCCGCTACTCCTCACTGGCTGACTGCTACTTCCTCCGTGCACACCGGCACCACTACTGGCCGTGGTGGTAGGCTGCAGTGGAGCTGGTGCTCTACTCCGTGGCCGTTTGGCTCCACTGACACTGCTGCGACCCTGCTGCCTCCTGGGCAACCCACCGACTGTTTTGCTCGCTGGCAAGCTGGCACCCTCTTCTCCTGATGATGCGGAAGCAATAGCCTGATGACGACGAGGCTGCCAAGTGCGATCAGCCTCATCATCATCAATTAGGGTCTCCGCGTCACTACTAGCCCCCTCGGCTGCGTGTGGGTCAGGAGACAGACCTGTCTCTAGACCGGCTACCGAGCCACTCTCCTCGCCAGTACTTCTTCGCCTGGCTGCTGAAGAGGCGGATGTCTCCCCCCGTTCCTGACCGCCCTCTGTTAGCTCTTCCTCACTGTACAGTGGGGCTGAGCCCACAGCATGCGATACTTCGCTTGGTGAGGGAACACCAAAGGACAGGGGCAGGTCAAGGACACGTGATTTCAGTGGGCTTGCTCCCGGGCCATGCCAACTAATGGTTGTGTCTGACGTACCCACCGACCGTTGGCTGTAGGTGTCAGAGGTGACCTGGGAAGAGGAAGACGACCGAGTCAACCAATCGATGACGGCAGGGTTGTCGGTGGAGACACGACCGCTGGATGACACCGGGAGCACTGGCCTCTGGCTGCGACTAGTGCTGCCTCGACCCCTTCCTCTGCTGCCACGTCTGCTCGCTCCTGAAACATTGCCTCCTCTGCGTGTTGTCTGACATACTCTTTAATTCAATAAACACCCCAAAAATAAAACCGGATTTAACTCTTTGAACGTACAATAGTGGTTGTGAAGCAGAAAGTCAGTTTATTTAGCACAATCGGTCAATTGCAGCTTGCCGTTGGCTGTAAACTGTACGTTTATGTCACTGGAATGCACTAATCACCCAAAAAATATTACCGCCTCCCGGCGTGTATATGGATTTAACTCTTTGAACGTACAATAGTGGTTGTGAAGCAGAAAGTCAGTTTATTGTACACAATCGGTCAATTGCAGCTTGCCATTGGCTGGAAACTGTACGTTTAGGTCACTGGAATGCACTAATCACCCAAAAAATATTACCGCCAGCCGGCGTGTAAATGGATTTAACTCTTTGAACGTACAATAGTGGTTGTGAAGCAGAAAGTCAGTTTATTGTACACAATCGGTCAATTGCAGCTTGCCGTTGGCTGGAAACTGTACGTTTATGTCACTGGAATGCACTAATCACCCAAAAAATATTACTGCCAGCCGGCGTGTAAATGGATTTAACTCTTTGAACGTACAATAGTGGTTGTGAAGCAGAAAGTCAGTTTATTAAGCACAATCGGTCAATTGCAGCTTGCCGTTGGCTGGAAACTGTACGTTTATGTCACTGGAATGCACTAATCACCCAAAAAATATTACCGCCACCTGGCGTGTAAATGGATCTAACTCCTTGAACGTACAATAGTGGTTGTGAAGCAGAAAGTCAGTTTATTTAGCACAATCGGTCAATTGCAGCTTGCCGTTGGCTGGAAACTGTACGTTTATGTCACTGGAATGCACTAATCACCCAAAAAATATTACCGCCACCCGGCGTGTATATGGATTTAACTCTTTGAACGTACAATAGTGGTTGTGAAGCAGAAAGTCAGTTTATTTAGCACAATCGGTCAATTGCAGCTTGCCGTTGGCTGGAAACTGTACGTTTATGTCACTGGAATGCACTAATCACCCAAAAAATATTACCGCCACCCGGCGTGTAAATGGATCTAACTCTTTGAACGTACAATAGTGGTTGTGAAGCAGAAAGTCAGTTTATTGTACACAATCGGTCAATTGCAGCTTGCCGTTGGCTGGAAACTGTACGTTTGTGTTACTGGAATGCACTAATCACCCAAAAAATATTACCGCCAGCCGGCGTGTAAATGGATTTAACTCTTTGAACGTACAATAGTGGTTGTGAAGCAGAAAGTCAGTTTATTTTGCACAATCGGCAAACTGCAGCACCAACTGTGCACGACAGCCACCAAAAAAAAAAAGGGTGTATGTCACTTTAAATTTTCGATTCTTTGATAGCTGTGGCCCTAAGTAACGATTCTGTGTCCCTGAGTAACGATTCTGTGTCCCTGAGTAACGATTCTGTGGCCCTAAAGTCTCTGTGGCCCTAACTCTGTCCCTTAATACACACAGGTCTGTCTCTCTTGAATGACCGGAGGCTAATGGAGAATTCTAAGATGGCCGCGATTTATAGCTCCACCATTACACAGTGCTGGCTGGCTGCTGATTGGCTAATGCGATCACATGTCATGAATGCATTATGGGTCAGCGCGCCTTGTCTGCGCGCCTTCCCAGAGATCCCCGCCCCATCTTCTCTGTCCATTTTCTCCGTCACCACACATGTCGCCGCCATTTTTGGGAAAATTCGATTCGTGCATCCGAAGTTTGCTAATCTTCGGATTCGTCGCGAATAGAATTTTTCCAAATCTTCGGAACGAATTCCACTTCGTCATGTTCGATTCGCTCATCTCTAATCATATTGCATAGATGGGAATTGGCACAATAGAATAACATGGATATCTGGAATTCTAGTGAAGCACTTCTAGAAACATGTTTAAAATTGCTAAGGTCTGAATGAGGGCTAAAAGCTCTTTCCACTGCTACGGTTGATCCCTTGATCACAGAATATTTGCAGCAAATGGTGTCAGCTTTAATCCATTGTTGTGACAGGCTGCTGTAGGTTTCTTGGGGCTTCTACTGTATATGTACAAATGCAGTGGACAGTTTAAAGTGCTGGACTGCTGAACATTTATCTAAGAAATGTCTTATCTGCATGTTTTTTTGAATTTACTCTAAACACCATCAAGGATGCTAACGCTGGAAAGACCACCTGCCTTACCTTCCTTAGTGGAAGAAGCCTAAGGAACAATCTTCTATCATTGCTTGTTAAGAAACATCCCTTTTGTTTTTCTACTCCTGCACCGTCTACATCCAGGGTATCTAAGCTTTGCAGTCCACATACAGGGTCTAGGGCACAATGTCTGCCAAATCCTTGCACAAGCCTTCTGTCACATCAAGGCAAACCCCAACATTGGGTGGTGGGGAGGGGTTGTTAGAAGAGAAGGTAATCTGTAAGGGCTACAGGGTAGAGTTCAGCTATCAGCCCCCTCATCATTTTCTCAACTCCAACCTTCCTCTGTAACTGCATAGACTTCAGATATTCCATTCAGCCCTCTCAGGTCCTTTGAAACAATGTGTCATTGCCCCATTTGTCATTTGTGAATAGATATAAAAAAACATAATACACACTTTTTTTCCAAGGGATCACATCCCCTCTGTTCTCAGCCGCATAAAAGCTGGAGGAGGAGAAATAGCAGCACACTGATCTCAGTAAATGGCTGTGCAGAGCCATCATTTCAAACAAAAGTGTCTTTTTAGGGACACCTTTTTTTCTGTGTGTCCAGAAATCTACTGTAGGCGGAGCATTACTTTAATTAGTGGCTGAGCATTCATTTATCATGGGCGTGGTTCTACAAGGAGGAGAAAGAAAAATGTGTTGCACAGTGCAGCGTAAAGTGATCATGGTTTAAATTACGCTAAATATTTGGAGTGGCTTAAAGTGGTTGTGGTTAGAGTCTGAGATGGATTACATAGTGCAGAATGCGGTAATGTTAAACACTTCAATACCGGGCACTTTTACCCGCTTCCTGCCCAGGACACTTTTCACTCGCACGCTTTGAATGACAATTGCGCGGTCATGCAGCACTGTAACCAAACTAAGTTTTTAGCATTTTGATCATACAACTAGAGCTTTCTTTTGGTGGTATATAATCACCGCTGGGGTTTTTATTTTTTGCTAAATTAACAAAAAAAGACCGAAAATTTTGAAGAAAAAAAAAACGTTTTTTTTTGTTTCTGTTATAAAAGTTTGCAAATAAATAATTGTTCTTCATACATTTAGGCCAAGATGTATTCTGCTACATTTCTTTGGTGAAAATAACCCAAATTAGTATTTATTATTTAGTCTGTAGAAAAGTTATAGAGTTCACAAACTATGGGATATATCTGAATATTCACCAATCCTGAAGTACTGACAGCCAATCTAATTTCTTCAGGCCCAAAAATGTCAGAACAGTACAGATATCCCCCAAATGAACCCATTTTGCAAAGCAGACAGTCTGACGTATTTCATAAGAGGCATGCTGAGTTTTCTGAAGTTGTAATTTTTTTGTCATAATTTTTTGGAAAATGAAGAAATTAAAAAAAAGTTCACAATTTGTTTTTTAATATACTGTCACCAGTGCAGTACAGTTTCATCATATAACTGGCGTGGCAGTGATCAGGGACACTGACTGGTGACAAAACGAAAAAAAAAAATTTTTTCAATTTTTTATTACATTTATTTCTCTTTTTTTTAAAAAAATTTTTCATATTACACTATGCCCAAAGTAGTATAATGTTACCATAGTAGCATTATACTACTTTGTGGAAGGGATCAGTTTTTTTTTTTTACACAATTTGATTGCATGCATTTAACTGAATGAAATTAATTCATTCAGGCTTTTTTGTTGTGATTAGCTGTGATTGGCCACAGCTGATCACATGACACAGATGGGCTGTGATTGGCCCAGCCTGTGCATGTGATCACTGTGACCAGTCACAGCTAGAAACACTTGTATACAATGGACCTCATGAAAGAAAGCCATCCATTGTATACAACGGTCATGTGGCCTGCTGTGATTAGTCACCGCAGGTCACATGGTACTGGATGATAGTCTGGTGTAAATGGACGGACGGTCCATTTACATCCAACAGCCCATAGAGGAAAAGCAGGCTGTGTCTGTGTCCGCTCTGCATAAGCAGGGCAGACACAGACCTATCATCTACCTGCTTATCGGGGATGAGTGGACAGATCCCCACTAAGCAAGCAGATTCACTGATGGAGTCTGCCATATGAAAGGGGCCTAAACCATAGTCTGAAACATACTAATCGCATAATTGGTATCTGTAGTTGGGGTATTCTGTCTGATGAAGCCCAGTAGGACACATAGTTGTGCAAATTGTGCAGTTTTAAGGGATTTTGTGGATTGAGCATTTGTTAATGATAGAGGAAGACACTTTCATAGTAATATTGTCAAACAAGCTTAAGGGAGTTTAAAAGGATCACCCAACACTTACCCCGAACTTTCATCTGTAATAGAGTACCTAACAAATCCAGATATTTGCAGTAATAAGCTTTAATTCTGGATTTCACCACTGACTGATATTTGCATGGCTCCAGTGAATCAATTGCATGTATCAGTGGCCTCCACAGCACTAACTTACCTCCTTCCCCTGTTGCTCTCCCATAGTCTCTGCAGCCTGAGCTTCACATGCACCAGTAAAAGAGGGCCAGCTGCACCCCTTCCCCGAGACCTGCCCAATCAAACTGCGTCTAGCAGGCTCCGCCTCTCACTGATGTTCTCAGTTGGAGACTCTGTGATTCCCAGAGAGTGCTGCCCGATTAGCTGCTAGTGAAGGAGGTACTGACCAATCCGCAAACACAGGCAGGCACCACTTGACTTCCTGAAAGAGGGATCTCTGAGTGTGTCTGTGATTACCCGGGGGCCGCAACTCTGTTTTGCCATACAGTGTACCAGCAACTCTCTGCTGTCCGTGACAGAGCTTAATTTTCAGGATTCTGCCCAGGACAAGCTCTGAACAGGACATCTGTCATATCACCATGACTGTCTTGGGCATTTTGGGACTGTTGGCAACTATGGTGGGGGAAGGGGGGTGTCAGCACAAGCCTTATCATAGGAGGAGAGCAGGCTGAGTTCCCAGCACAGCCAGTGCTCTTATGCCTAGCATAGTTAGTTTTTAATAGGAAAGCAGAGGGGGCTGGCAGCAGCACCAGGGATTTGAAACAAAGGAAGCAATACAAAGAAAACAGTATACTTATTCATACAAGTACAGTGGGGCAAAAAAGTATTTAGTCAGCCACCAATTCTGCAAGTTCTCCCACTTACAAAGATGAGAGAGGCCTGTAATTGGCATCATAGGTAGACCTCAACTATGAGAGACAAAATGAGAAAACAAATCCAGACAATCACATTGGCTGATTTGGAAAGAATTTATTTGCAAATTATGGTGGAAAATAAGTATTTGGTCAATATGAAAAGTTCATCTCAATACTTTGTTATATATCCTTTTGTTGGCAATGACAGAGGTCAAATGTTTCCTGTAAGTCTTCACAAGGTTGGCACACACTGTTGCTGGTATGTTGGCCCATTCCTCCATGCAGATCTCCTCTAGAGCAGTGATGTTTTGGGGCTGTCGCTGGGCAACACGGACTTTCAACTCCCTCCAAAGGTTTTCTATGGGGTTGAGATGTGGAGACTGGCTAAGCCACTCCAGGACCTCGAAATGCTTCTTACGAAGCCACTCCTTCGTTGCCCGGGCGGTATGTTTGGGATCATTGTCATGTTGGAAGACCCAGCCACGTTTCATCTTCAATGCCCTTGCTGATGGAAGGAGGTTTGCACTCAACATCTCACGATACATGGCCCCATTCATTCTGTCCTGTACATGGATCAGTCATCCTGGTCCCTTTGCAGATAAACAGCCCCAAAGCATGATGTTGCCACCCCCATGCTTCACAGTAGGTATGGTGTTCTTTGGATGCAACTCAGCATTCTCTCTCCTCCACAGATGACGAGTTGTGTTTCTACCAAACAGTTCTATTTTGGTTTCATCTGACCATATGACATTCTCCCAATCCTCTTCTGGATCATCCAAATGCTCTCTAGCAAACTTCAGACGGGCCCGGACATGTACTGGCTTAAGCAGGGGGACATGTCTGGCACTGCAGGATCCGAGTCCCTGGCGACGTAGTGTGTTACTGATGGTAGCCTTTGTTACGTTGGTCCCAGCTCTCTGCAGGTCATTCACTAGGTCCCCCCCTGTGATCCTGGGATCTTTGCTCACCGTTCTTGTGATCATTTTGACCCCACGGGGTGAGATCTTGTGTGGAGCCCCAGATCGAGGGAGATTCAGTGGTCTTGTATGTCTTCCATTTTCTAATTATTGCTCCAACAGTTGATTTGTTCACACCAAGCTGCTTGCCTATTGCAGATTCAGTCTTCCCAGCCTGGTGCAGGTCTACAATTTTGTTTCTGGTGTCCTTCGACAGCTCTCTGGTCTTCACCATAGTGGAGTTTGGAGTGTGACTGTTTGAGGTTGTGGACAGGTGTCTTTTATACTGATAACAAGTTCAAACAGGTGCCATTGATACAGGTAATGAGTGCAGGACAGAGGAGCCTCTTAAAGAAGAAGGTACAGGTCTGTGAGAGCCAGAAATCTTGCTTGTTTGTAGGTGACCAAATACTTATTTTCCACCATAATTTGCAAATAAATTCTTTCCAAATCAGCCAATGTGATTGTCTGGATTTTTTTTCTCATTTTGTCTCTCATAGTTGAGGTCTACCTATGATGCCAATTATAGGCCTCTCTCATCTTTTTAAGTGGGAGAACTTGCACAATTGGTGGCTGACTAAATACTTTTTTGCCTCACTGTACATGCAGGCACATATTAGGAATATGAAGTTTTGAGCTTACATACTACTTCTGAATGCAGCTTTAAATAAAAACTATGGAAAAATGGACTATAAAACATGACATTTTACTGAAATTGGAGGAAGAACAATCCAATTAATAGAAATAGAAACATAAGTAAAAAATAAGTATCTTAAATGTTAACAAATTTTGAGCTTCTTAATGACCCTTTTCATTTTTCAGGCAGTGTTCTCGCAGATCTTCAGAAACAAAGTTGAACTTCTCCATCTACTACATTAGTCCATATATAGTCAGCTTTTTAGAAGATCAGTCTAACTTATCCATATCTAATGTGACAATCATCATTTGAATACTATGCCGCCCTGGAAGGTTGGATTCAGCCAAGCATTCCTTATCAGCATCGAACATTTTCAGTGGAACGTTGGTACATTTGAGATTCCATTTGGAGAGCAGAGCTTCAATCGACCAGTCCTCACTGTAGACAAATATTAATGATTTTAGTTGCATGGTTCTAATATATGCCTTATCTACACAATTCTAAAAAAAACCCCCAAAAAAACGAATTATGTCACAACATAAATTCGGTTCCTTGCTACAGAAAGATTTATGCAGGCTGTGGTTTGCCAACCCAGTGTTGAATGTCATTAAGCCCTAATATTTTAGTTTCATTAAAAACAACACTTTTGGTGTCTCAGAACATTGGCAGTTTTGGAGTCACAAAAATGGAATGATTGTGTTGTTGGTTATTAGTTATTTATATGATTGGAAGTATGTCTGCAAAATATATTTAGAGAAGAAGGTGGATGTGGTGACAGGAATGCCTGTGTCTCAGTCATATGCTAAATAGGTATTTGTTTTGATAAGTGGCCTGGCCAGCTGGGCCTGTGAAAGAACAGTTTTCAGAGTTGTAAAGCATGGTCTTACTGTACACAATGGAAATACTGTAGCTGTAGAGAATTTTCTTCAAAGGAAACCTGTCAAGTTAGCTGCCACTAGATTGAAGATCCTCACTGTCATTGATGTAAGGCTTTCACCTGTCAAGTTGACTGTTTGCTCTCTGTTAAAAGTGGTTCAGGCATCTGTAAAGCCACCTGATCACTTCCACACATCCTGGAAGGTACTTGATCAGCTTCAGTGTGGTCCAGAGGTGACATTAGGGGTCTGAAAGATCCCTGATGTCTTCTTAACCGCTTGCCGCCCTGCCACTGTATATATACGTGTGCAGGGCGGCACTCAGGCGCAAAACCACGTTTTAAAACGGGTTCCGCACTCCCGCCGTTCTCGCCGGCAGGGGGCGCGCGCGCGCGCACTCCCGCCGACCCGCGGGTGACACGATTCGATCCTGGAGGGATCAATCATTAGATTTCAGCCAGTGATGTCTAGCTGAAATCAGATGATCGGTCCCTGTCCTATCCTGTCCTGTGTTGACATTTACACAGGACAGGATATGATGTCATTCTTCTCTGCCTGGACACATTCCGTTCCAGACAGAGAAGAAGACACAGTAAAAGTGAGTACAAAGCACTACACTAACAGTTAGAACACACCTAGGTCACATTTAACCCCCTGATCGCCCCCCCCCCCCCAGTTAACCCCTTCACTGCCCTGTCACCAGTGTAACTGATCAGTGAAGCGATTTTTACTGATCACTGTATCAGTGTCGCTGGCGACTTCCGATAGCGTTAGCGCCCCAACCAGATAGCGCCATTTTGCCCGCTAGTACACCAGTAATCCCATTTAACCCCTTAATCTCCCCCCCCCCCCGTTAACCCCTTCACTGCCCTGTCACCAGTGTCACTGATCAGTGAACCGATTTTTACTGATCACTGTATCAGTGTCGCTGGCGACTTCCGATAGTGTTAGCGCCCCTCCCAGATAGCGCCAGATTGCCCGCCAGTACACCAATAGTCCCGTTTAACCCCTTGATCGCCCCCCCCCCCCCAGTTAACCCCTTCACTGCCCTGTCACCAGTGTCACTGATCAGTGAACCAATTTTTACTGATCGCTGTATCAGTGTCGCTGGCGACTTCTGATAGTGTTAGCTCCCCTCCCAGATAGCGCCAGATTGCCCGCTAGTACACCAGTAATCCCATTTAACCCCTTAATCTCCCCCCCAGTTAACCCCTTCACTGCCCTGTCACCAGTGTCACTGATCAGTGAACCGATTTTTACTGATCACTGTATCAGTGTCGCTGGCGACTTCCGATAGTGTTAGCGCCCCTCCCAGATAGCGCCAGATTGCCCGCCAGTACACCAGTAATCCCGTTTAACCCCTTAGTCGCCCCCCCCCAGTTAACCTCTTCACTGCCCTGTCACCAGTGTCACTGATCAGTGAACCGATTTTTACTGATCACTGTATCAGTGTCGCTGGTGACTTCCGATAGTGTTAGCGCTCCTCCCAGATAGCGCCATTTTGCCCGCTAGTGCACCAGAAATCCCATTTAACCCCTTGATCGACCCCTCCCCCCCCCCCCCAGTTAACCCCTTTTACTGCCCTGTCACCAGTGTCATTGATTACAGTGAACAGATTTTTACTGATCACTGTATTAGTGTCACTGATGACTTCCGATAGTGTTAGCGCCCCTCCCAGATAGCGCCAGTTTGCCCGCTAATGCACAGGATTTTTTTTTACCAAAACATGTAGCAGAATACATTTTGGCTTAAATTTGTGACTAACTTTGAGTTTACGATATATTTTTTATAGCTGAAAGTAGAAAATATTGTTTTTTTTCAAAATTTTCGTGTTTTTTTTAATTATAGCGCAAAAAATAAAAAGCGCACAGGTGATCAAATACCACCAAAAGAAAGCTCTATTTGTGTGAAAAAAAGGACGTAAATTTTGTTTGGGTACAGCATTGCATGACCGCGCAATTATCATTTGAATTAGCGCAGCGCCAAACAGCAAAAAAAGGCCTGGTCATTAAGGGGGGTAAATCCTCAGGTGCTCAAGTGGTTAAGAAAGACCTGTCATGCCCATTATGTTGTCACATAGGATAGCAATAAAGTTACCAAATTTTTCGCTCCATAAGACGCACTTTTTTACCCCACAAAATTGGGGAAAATGTCTGTGCGTCTTGTGGAGTGGCCGGCCTGGTACTCCCCGTCGCCGCCGCCGTGTTAGAATACCAGGCCAGCCGCTCAGCTCTACTGTGCAGAAGAACCCGCTCCTCCACCCTACCTGTTCCTTGGTCCAGTGGTGTCCTGCTTACATTGGCCGTCTTCTCTCCCTGGCTTCACAACCGGGTGCCCACTGCGCATGCGCGAGAAGCACTGTGCTTTGTGTATGGCCCCATACTCTGGTGGGACAACGAGGGGGGGGGGGGACAACTCTATGGAAGTGGGAGCAGGTACCTGTCTCTGGTCATCTCCTGTACTATGTCTGCAGTCTCTGGTCAATTCCTGTACTATATCTGCAGTCCATTGGTTCAGAATTTATTTTTTCTTGTTTTTCCTCCTCTAACATCTAGGTGCATCTTATGGTCAGGTGTGTCTTATGGAGCGAAAAATACAAGTACATTTTAAAAAACTGCCAAAAAATGTGTTAAAGTCTCCATGCACCTAAAAGCTCATGTAAAAAAATGACAATTGCGGTACACATATTGGATATTGCCACACATGCCAGATAGATGAGAGCAATAATTGTAGGGCTATACTTCACAATCAACTCTAAACTGATGCCCTGTAAAGGCTTTCAAAGTGTTGCTCATAGACAAAGTTTATGCTGTTTCATGGGGGGGCATAGTTTTAAGGGTGAAAATGCTAGACATCTATTTACTCAGCACTACCTCTTTTATGTTTTACCAAATAATGGATAATATATTGGGGGAGATTTACTAAAACTTGTGCACTCTGAATCTGGTGCAGCTGTGCATGGTAGCCAATCAGCTTCTAACTTTAGCTTGTTCAATTAAGCTTTGACAATAAAACCTGGAAGCTGATTGGTTTCTCTGCAGAGCTGCACCAGATTTTGCACTCTGTTAAATGTGTTATGCAGAATGAAGGAAGGAAAAAAGGGAGGGGAGGAAGGAAGAAGGAAGGAAGGGGAAGAAAGGAAGGAAGGGGAAGAAAGGAAGGAAAGAAGGGGAAGGAAGGAAGGAAGAAAGGAAGGAAGGAAGGAAGGGAGGAAGGAAGGGGAAGAAAGGAGAAGGAAGGAAGGGGAAGAAAGGAGAAGGAAGGAAGGGGAAGGAAGGGGAAGAAAGGAAGGAAGGGAAAGGAAAGAAGGAGGGGAGGGAGGAAAAGAAGGAAAGGAAGTAATGGAGGAAGGAAGTAAAGGAAAAGAAGGGACGGAAGGGGTAGAAGAAAGGAAGGTTGGACTCACATGGATGGTTCCTGGATCACATGTTCAGTCAGAAGCATCACAAAGCTGCTGGCTGCTCTATATTCAATTTCCTGTCCACACATCCTCTTCTGCGCGACACATACTGGAGTGTGGGAGGGCACAGGGGGAGGCAGAGCTGATCCAGCCTGACTCCTCTCCTTTCCTATTGGTGCGGAGGATGTGGGGAGGGGCTGGGCACTCAGGAGCACACAGGGGAAGCCCGCAAAGAAACTGAAGGATCAGGGATGATCAGTGCAGCGGTGGGGGCAGTTACAAGGACTGATCTCCCTGTATGGCTTTCAATGAAGCAGCTGGAAGCCACGTCTCCTCCTCTCCCTCCCACGGCTTTCAGCTGTTTCATTGAAAGCCAAACAGGGAGATCGGTCCTCTCCCACCCACCCCTAGTCCTAACACTGCTCGCCGCCACGTTATTTACGCTCACCCAATGCGAGCGGGCAAGTGGAAATTTTGAGGGCTGCATACACTATATTATCAAACAGATGGCACTGTGAATATTGAAAGTTTGAGAACTTTTACAGGAGCATCACTATAGTTTTTAAATCCTTGTGGAATTGTACTATAAAGACATCCCTTTCTGTGTTTCTGCTGGCTGGCCACACTAGGCAAAGCCCAATTTATGGCCTTTCGTATCAGGGAACTACAAACCCCTCGCTCTCTACCTTAAACTAAAAAAGAAAAAAAAAAGAAAAAAAAAAAGAATGTTTTGGGTTTAAATACAAACTCCCAAATGTTATACCAAATTTTCCCTTCCATAGACAAGTCAAAAGTGAAAGTTTGTTCAGGCTGTGGCAAGCAGTGCACATGTAGTCATGTACACTGTTCTATGCACACTACAAACCCCCTAGTCCATAGGCCTTCTCAAGAGTGAACAAGTGAGAGTGGCTACTTTCCTATATACATTGGTGCCATGGAGAACGAATGTAGCCACTAAGAGAAACTTGGATCACAGCAGCAAAAAAAAAAAAAGAAAAAAGTAATTTGGTGATTTGGAGAAGCCTGAGAGCAACAAAAAGGTACTTTGAGTTAAGAATACATACTTAAATAGGGTTTTTTTTATTTCTTAAAGCAGAATTTTACCTATAGCAACTTGATAAAAAATGATGTTCTTTAGCAAGGAACATACAGTACATTCCACATTGATAATTATGCTGTAAATTGCCTCTAGCATTGCTCCTGTTTCTTCTTGCTTGAGGCTGCTGTTTTGCTGAATCCCAAAGTCCCTGAGCAGTAATAAATCTTTGGCTGACAGCAGATCGACCTCTACATTTTTGGCACAGTGCCAAAAAAATAGAGAGCAACTGAGCATGTGCAGAGAAGGGTGAGACAGTACATTACTGGATTTTAAACAGTATAGGCGCTCATTTTTAATGTTTTACATAGCTATACCTGCAAAAGGGGCCAGCCTGAAGTGATCTAGCAGGACTTAAGTTTCTGATTAAAGTTCTACTTTACAACAGAGTTTAGTGTCACTTTAGGACTATGGCTGTCGGTTTTCTAAAACTGTCTGTACATCATGATATTGGACGCTGTCCTACCATAGTACTAGATATATAGTTCTAATATGACCAATTTCAGAATTCCCTTTTTTCTCTGTTTATACAGAATTTGGTGCATCCGGCATCTGATATATTTCTATAGACAGACTTTTGACAAATGCCATCCCATGGGTCTGTGTACCTGATTTTAAAATACAGCATTAGAATAGAATAGAATCTTAAAGACCAACTCCACCTTTTTGAGTATGTTTTAGGTTACACCCATATTTAGGTACAGATGGGGGGGGGGGTTCTGTCACATTTTAAATCTGTGCGACTGTGCATGGACCAGCCTGCAGAGACCTGCCATTCATTTATTGGAATATGTGAAATCAAAAACTACAAGTCCCACCTTCCCGTGGCAAAGGGGCTCATAGTTCTCAATGGAGCACAAATGTAGTCTATTGACATTTCCTCCAGTCTCAGCTTCATTGCTTTCAAGGCCTTTGTGTAAAAATAAGTAATTAATGCTTTTTTTTATATGGGTGCATTATTTATTTATTTGCAAAAGGTGGATTTAGCCTTTAACAGACCAACATCTTTAACCAGCAAAGCACCTTCTAACTTGATAGGTTGTCCAGAATTCAGCCTTGGGATTTCTTTCCATTATAAACCGAACAGTTACTATAATGTCTTCAAAATCTACAAATGAATTCAAACTATTAGGATACAGTGTAGTTTAACAAACGGTTACTTATACAGCACACACAAACTCCATACAACACTGGTTATTTTACATCATTCTAAATATTACAATAAAAAGTAAAATAAATATACCAGTACAATTATTTTACATAAACTCTTATAATGGAAAACGCCTTTTTAAAATGTATCTTTTGTCATGCTATTTGCTTTTCTGATGATGTTGCCATTGTCTGACTCACAACCAGCATGATAATTTCAGAGCAGTAGGGCACTTGTTCATTATCAGTGCAAGTGAGGTGACAGACTAATATGCAGTGTGTAAGTCAGACAATGGCAGCTTCCAGCAGACAGGTAAATTAGACAATGGCAGCTTCCAGCAGACAGGTAAATTAGACAATGGCAGCTTCCAGCAGACAGGTAAATTAGACAATGGCAGCTTCCAGCAGGCAGGGATGTAGAATAAAGGCTTATAGTGATTTTGTACACATTACTTTATTATGCTCAGGACTAACATTTTCAAAAAATTATTTTCCTTTTTAGTCAGGCAGGTGTAAAATATTGCACTTGAATAATTTTACTGTTCATTAAGGGACACAGAATCGGTAGTTATTCTGATACAAATGGGTCATACTGTATTCTTAAGGATTTGGACACTGGCAAATAAAAACCATTGCCCAGCCATGTATAACCTCTTCCACTTCCAGCATGTATTAGTTTTTTGCAGGTGTCATAGGAGGATGAAAAGTTTGCCCTTTTTATGTTTTTTGGTAGCCTTTTTTTCAAGATATTTTTTCTTCAATCTAAGTGCTGCTGAGCTCAGCTCACTATGCAAGCTATCTGGATTGGTTAATCTTTGGTGCCGCCTTGAAGGCCGTACCATGACCCTGCTGGACTGAAGACTGCAGGACTACCATGAAATATGCATTTTGGCACTGGGCTCTGCCAGTGGCACTATCCAATATTTTAAATACTGTGTTTATTTGCAGCAGAGAGGTTCCCAGGTACAGAGCCATAGTACTTGCTTTGGTGTGCCCAGTCTCTTGGCTTTTATTAGCTTTTGGAACTGAACATTTGGAACTACTACATTTATGTATCTTTATTATCTTTATGTCCCTATTTCATCAGCTACCGTGCTGAGAAATTATTGATGCAACATCAGCTAGATAGTAGCTCGTGCATAATCCTCGCTCTTTTTCCAACCTTCTTCCCACCTTTCACCTATTCTTTGTGGTCATTTGATCCAGACGCAGCAGCTTTCCTGCATCAGTAAGCAGCTGCTGTAGTGGGTGGGAGGGAGCACTGACAACAAGGGGCAATGGAAGTCAGTGTCTGTGAATTTAGCCTTGTTGTCACTCTGGGACACAGGGAAGCCACTGATTTCTGGATTGCAAAACTGCACCCAAGCTGAATAGAAAAAACTCTTTACTCTGGTCTCTTTTATAAATTGTTTGCAACATAGGTGGGTGGAAGAAGGAGGCAACATTTTTAAGCTACCTTATATTAGTCTTTACTTCCACTTTAATGGTACTCTGGCAAGAGTTTGAAAAACTTTTCTAAATCATATCTTTCCCTTGGCATGCAACCTGCTATAGTGGTTATGTAGGACTGTTAGACTGGAATGGATTCTGCTTATGGATATTAACCCAGGTACAATCCTAACTGATCATTTAAAGGCAAACCTCCAACACGCCATGATACATGTTACACCCATTTTTAGGGAGTAACATGTAACATGGCTGCAAGCTGACCCCCCCCCCCCATAGCAACTATCACATTTGAATTTGGAACGACTGTCCCCTTCTGCTCTTAGCCATTCACAGACCTCATCTTACTATAACCCCACACTGTGCTGTGTTCTGAAAATTAGTGGAGTAGGTCCTGTCATTCAACTGCTGTGCTACTTATTCACAGGACACAATGCACTGTGGGATTGTAGTCCACTCACAGGACTAAGATTAGTCCTATGAGTGGCAGACACAGCAGAAAGGGACGGGCGGATGTCACAGCTTTCCTATGAAACCAAGGCAGCAGTTAAAGTCTGGGTTCCCATTTCTGAACATGTTACAAGTCACACTCGTATTTAGGGTGTAACATGTTCAGCATGCTTTCCCTCTCGTGCCTGTGACAGAGGCCCACACGCCCAAGTCATTCATTCACAGTATCCTGTGAATGAATAAACTACAAGTACTGTCAGCCACTGAAGCTCAAGGCGCTGGTGAGTTCTGGAAGTTCATTGATACAGTGAGAAATATTTAGCAGAAGTAGACACTTGTTAGGTAATAGACACACAGTTTCACATAACTAATGTGTATGTTGCTGTATCGCCCAAAATTAAAAAAGCTGAGCTTTAAATATGGTAAACATCAACTATCTAGCCCTGTCCTTAATATTACATAGCAGGAAAAAACTTTAGAAAAGGGAAACCCCTGAAATAATTTAACTATTTTTTTAAGTTATGCTAAGTAAATGGTAACATGTAACAAATATAAAGTAGAATTAACCCAAAATGGTTGAAACCTGGAAATAGACTTTAAAAAACTGATGCCAAAGTATCAGCATGACACCAAGGCAAGAATTTTCCTGAGTTCAGTAAATATGCTACATATTTGTCTAGGTACAGTTGCTCGTTAGCAGGACATTTTTCTTATACATAGCTGAATACATTTTTCTTTTGAGTTTGGCTTTGCAGCTTTACCCTTTGGTTCATAGAAGACATCAGATCCCAGCACTATGTCGATAGGAGGAAGGTCCAAGAGATCAGGTGATATCTCACCCCACGTCAGTCCTATGACCGGTACTCCCAATAGATGATTCTGTCTGCAGCTCCTAGAACAATTCTGTATGCACTGTGGCATAGCTGCTGAATCCGATAATATTACATTAGCAGCACACTTTGCAGCCAGCACACCAGGGAGGCTCACACCTGCTCCAACCTTCAAAAGCAAGTTAAAAATATATGAGGTAGAAACAACACTTTACAATTCTTTCTATATGCTATTTAATCTACTTTACAGTTGTGGCCAAAATTATTCAACCCCCAATGCTGTAAAGGGGTTTAGGGACTATAGTGTACATTTGGAATTGTATTCAGAATCAAATCCTACAAGGACGTTGTAACTACCCAAATGCAACTAAAATGACATCAATTGTTTATGTAATACAGTAGTAAATGGTTCTTATGTGGTTTCTTCATTGCCACAATTATTCAACCCCTTAAAGACTACCACTCTGAAGAACAGAGGTTCATACAGGTGCTTTCCATCAGGTATTGAAAACACCTGTGGATGTCACCGAGCAGCAATCAAGCATAATAAGCACCAATTAGGCAGCTTTAAAATGACTGTGATACTCAGCTCCTTCTAGACATTTACTGGTGTGGTTACAAACATGGTGAAGGCAAGAGAATGGTCCAGGAAGACAAGAGAAGAGGTGATTTCTCTTCACAGGAAGGGCAATGGCTATAAGAAGATTGCAAAGATGTTAAACATACCAAGAGACACCTTAGGAAGCATCATTCGCAAATTCAAGGCAAAGGGCACTGTTGAAACGCTACCTGGTCGTGGCAGAAAGAAGATGCTGACTTCGACTGCTGTGCGCTACCTGAAGCGTAGAGTGGAGAGAAGTCCCCGTGTGACTGCTGAGGAACTGAGAAAAGATTTGTCAGATGTGGGTACAGAAGTTTCAGCCCAGACAATAAGACGCACACTGCGTAATGAAGGCCTCCGTGCCAGAACTCCCAGGCGTACCCCCTTGCTGTCTCCAAAGAATAAGAAGAGTCGACTGCAGTATGCCAAAAGCCATGTGGACAAACCACAAAAGTTGTGGGATAGTGTTCTGTGGACTGATGAAACAAAATTAGAACTGTTTGGGCCCATGGATCAACGCTATGTTTGGAGGAGGAAGAACAAGGCCTATGATGAAAAGAACACCTTGCCTACTGTGAAGCATGGTGGAGGGTCAATCATGCTTTGGGGCTGTTTTGCTTCTGCAGGTACAGGGAAGCTTCAGCGTGTGCAAGGTACCATGAATTCTCTTCAGTACCAGGAGATATTGGATGGAAACGTGATGCAGTCCGTCACACACCTGAGGCTTGGGAGACGTTGGACCTTTCAACAGGACAATGATCCCAAGCATACCTCCAAGTCCACTAGAGCATGGTTGCAGAGGAAAGGCTGGAACATTTTGGAGTGGCCATCGCAGTCACCAGACTTAAATCCGATTGAGAACCTCTGGTGGGACTTAAAGAAAGCAGTTGCAGTGCGCAAGCCTAAGAATGTGACTGAACTGGAGGCCTTTGCCCATGAAGAATGGGCGAAGATACCCGTAGATCGCTGCAAGACACTTGTGTCAAGCTATGCTTCATGTTTAAAAGCTGTTATAACTGTAAAAGGATGCTGTACTAAGTACTAAGATTGAATGTCACTTGGGGGTTGAATAAAACTGATAATGCTGTGAGCACAGAAAAGACATTTGTGGTTATTTCATTATAACTGTTATGTTATATTTGTCTGACCTACAAGTGCCTCTTTAATGTAAATGTAAGCAAGATGACTGAATGATCAAAAGCAATGTCAAACTGGCCAAAACACTCAATTTCAGTGGGGGTTGAATAATTTTGGCCACAACTGTATATCATGGGTGTCAGACTACATGTACCCCAAAGGACTACTTTTGACAGGTTTAGGGGGTATATTTGCTGGAAAAAGGAACCTTCCCTGTGAAATGAATTCACTACAGTAGGATTAAGCTGACTTCACTGACTCCTTACAAACAGAGATCTGTGTGTTGGACTAAGGGCAAACTCACACTACTGCATTGTGGTACATGCGTTAGTGTGTTGCAGTGCCATTCTTTCTGCAATGCAGTTCCAACTCACATATATTGTAGTGCACCACAATGCATGGTGGATTTCTAGAAGTTAGAAAAAATGCTGCATGTATGTTTCTGTCTGTTGTTGTGTATTGGCAGCCATGCAAAATGAATGGATTGTCCCAAAGGGTTAGTTCACCTGTGCAAAAAAAAAAAAAAAGTTTATGCAGGTAAGGGGTGCTTATAATGCCCTTATTATAGGGGTAGGCCATTTATGTACCTCCTTAAACCCGGCCAAAAGTCTCCCAGAGATGGCATCATCCCATCCTGCCTTGCTGACAGGGCATTACTAATGCAGGCCATAGACGGGTCAAAAACCGGCCGTTTTAAAAAAAAAAATAAAATGAAAAATCGGTCGTTCAATAGGCCGACGTTACCACCAATGGTGAAAAAATAAATAAATAAATAAAAATAGGCCAATTTCGCCCCATCTACGGCCGGCATTTAATTACTTCTGTCCCTTGCAGAGAGCTCCGCTATTATATTTGACATGAAAAAGTATTGTGGTTGCAACAATGTATCCATTTGTATCCATTTCGGATACAGATGTTTTTATTCGGATACAAATAGATACATTGTTGCAACCGCAATACTTTTTCATGTCAAATATAATAGCGGACTGGAATTCTTCTTCTTTTAGGCCGATTTTTTTCCAACTTTACCGATAAAAAAAATGTGCCAAAACCCCGAAAAACGGCCGACCAATTAACCAACTAACGGTGCGAAAATCGGCCGATTTTTTTTTTGGCCGAAAAATTGGCCAATTTTCGACCCGTCTATGGCCTGCATAAGACACTCCAAGCTAATTTAACAACTTAAGGACCACGATATAGCAGATATACTGCTGCAGGGCGGCACCTGTGCACAGGATCACTTATATATATGTAATTTTGCATTTCTGGGTAGGGGCGCGCGTGCTACCATTCGTGGCTGCGGATGTCAATCACTGAGTCCCAGCCGCTAATTACCCGCCGGCGCCCGGTGATTACTGAACATCTCAGACAAAACAATCTTCCTCCCTGTCAGCTCGAGCAAGCTGCTCGGGATGGCTGTGCACAATACAGCCATCCCGATCAGTGTGCTTACAGTGAAGAACACCCCCCCCGCCCCCTAGTAAAACACTCCCAGCACACATTTAACCCTTTGATCGCTCCTCACATTAACCCCTTCCTGTCCAGTGCCATTAGTACGGTGTCAGTGCTTTTTTTTTTTTAGCACTGATCACTGTATTGGTGTCACTAGGGTGTCAGTGATACCAAGTTAGTTCCACCCCAGTGTCAGAATGACCGCCGCAGTCCCGCTAAAAGTCGCTGTTCGCCACCATTACTAGTAGAAAAAAAAATCCCATTATCTATACCGCCATTTGTAAACGCTATAACTTTCACGTAAACCAATTAATTTGCACGTATTGGGATTTTTTTTTTAGCAAAGACATGGAGCAGAATACATTTTGGCCTAAATTTATGATGAAATTTGATTTTTTACTGGACATCTTTAACCACTTCAATACAGGGCACTTATACCCCCTTCCTGCCCAACTTTCAGCGCTGTCGCACTTTGAATGATAATTGCGCGGTAATGCAACACTGTATCCATATGAAATTTTTATAATTTTTTTCACACAAATATAGCTTTCTTTTGGTGGTATTTAATTACCACTGAGGTTTTTTATTTTTTGCTAAATAAAACAAAAAACACCTGAAACTTTTGAAAAAAAATGCGATTTTCTTAGTTTCTGTTATAAAATTTTGCAAATAAATAAAATTTCTTCATGAATTTAGGTCAAAATGTATTCTGTTATATTTCTTTGGTGAAAATAATAATAATAATTGAATTATTTTTTTTTATTACATTTTTTCTTTTTTTTATGATTTTATTTTTCAGCACACTGTGACCAAAGCAATACAATGTTACCATAGTAGCAGCGAACTAATCTGGGCAAGTGATCAGGATTTTTTTTTTGTTAACACATTATGTTTGCTAATAACAATGTAGTTCATTGATATTTGCAATCATTGTTACTGAATGAAACAGATTCAGTCTTTTGTTGCGATTAGCTGTGATTGGGTAAATCTGATCACATGATACAGATGGGCTGTGATTGGCCCTGTCTGTATCATGTGACTGCCTTGACCAGTCACAGCTAACAACATAATTGTATACAATGGATGGCATGACAGGAAGCCATCCATTGTATACAATTGACGTGATCTGCTGTGATTGGTCACAGCGGTCACATGACACTGGCAAGGAGCCGGTGTAGTGATATGTCATCCGCTGTGTCCCGTTGACACAGCCGGTGACAGATTGAGCTGCTGTGCGGCCCCGCGGCCGCGTTAGCGCCTCGTTTTGACAGGACGTCATATGACACCTAGTCACAACGGCGAGTGTCCCGTCTGGCCGTCAATCTGCAATAGGCCGGGCGGGAAGGTGTTAATAGCAAAAAGTCCAAAATATTGTTTTTTTCTCAAAATTGTCAGTCTTTTTTGGTTATAGCGCAAAATTAAAAAAAACTCACAGGTGATCAAATACCACCAAAAGAAAGCTCAATTCGTGGAAAAAAAAAAGGATGTAAATTTCATTTGGGTGCAGCGTTGCATGACCGCGCAATTGTCAGTTAAAGTAACGCTGCTCCATAATGCAAAAAATGGCCTGGTCATGAAGGGGGGTAAATCCTCAGGAGGGCAAGTGGTTAAACCCCCTCTCTCTCCCTTCACAGCAGCTCTGAATGTTTAACTGCCTCTAAACTTTGCTACTCCTAAACTCAGGTAAAAGTCTATCTGTGAATGGACACAAAGGTTTTTATTGAGTGGAGTTCAGGGGCTCTGGCAAAAAAAAAGCCAAAAGCGCCTAAACTCAGGTTTAGGAGAAGCAGTGTGCATGAGGCCTTAGATTCTGACAGCAAGACCTTCCAGGTGTAACTTCCGGTTCTGTTGGGCCTTGCTTACAGTACATTGCAACAACAGGAATGCATATACTTCTTAATAAAAGAGAATGCAAAAAAAGAAAGGCAATTATGAGAGGAACATACCCCTAGAAGGTTTGCATACCTATGAACACAAACACAGAGATCCCACCACTAATGTCCCAGAGATACAGTACATACTGTAGGAAACCATATGGTGATTCATCTGCTAAAACTGAAATATCACTTTTGGGGATAATGACCCTCTAAAGTATTTTTAATGGGAAAATACATTTTAAGCTTGGCTATTTAACATATCAAAAATATAATACTGTCTATGATAGTGTACTACAAAATAATTACTTTCAAAGGGAAATAAACATACTTCTAATATCCTCTTGCCAGTTATGACTGATCGGTGAAACCATATATACTGTGCGAGGACCAGCGCACAGGGCCAGACATACATTCCATATTCTGAATCCAATACCTGGAAAATATATTTTTTTTAACATAGTGAACAAAGGTAAAATAGAACAACATTGTCTTGCTTGTACGGTTTTGACAGTTAAGACTGCACTTCAGGCAAACAGCTTAATTCACACTTAGAATGCATTTAACAGACCTGTTTTGCGTGCCAAAGGATTCTCTTCATCTAATTCTGAAATTTACACAACTCTGCCACACAGCACAGCTCTTTCTAGAAAGTCAGAAAACCTGATTTTCCTCCGCTATAGCCAAGTAAAACTTACAGGTCTTGTCCCTTTAGTAGCCTGCGAATGGACAGTGAAAAGAGAAGCAGTTTTATGAGCTTATCTCTGTCACTTTGCTTTCTCCTCTTATCAGCAGTGTTAATTCTGACCTCAAATTTCAATTTAAGCTGGCCATACATGTGTAGATTTGCGGACGTGAATATTTGTAGGAAAAGTCGTATGAAATTCGATGAATGGATGAATGTCGTTTGAAAAGTGTCTTTTGCATTTAACATTCGATTTTAACAGGTTCCCGCCCGGCCTATAGCCAGATGGCAGCCGGCAAAACACCTCGTCCCTCCGGGTGGACGCCATATGGCATCCTTTCAGGCATGCGCAGTTTGCCTGTCCACAGAGCTGCACAGCGGCGCGAACTGTCACCGGCCGTGTACCTCAGACACGGCCGATGACAGATCTATGTACCGGCCCCGTTGCCGGTACCATGTGACCTGCTGTGACCAATCACAGCAAGTCACATGACAGTTGTATACAATGGATGGCTTCCTTTCATGCCATCCATTGTATACAAGTGTGTCTAGCTGTGAATGGTCACAGTGATCACATGCACAAGCTGGGCCAATCACAGCCCAGCTGTGTCATGTGATTAGCTGTGGCCAAAGAAAAAAAAAAATCCTGAATGAATCGATTTCATTCAGGTAAATGCTTGCTTATAGCAAAGTAATTCTTTGCTATAAGCAAATTGTGTAAAAAAAAAAAAAATACTAATCACTTCCCCAAGTAGTACAATATTACTATGGTAACATTGTACTACTTTGGTCATAGTGAAATATGAAAAAAAAAATCTTAAAAAAAAGAGAAAAAAATGTAATAAAAAATAATAAACATATACAAAAAAATTATCAATTTTTTTTTCGTACTGTCACCAGTCAGTGTCCCTGATCACCGCCATGCCAATTATATGATGACGCTGTACTGCACTGGTGACAGTATAAAAAAAAAAAAAATAGTGAAAATCATTTTTTTTTATTTCTACATTTCCGAAAAATTATGACAAAAAAATTACAACTTCAAAAAACTCACCATGCGTCTTATGTAATACGTCGGACTGTCTACTTTGCAAAAAGGGGTCATTGGGGGAATATCTGTACTGTTCTGACATTCTTGGAGCTCAAGAAATTAGATTGGCCATCAGTACTTCAGGATTGATCAATTTTCAGATATATCCCATATAGTTTGTGAACTCTATAACTTTCCTACAGACTAAATAATAAATACTAATTTGGGTTATTTTCACCAAAGACATGTAGCAGAAAACATTTTGGCCTAAATGTATGAAGAACAATTATTTATTTGAAAACTTTTATACCAGAAACAAAGAAAACCGTGGTTTTTTTTTAATTTTTGGTCTTTTTTTGTTAATTTAGCAAAAAATAAAAACCCCAGTGGTGATTAAATGCCACCAAAAGAAAGCTCTAGTTGTGTTAAGAAAATGATAACATTTTAGTTTGGGTACAATGTTGTATGACCGCGCAATTGTCATTCAAAGTGTGAGAGCGCTGAAACCTGAAAATTGGCCTGGGCAGGAATGGGTAAAAGTGCCCGGTATGGAAGCGGTTAAGATGAATGTAATTTCTGAACAATAACCACATACATTGGCTGAAAATTCACTTGATCAAGAAAACTTTTCCTTCCTGCCCCTTCAAATTTTCCCATCACTGCTGTTGAAAACGTACATCGATTTGACACTATTAACGATTAGAAAATCAAAACAAACATTCCTGAAACAAAAATTCAAGAACGAAAAATCTATAGGTGTATGGCCAGCTTTAGTTTTAGTCTTAATTTTTTGACTAAAATGCCATTTTAGTTTTGGTTGTAATTTAGTCATCTGAATTGTTTTACTTTTAGTCGTATTTTAGTTTACTAAAATCTCCAATACATTTTAGTTAAATTGTAATGTATTGTTTAAGCATTTCTCTAGAATTTCCAAACTCATATACTCCTGGAGTACAAATCTAATATGTTATTATTTATGGTATTAACCTCACTGCCGATGCGGGGGGACGCATGCCTAGGGTTCAGCTCTAAAGCAGAAGTCCAAGTTTCCTGTCACTTTAACCACTTGCCTACTGGGAATTTTCACCCCCTTCCTCCCCAGGCCAATTTTCAGCTTTCAGTGCTGTCACACTTTGAATGACATTGCATGGTCATGCAACCTTGTACCCATTTTATCATTTTTTTGAGACAGAGCTTTCTTTTGGTGGTGCTTAATCACCACTGGGATTTTTATTTTTTTGTAAACGAAAAAAAGACCAAACATTTTTTTTTTTTTTAATTTTCCCCTTATTTTCTGTTATAAAATTTAGCAAACATAATTTTTCTCCTTCATTGATGTGTGCTGATGAGGCTGCACCGATAAGCACGGATATGCAGCACTGATAGGCTGCATTGATAGGCACTGATGAGGCAGCACTGGTGGGCATTGATAAGGAGGCACTGATATGCGGCATCAATGGACACTGATAGGCGGCACTGAAGGTCAATTAAAGGCAGCACTGACTGGTGGCACTGATGGACACTGTTGGAACTGCACTGATGTCCCCTTGGGGCTGTACTGATGTCCTCTTTTACACTTGCCGGTGACATCGTGAGGAAAGTACAGCCGATAACTGGCAACTGTGTTTACATTGTGATCAGCTGTGTCATTGTACACAGCTGATCACGTGGTAAATGCAGCTGTGATTGGCCCTTTACCATGATCTGTGATCAGCTGTGTCCGACGGACACAGTGATCACACAGCATGCCGGGTGCGTGTCCCAGGGGGCACGCAGGAGGCGCAGTTCTGGGAGGACGTCATATGACTCCTTCCCAGAACTGGACTACGGTGCTGCAGCCAACATTCGGCTATAGCCCGGTCATCAAGTGGTTAAAGTGTTTGAACCAGTATGACAGTTAAAAGCTGTAATATGTCAGCTACTTTGTAAGCCATGATACACAAGCATGCTGCCAATATTACCTACAGCTGAGATTCCCCATCCTGGTGAAGTGTGGCATCTCATGCGCTGTCCATAGTGCTGATCCTATATTGTTAACAGCCAAAAGATATATATAGTGAGCGCTTACTATAGCAGCTAATGCACCAAAAAAGTAACCACAAACTTTCTCAAATGAACAAAACATAAACCATAGTGCAGCGCTAACTAAACAAGTAAATAAATAAATGCCAATAAGTTGTTGTCTAAATTAAGTGACCAACCACTCATAAATAAATAAAAGTAAAATATAATATAGTGTCCCAAATTAATCGTTCAGATGGTGATGGTTATCCCCACTGGTGAACAATGGACAGCTTCTATATGTCTCCCCGTGCACATAAAATCCTTTAAAGGAGGAGCCTGCACACGCCATGACGTCACGCCGCCGTATCGAGGAAGTCCGGCGGCCATTTTTTCACCCCAGTTGGTCAGTGTTTTAGCAGTGGTGTTACTGCCTTATTTTATCTGCACATTATTTAAGATTCATCTGCCAAGGTTTACCTTGTATGTGGAGTACTTGCTATATTTTAATTTTATTATTTATAATAATCATCACTAAATACTACACTATGGGAATACATCTTTTTTGCTCCGTGCCGAGCAATTAAATCCATCCAGGACCCCATACGCACCACCAGGATTAGAGGAGGGAGCCAGTGACCAGACCCCATTGCAGTTTACCTGTCCCAGGGCATTTATGAGGGATATCTCTAATACCTGTATCTGCAGAGGAGAGGATCTTGTTCCAGGCTGTACCATCAAGGAAACCTACACTCCTGGTTTATCTGAATTTTGCGCATTAAGATTGCGCTTCCGGTGAATGGGCAATCTTTATATTTTGACCGCTTGTCACCAGATCTCCAGATTTTATGTGCACGGGGAGACATATAGAACCTGTCCATTGTTCACCAGTGGGGATAACCATCACCATCTGAACGATTAATTTGGGACACTATATTATATTTCACTTTTATTTATTGATTTATATGAGTGGTTGGTCACTTAATTTAGACAACTTATTGGCATTTATTTATTTACTTATTTAGTTAGCGCTGCACTATGGTTTATGTTTTGATCCTATATTGTTGCAGTGTCAGCACTGTGAGGGCAGGCTCACATAGAGATTCAGTAGAGATTTATAGAGATTTCACATCTGGCGATTAGAGATTGCAGGCAGAATCGTGGCGATTCTGCCCTCGATGCCAAAACGCTCAGCAATCGTGGCAAAATACACCACGTGTCAGCAAACCGCATCGAGCAAAGTACATCGCCCAAAAAGGAGCAGGAGCTTCTTTTGGGTGACGAGCTTCGGATGATGGGGACTGTTGAGTGACAGTTGTGGCAAAACAGCACCATGAAAATCAATGGCACCCAAACACGCATGATGCATTTTTCCACTATTGCAGTGCAATTTGTAACCTCTGCGATTCTGCTTGTGATCCCAAATTGCCAGATGTGAACGGGACCTAAAGTAAAATTATCTGGCATATGGAAAGACAATAAGAAAGACAAAAACCTAAAATTGTAACATATCTAAACCCAAAAGTTGTTTTCTTTTGGATAAAGAAATTGGTAAAACAACCCTGCCAGTCACAACACTTTGAGATTTTAAAGAGAACCTGTCATTTCAGGATTAAACAGGGTTTAGACAAGGAGAACCCCCCCCCCCCCACCTATGAAATGGTGACCTCTCCCTCACCCTGTTTTAAACACTATTTACAAAAAATAAAAAAAAAGCATAGCTGTTCATCCATTGAAACTTCATGCACATTTGTTCTTTGAGTATGAGGCAAAATAGATTGTTTTCTGGCTATATTTTCTGCACACTGAATGTTATTCATTGAAAACAAAAACACTAGGAAAAGTAAAAATTCTGCATTATAGCCACTAGATGGCGCTGAGTATCATAGGAAAGAAGTATGCTCTTCAGTTCCATCTAGTGTCCATAATGAAGTATTTTCCCTATTCACACATTTTTTTCAATTGTTCATCATTTGATCTACAAATAATAACAACTTGCCGCTTTGTCACAGTAGATTTACTGTGACTGGGCAGCAGCTGCAGGCTCAGCAGCGTAAACATATATGTTGCAAGCCTGCTTACAGGTTTGGGAGGTGAGGGCGCACCTCCTGCTGTCCTGCTCTGCTGAAGGAGACAGTGGGATTTTTTCAGCAGGTTCTGGACAATGATCTATGGCTGGGACCTGCTGATCGGCTTTGTCCAATCACAGCACAGAGCCCTGTGTTGACAAACAACCCAGGGCTCTGAACACAGAGCAGATCTCTTTGTAAAATCTGCACATATCACACACATTACACTTGTTAGGCACACAGTTAACCCTTGGATTGTCCCTAGATGTTAACCCCTTCCCATCAGTGACCAGCACATAGCATTGATCGCTGTATTAGCATCACTATTGATGTCAGTGCCAGTCACTTAGTGTAGCTCCTAGCCAGCATCAGCTAGCGCCAGATCTCCGCCACACTATCACAGTCCCACTAAAGTTGCTGATCACCGCAACTACAAGTATAGCGTCATACCTACGCAAATTCCAGTATACCATAAATTTGTAGACGCTATAACTTTCACACAAACCAATTAATATACACTTACTGGGATTTTATTTACCAAAGACATGTAGCAGAATACATTTTGGCCTAAATTTATGAAGAAATTAGAATTTTTTTTGTATTGGATATGTTTTATAACAGAAAGTAGAATTTTTATAAAAAAAAAGTTTTGGTCTTTTTTCATTTATATAATAAACAATTAAAAACCCAGTGGTGAGTGATCAAGTACCACCTAATAAAAGCTCTATTTGTGTGAAAAAATTATAAAAAATTTAATTTGTGTACAGTGTTGCATGACTGTGCAACTGCCAGATAAAGTAGCGCAGTGCTGAATATCAAAACAAATGGCCTGGTCATGAAGGGGGTAAAAGCGTCCGGAGATCAAGTGCCTATAGTCTGATAACATTCAATTTTTCCCCATTGACACAGAAGGAATTTACATGCAGTTTTCATGGAGTAGGAGAGCACCAGATCAGGGTATAAGGTAGGTGATAACGTCTGCTCTGAAATCCCCTAGATCAGTGGTCTCCAAACTGCGGCCCACAGGCAAGATGTGGCTCTTTGCTTGCCTTTATACAGTCCTTTGGGCAAGATTCCTTACGCTGATACAAAGCACTTTTACCCTCCACTGACACCAATGATGGGGCACTATTCCTTCCACTGATGCCAACAATAGGCAATCTTCCCCCCACAATACCAATGATGAGGCATTATTCCTTTCACTGATACCAAGAATAGGCAATCTTCCTCCCACCAATACCAATGATGGGGCACTATTCCTTCCACTGATGCCAACAATAGGCAATCTTCCCCCCACAATACCAATGATGGGGCACTATTCCTTCCACTGATGCCAACAATAGGCAATCTTCCCCCCACAATACCAATGATGAGGCACTATTCCTTCCACTGATACCAAGAATAGGCAATCTTCCTCCCACCAATACCAATGATGGGGCACTATTCCTTCCACTGATGCCAACAATAGGCAATCTTCCCCCCACAATACCAATGATGGGGCGCTATTCCTTCCACTGATGCCAACAATAGGCAATCTTCCCCCCACAATACCAATGATGGGGCGCTATTCCTTCCACTGATACCAAGAATAGGCAATCTTCCTCCCACCAATACCAATGATAGGGCACTCTGCCTTCCACTGATGCAAACAATAGGCAATCTTCCCCCCACCATTAACAACGATGGGGCACTATTCCTTCCACTGATACCAACAATAGGCAATCTTCCCCCCACCAATGACAACGATGGGGCACTATTCCTTCCACTGATGCCAACAATAGACAATCTTCCTCCCACCAATACCAATGATGGGCACTATTCCTTCCACTGATGCCAACAATAGGCAATCTTCCCCCCATCAATACCAATGATGGGGCACTATTTCGCCTCCAACTGTTTACAGGCGTTATATAACATTCTTAAGCAGCCCATAGACTACTCGATCTTCTTTCCTTGAACCACAGGTGGAAGGAAAGACAATCAATAGAGTCCCACATCAATACAGTCAGTGTTGATGGGGAATGCCTCCTGCATGGGTGGGGAGATCCAACAAACTAGTTGTACCCAAGCCGATCAAATGTTCATCTTGGGTACAATTAACCTGCCCAAACGTATCAAATATCAGCTGGTGCCTGCTTAACGGGACGAATTTCGATCCATGTATGGCTGGCCCTGCTCCCACTTACAACCAAGCCTGAGGTATGGTTTACTGTGGGGAATTTTCTACTCACCCTGGCCACAATCGGCCCCATAAAGTCTGAAGGACAATAAACTGGCCCTTAGTTGAGAATGTTTGGACCCCTGATCTAAACTTCTATATTATATATATTAATGTGATAACATTATATATAGAGAGAGACTTATATAATAATAGTATGTATATTAATGTAAAAAAATGACCTCATATATATATATATATATATATATATATATATATATATATATATATATATATATATACACATATACACAGTGGGGCAAAAAAAGTATTTAGTCAGCCACCAATTGTGCAAGTTCTCCCACTTAAAAAGATGAGAGAGGCCTGTAATTGGCATCATAGGTAGACCTCAACTATGAGAGACAAAATGAGAAAAAAAATCCAGACAATCACATTGGCTGATTTGGAAAGAATTTATTTGCAAATTATGGTGGAAAATAAGTATTTGGTCAATATCAAAAATTCATCTCAATACTTTGTTATATATCCTTTGTTGGCAATGACAGAGGTCAAACGTTTCCTGTAAGTCTTCACAAGGTTGGCACACACTGTTGCTGGTATGTTGGCCCATTCCTCCATGCAGATCTCCTCTAGAGCAGTGATGTTTTGGGGCTGTCACTGGGCAACACAGACTTTCAACTCCCTCCAAAGGTTTTCTATGGGGTTGAGATCTGAAGACTGGCTAGGCCACTCCAGGACCTTGAAATGCTTCTTGCGAAGCCACTCCTCCGTTGCCCGGGCGGTATGTTTGGGATAATTGTCATGTTGGAAGACCCAGCCACGTTTCATCTTCAATGCCCTTGCTGATGGAAGGAGGTTTGCACTCAAAATCTCACGATACATGGCCCCATTCATTCTGTCCTGTACATGGATCAGTCGTTATGGTCCCTTTGTGGAGAAACAGCCCCAAAGCATGATGTTGCCACCCCCATGCTTCACAGTAGGTATGGTGTTCTTTGGATGCAACTCAGCATTCTCTATCCTCCAAACACGACGAGTTGTGTTTCTACCAAACAGTTCTATTTTGGTTTCATCTGACCATATGACATTCTCCCAATCCTCTTCTGGATCATCCAAATGCTCTCTAGCAAACTTCAGACGGGCCCGGACATGTACTGGCTTAAGCAGGGGGACACGTCTGGCACTGCAGGATCTGAGTCCCTGGCGGCGTAGTGTGTTACTGATGGTAGCCTTTGTTACGTTGGTCCCAGCTCTCTGCAGGTCATTCACTAGGTCCCCCCGTGTGGTCCTTGGATTTTTGCTCACCGTTCTTGTGATCGTTTTGACCCCACGGGTTGAGATCTTGCGTGGAGCCCCAGATCGAGGGAGATTATGAGTGGTCTTGTATGTCTTCCATTTTCTAATTATTGCTCCCACAGTTGATTTGTTCACACCAAGCTGCTTGCCTATTGCAAATTCAGTCTTCCCAGCCTGGTGCAGGTCTACAATTTTGTTTCTGGTGTCGTTCAACAGCTCTTTAGTCTTCACCATAGTGGAGTTTGGAGTGCGACTGTTTGAACTTGTGGACAGGTGTCTTTTATACTGATAACAAGTTCAAACAGGTGCCATGGATACAGGCAATGAGTGCAGGACAGAGTAGCCTCTTAAAGAAGAAGGTACAGGTCTGTGAGAGACAGAAATCTTGCTTGTTTGTAGGTGACCAAATACTTATTTTTCACCATAATTTGCAAATAAATTCTTTCCAAATCAGCCAATGTGATTGTCTGGATTTTTTTCTCATTTTGTCTCTCATAGTTGAGGTCTACCTATGATGCCAATTACAGGCCTCTCTCATCTTTTTAAGTGGGAGAACTTGCACAATTGGTGGCTGACTAAATACCTTTTTGCCCCACTGTATATATATTATATACACTATATTGCCAAAAGTATTGGAACACCCCTCCAGATCATTGGATTCAGGTGTTCCAATCACCTCCATGACCTCAGGTGTATAAAATCAAGCACCTAGGCATGCAGACTGCTTCTACAAACATTTGTGAAAGAATGGGTCGCTCTCAGGAGCTCAGTGAATACAAGCGTGGTACCGTGATAGGTTGCCACCTGTGCAGTAAGTTCATCCGTGAAATTTCCTGGCTACTAAATATTCCACGGTCAACTGCTAGTGGGATTATGACAAAGTGGAAGCAACTGGAAACAACAAATCAGGCATGAAGTGGTAGGCCACGTAAAATGATAGAGCGGGGTCAGCGCATGCTGAAGCACACAGTGCGCAGAAGTCGACAACTGTCTGCAGAGTCAATACCTAAAGACCTCCAAACTTGGTGTGGGATTTAGACTAGCAAAACAACAGTGCGTAGAGAGCTTCATGGAATGGGTTTCCATTGCCAAGCAGCTGCATCCAAGCCTTACATCACCAAGTGCAATGCAAAGCGTCGGATGCAGTGGTGTAAAGCACGCCACCACTGGACTCTAGAGTAATGAAGACGTGTTCTCTGAAGTGACCAATCACCTGTCTCTGTCTGGCAATCCAATGGACGTGTCTGGGTGTGGCGGTTGGCAGGAGAGCGATACTTGCCTGACTGCATTGTGCCAAGTGTAAAGTTTGGTGGAGGGGGGGGGGGATTATGGTGTGGGGTTGTTTTTCAGGGGTTGGACTTGGCCGCTTAGTTCCAGTGAAGGGAACTCTTAAGGCGTCAGCATACCAAGACATTTTGGACAATTTCATGCTTCCAACTTTGTGGGAACAGTTTGGAGATGGCCCCTTTCTGTTCCAACATGATTGCGCACCAGTGCACAAAGCAAGGTCTATAAGACATGGATGAGCGAGTTTGGGGTGGAGGAACTTGACTGGCCTGCACAGAGTCCTGACCTCAACCCGATAGAACACCTTTGTGATGAATTAGAGCGGAGACTGTGAGCCAGGCCTTCTTATCCGACATCAGTGCCTGACCTCACAAAAGCGCTTCTGGAAGAATGGTCAAACATTCCCATAGACACTCCTAAACCTTGTGGACAGCTTTCCCAGAAGAGTTGAAGCTGTTATAGCAGCAAAGGGTGGGCCAACTCAGTATTGAACCCTACGGACTAAGACTGGGATGCCGATAAAGTTAATTTGTGTGTAAGGGCAGGCGTCCCAATACTTTGGCAATATAGTGTATATATATTCCACTTCAGCTCCAGCAACGTTCCCATACATCACTGGAGTTTGAGTAGTTATACCAGGATGATGTCTGCAGCTGCAGGCATCATCCTGGTACTGTTTTTTAAAGCCGATGGTTGACTCTCTTCTAACAGCAATCCGAGCAGCAAACTAGCTGCTGGATTGCTTGTACAAGCAGCAGGAGGGAACGTCTGCCACCTTCCGCGGCTTTACATGGATCTCCCATCCCACCAGCCGACGCTTCCGCCGGCTGATCATAAGAGTCAAAGACTGAATCGGCTTTGTTCAGCTCTATGATATAGTAACCTCGAAAAGATGACCTTACATGACTTCCAGTTTACATGGATGTAAACGGTACCATTTTTAAAAATGAAAAGCATTTGATCAAACTGATCCTGGTGTGACTGAATGCTTTTAAGGGAAGAGGATGGATCTGGGGTCTTATTGACCCCAGATGTCTCCATAAAGAGGACCTGTCACATGGCTATTGCTGTCACAAGGGTTGTCTACATTCTCTGTGACAGCAATAAATGTGATAAAAGTTAAAAAAAGTTAAATTGACAGTGTAAAAATACATTTTAAAAAAGTAAAGTACCCCTGTCCCCCCTGTGCACACGCGCAAAGGAGAACGCAAGCAAACAGCCCACACATGTGAGGTCTCACCGTGAACATCAGATCATGGGTAGTGATTCTAGTGCCAGACCTCCTCTGTAAATGTAAAGTGGTAACCTATAAAATCTTTTAAAGTGTTGGCAATGGCGCTATTGCACAAGCATGCACAATTTTAAAGCATTATTGGTGTCTATTTACTCGGTGTAACATGATCTTTTATATTTGACCAAAAATTAGGATATGTTTTGTGGGGTTTTTTTGCATTCAATTTAGAGTTGCACCGATACCGAGTATTGGCACGAGTACCCTTACTTGTGCAAATGCTCCGATACCTGAAACTGATACATTTACAGTGCGATTTAAGCCCATACAAAATGAATGGGCTCAAGCCACACTGCAAAGAATCGCTTGCGATTTGAACAGGAATGCAGTGCGATTCTTGTCTGAAACACCTGTGATTTCCCCCACAGCTCCTGTGTGAACCCAGTATAGAAAGCCAGGGAAGCGCCATCTGAGTGCCGTCATGGGCAAAGAGTTTATTGAAAAAAATGCAGATTTGGATTTGACATGCAAGATATGTACTTTTAACATTTTAATGAGCTGTTAAAACCACATATCTTGCATCTCAAATCCAAATCTGCATGGTCATAGTGTCTACGTCCCGTGGGACCCTTTGATGATGGAAAACCACGGCCGCCTGTGGTGCTCACAGGGCTGGAGATGTAGGAAGTTCCAGGACCCCTGTAAGCCAGCTTGGAGCACATACGTGGGTAAAGTGGAGCACTACGTAGGGAACTGATGTCAGCTTGGGGGCAGACTGCCTAGACATCTCCTCCAGCCCTGTGAGCACCACAAGCAGCTGTGGTTTTCCATCATCAGCGAGTCCTGCAGGACAAGGGCACTAGGACCATGCAGATTTAAATTTCACAGGCGAGCTGTTATTAAATTTTTTAATAAACCGTTTGCCCATTACTACATTCAGATGGCGCTTCCCTGTCTTTCTATACTAAGTTAACCCAGAAGCAGTGGGGAAAACTGCATGTGATTCGGACATGAATCGCACCGCATTCCTGTTCAAATCGCATGTGAATCTTTGTAGTGCGATTTCAGCCCATTCATTCTGAACAGGCTCAAATCGCACTGCAAAGGTACCGGTGCAACTTAAACCGCTTTCCCACCGCCCTATGGCAGATATACTGCGAAAAGGCGGCAGGGGTGCGCAAAATCATGTGTATAACACACACACGTGTTTATATAGTATATACGTGATTTTACACTTCCAGGTAGGAGGCTTGCACAAGACGCGTGCCTCTATTCGCGGCCTCGGCTGTCAATCACCGGGTCCCAGCTGGTGATTACTCGCCAGCACCCGGTGATCGCAGAGCATTACCGACAGAGGGAGAGAACTGTATGTAAACAATACAGTTCTCACCCGTCAGCTTCTGCACACTGCTTTGTACGGCTCTGCATAGCAGAGCCTTACAAAGCAGTGTGCTTACAGTTGAAAGCACTAACACAGCGCACACTTAACCCTTTGATCGCCCCACATGTTAACTCCTTCCTGACCAGTGTCATTAGTACATTGTCAATACTTTTTATTAGCACTGATCACTGTATTGGTGTCACTGGGGATGTCAGTGACACCAATCAGTTCCCCCCCAGTGTCAGAATGGCCACCGCAGTCGCACAATAAGTCGCTGATCACCGCCATTACTAGTAAAAATAAAATCCCAGTATACATACCGCCATTTGTAAACGCTATAACGTAAACCAATTCATTTTGGGGATTTTTTTTTAGCAAAGACGTAGCAGAATACATTTTGGCCTAAATTTATGACAAAATTTGATTTTTTACATGACATGTTTAATAGCAAAAAGACAAAAATACTGTTTTTTTCTCAAAATTGGCGGTCTTTTTTTTTTTATATAGCGCAAAAAATAAAAAAACACAGGCGATCAAATACCACCGAAATAAAGCTCAATTTGTGGGGAAAAAAAGATGTAAATTTCATTTGGGTGCAGCGTTGCATGACCGCGCATTTGTCAGTTAAAGTAACACAGCGCCGTAATGCAAAAAATGGCCTAGTCAGGAAGGGGGGGGGGGGGGGGAAATCGGCTGGTGGGCAAGTGGTTCAAATTCAAAAAAGTGAACTTTTTTCCACCAAAAATGTGTTTGTAAAACCGCTGTGCAAATACAGCGCGACATAAAAAATTCTAACACCGGCCAATTTATTCTCTAGGGTCTCTGCCAAAAATATAATGTTTGAGGGTTCTAAGGAATTGTTTAGCAAACAATATTGATTCTTTCCATGTAAACAAAAAGCCAGAAAAGGCCTGCTCTTCAAGAGGGTACAAGTCATGAGGAGAACAGTGGGCGTGTCTGTGTCCAGGCTCGAGCAGTGATTGGCCGCCCAAGCATTGAGCGGGTTAAAGCGGTGCCTGCAGTTCTGCACGTAGCCCATGGCGCCCCACTGCGGACGATAGTAGAAGCAGCACCTCAGGGATGGTCAGCCTGAGCTCCGCGTCCTCTTCCCCCTCCTCCCGGCCGTACACATACTCCCGGAACACGACCCGAGGCTCCCTTTCTTCCCCCATCCGTAGGCATCACCAGAGGGAGCTCCTCCGCACGTGCGCCGCCATACTGTCGCGCACTAATGGCGCCATCGTCGGTACCCGGCAGCCATATTGGTAGAGGAAGCCGCACACCTTTATTTGAAGTCTTAATCGCCGTAGACAGTTCTGTGCACTCATTTGGTTATGAAGAAATATGCGGAGCGCCGATAGAACAGTGAAGGTGAATAGTATTAGGGTTTCCTAGTTTGGTGTGTGAGTCGACCTTTCCAACATGGCGGCGTGCTCAGGACAAGGCGTGCGGGAGGGCGCCACACTTCCTAATACTTGCGAGCCAACCGGAGACGGGGTATGCGAAGATGGGCGGAGCGTTGGGTGTCTGGTGAGCGGCTGGGAGATAGCTGGGTGCCCGGAGCGCGCCTGTCAGGGAATACTCGGGATGAACCACAAGAGTAAGAAAAGGATAAAGGAGGCCAAGCGGAGTGCCCGGCCCGAGCTGAAGGATTCGCAGGACTGGAGCCGCCATAATTACGTTGAGGTGTACAACCTGAGCACCAACGGTGTGCGGGTGAGTCAGAGCACCCACCTCTACTCATTATAATGGGAGGCGGCACTGTATGAGCAGCTAGTACTGCTGGACTCCCCCTATATTAGGTCCACATTGGATGGTTCCAGTACACACAGGGTACCAGTCACATAGTACTGGGGGTACACATGGCACTCACGGGGGGGGGGGACAGCATCCTCCCATCCCAGGCCACTCCTGACATTTCTCTCACACATGACAAAATAAGCCTTTTTTTTTTTTTTTGGTGCTAGATAATTAGAACCCCAAAGATTTTATATATATTTTTTGAAGTAGAGGCCCTAGAGAATAAAATAGCGGTCGCTGAAATTTTTTATGTCCCATTATATTTGCGCACCAATTTTTCAAACGCAGTTTTTTTTTAAAAAAAATACACTTTAATGAATTTAAAAAAAAAGCAAAACACAATATATAACTCCAATGTTTTCATGATAGATGATGTTACGCTGAGTAAATAGATATCCAGCATGTCATGCTTGAAAATTGCACACGCTCATGGAATGGCACCAAACTACGATACTTAAAAATCTGTATGGGTGACGCTTTAAATTTATTTTTATTTTTTTTTATTTATAAAAAAATCATGTTTATTCCTATCACAATCAATGTAAACATCCCTTGTGATATAGATAAGCAGTGATGAATCCTCTTTATGGAGAGATCTGGGGTTAATAAGACTCTACATCTCTCCTCTACAATGTAAAATGTTGGAGGAAAAAAAAAAAAAGCTCTAGTGCTTTGAGAAAAAAAAAATGGCATTGTTTACTGTTGTCCAGAAGTGACACGATGACGTCGCTCTGGTCCCTCATGGGCATAGAGATGAGTGGAGGTCATCTTTCCTTCACTCATCTGCCCAGTCGCTGCAATTGTTGGGTGTGTTGTCGGGCTCACCGATCACCCAGGTAAGCCCAAGAACCATCAGAAAGTGGTGGGAAGGGGAGGGACGTCCCTTCCCTTAATAGAAAGGTAATCGCTGGCTGAAAAAAAAATGCCGGGGTTATGGCACTTTACTGCAGCCATAACCCCGGTATCCACTTCCCAACCGTGGGGATATATGTACAGTATCTCCCAGAAGTGAGTCCACCCCTCACATTTTTGTTAATATTTGATTCTCTCTTTTCATGTGACAACACTGAAGAAATGACACTTTGCTACAATGTGACGTAGTCAGTGTACAACTTGTATAACAGTGTAAATTTGCTGTCCCCTCAAAATAACTCAACACACAGCTATTAATGTCTAAACTGCTGGCAAAACAAGTGAATACACCCCTAAGTGACAATGTCCACATTGGGCTCAAAGGGGTTTATTTACTAAAGCTGGAGAGTGCAAAATCAGACTCACTTCTGCATAGAAACCAAGCAGCTTCCAGGTTTCATTGCCAAAGCTTCATTGAACAAGCTGAGGTTAGAAGCTGATTGGTTTCTATGCAGAAGGGAGTCTGATTTTGGACTCTCCAGCTTTAGTAAATAAACCCCAAAGTGTCAATATTTTGTGTGGCCACCATTATTTTCCAGCACTGCCTTAACCCTCTTGGACATGGAGTTCACCAGAACTTCACAGGTTGCCACTGGAGTCCTCTTCCACTCCTCTATGACGTCATCACGGAGCTGGTGGATGTTAGAGACCTTGTGCTTCTCCACCTTCTGCTTGAGGATGCCTCACAGAAGTGAAAATGTCCAAATTGGGCCCAATTAGCCATTTTCCTTCCCCGTGTCATGTGACTCGTTAAGGCAGTGCTGGAAAATGAGCATGGAAGGACAGGGGTGTTTTAATTTTTTTTTTTAATTCTGTTTATTTTATTAAAAATTTTCACACTGTTTCTTATTTTTATCAACTTTTTTGCAACATCACAACACCCCTTGTGATAGCATGAGCAGTGACAGGTCCTCTTTATGAAGAGATCTGGGGTCTATTAGACCCCTGACTCAGATTGCACTGCACCCGCATGGAATAGGATCACTTGTGAGAACTAATTTAGGCAATTGCACTGTGTTTTGCAACTTATTATAGGGTGTCGATGATTTAATCTTGACACCCTAAGCAGATCGCATGAACATGGTGCAATTTCCTGGCATTGCGGGAAACGAACAGGATTTGCTGCGTTTTCAGCACCACATATATGTGAATCGGGGGTCACTGGGTGGGTGGACATGATGGGGTCTCAGAGAGACTAGTTCCCTATCAGGTCTGCTCCACTTTTAGGTGACAGTGCGTAGCAGTGGGTGGATGAGAAAGCTGCTATTGGACTGAATGGTGCTTTGGATCTGCCCATTGCCTGTGCTAACAATCAACAGTGGAACAGATCTGATGGGGAACTAGTCTCTCTGTTCCCATCAGGCTCTACCCCCTCTTACTATAAAAATCCTCGGGCACACACCTATCAGTGTATTGGGTGCAATGGCAGGGGAGGGAGAGTACTAGGGAAGTAGTGTGCGGTGTGGAAACCCCTTCCCCAGAGCAGACACGGGCAGATTCATGTACTTGTCTGTGAACTCATATTAAAGTGCTATTAAACCCTCAACCGTAAAATCAATCAGTATATGCTGTAAAGCATGCTTGTTATACTTGCTGTGGAACCTAATGGGTTAATCCTCTGCATTGTGTAAACAGGCTGTTTGATCCTGACTTCTCTGAACCTCCCCTTCTTCCAGTGACCCCCTCTTATCTCCTGATAAGACATATCGTGTGGAGTAACTGCACATGCTCAGTTTAGTGTGTATTGCTAGAGATTTTTTTTTTTGGGCAGGGTGCATGTAATCAGCACTGTCCAGGCAGAGGTCAGGGGTTTTGCATCATCCTAGAGCAAAATGAAAACTCCTACAAGCTTTAACATATGCTGGACACTAAGTCACAAGACTGCTGTAACTGCTGATGAGAAAAGGTATTTAGCAGTTTGTTTACTAAAATAATTGCATTTCCATGTGCTGTGTACTTTGGGAGACCAGATATAGTGAATGCAGGGTCCTGGGTTTAGTAATACTTTAAATTCCAAAGGCTGCGGGTTGGGCACCAGGGACTGGATTATTGGGGGGGGGGGGGGTTGTGCTCTCTCCAGTGGGGGAGTGCGTCGGTCATTACCTCCCAGATGGATTACGTGGACCAGCCCAGCTCCTTCCTCTGTTGGGGGGGGGTTCCAGCGCCTTTTCTCCCCTTTCTTGCTCAGGGGAGCGATGACCGGCCAGACAGTCCTGTCACATCAAGAAAATAGTAGTTAGCGAGCGCCTGGTTAAACAAAAGCAGCTAGCATTCAGGATGACCCTCTGTATCCTCAAAACAGCTTGATAAATAATGTAGCGCTGGAAATTCAAGAAGTGACTCATAAAACGTGAGCGCAAAGTGGCGCTAAAGTGATCACAATACAAATAAGGTGTACCGTCAAATACTGACGTGATGAATTGTGACTTTTATAACCATTGTGACATTAGTGTATAATTACTGAAAATATGACAATAAAATCAATGAACATGGATAAGCATAAAGCAGTCCAATTTTTCCGTGAAATCTGTGCACGTGACTTCCGTGATAAGGATCTGTAGTGTGATTGCACTCCCCAGAAGAACAACATTATTGCGCATGTGTATAATTTATCCTCAGTGGTCATTTGGGTTCAGGTAAGGAATGGGAATCATCTGGCACGCTAACAGCATACAAGGCATACCTCCAGACCTCACTCACAGGACCCTCTCTGTACTCAGGAACAGCTCCTCAATACTTCTCCACCACAGGATAAAATAGCCAAAAAGAGGATGTTTCCACCTTAAATGGCTCGTAAACACAAGCCACAAAATGAAAAAGTGCTGATAGTGTAGTATTTTATTGGTATAATAAAAGGAAGAATTAAAAAAACAGCTGTCAGTACAACTTACAGGGACAAAGGTGACCGCCGGCCTTCCATGCAGCCTCAGCGGCGTGACGTCAATGCGGCAAGGCTCGTGCCGCATCCTTCTCCCTCAGGGAGTGGGACTCCTGGGGTTCTGGCCCATGAGAAGCCTTCAGGTGGCTTCCGGAGATCCTGGTGGATCCGGCCGCGGGAGACGCCATGCTGGTGGGCGAGACTTCTGGCGAGGGATTGGTGGCACTGGTTATGGCCACTGGAACGCAAGGAGAGGGGGAAGGTCGGCAGGTGCTTCCGGGTCACCAACACTGGAGATCAGCGGGAACTTTAAAGGACCACAGGTCTAAGCAAGTTGCGCTCTCTGCAGGATGTAGGAAACGGACTGTCCAGCATCAGTGGTGGAAGCAGGCGCATCATCCACCAACCTAACCCAGGTAAGGGCGGTACAGTGGTGCCCTCTATCCTTACAGTGGGGTTCTTTTGGTGTTTTCACTTTGGTGTGTTGCATTCCCTGGTACGGAAGCTTGCTCCTGTGGCACAGAGGTAACTCCGCTCTGCTTCACGGCTTGGGGGGATGACTTAGGGGTTTTTGTGGGCTAAGTCTCCCCCTCTCCTCTCTCACTCACCCTCTCTTGCACCTTGGCAGCGGGTTTGGAAGGTGGGCTAAGGAGGATCCGGCTGGACGGGAGGAAGATGTAGTTTTTCTGTTGCCCTGCTCCTTTTCTATGTTTCAGGCCAAGGTCAACACAAAAGGGGTCACGCCAATTAAAAGGAAGTGTCCATCTTGTAGGAATCCCCTGAGAGATTCATGGCTGAAACTGCTCTGTAAAGCATGTGTGGCGGATTTAGTAAAAGAATCATTTTCGCAGCTATGCAGTGACATGTTTGCAGCTGTCAAAAAGGAATTGTGGGAGACCCAGAGATCGGTCCAATCTTTGCTGGATAAACTGCCGATGCTTCACCTTCCTTTGCAACATAGCACCTCGTCCAGACCTCATCCATCCTTTTTAGGCCAGAAGGATATCAGCGACTCAGATGAAGAGAGAGAGCCTCTTTCCATCCCTCACAGATTCGAAGGAAGAGGACAATGAGGAGCAGGTTTCAAGCTCGTCCAGATTCAAACTTTCATTGGAGGAGGACGACGACCTGCTCAAAGCAATATATACGACACAGGAGATCCAGGTGGAAAATGTCCAGCTGTCAGTCCACGATAAAATGTGTACCAAGGCCTGGGACAAGCCAAACAGAGTCTTCCCGGTCCATCAGGTTTTATCAGACTCTGTAAAGACAGAATGGAAGGATCCAGAAAGGGGCCTCTTTTTTTTTTTTTTCTCCAAATCCTTAAGGAGAAGGTTTCCCTTCAAGGAAGAAGAGTCCCTGGTGTGGAATAAGAAACCGAGGTTGGGTGTGGCCTCCTCGCAGGTTTCAAGACACACGGACTTGGCGTTTGAGGATATGGGCATTCTGAAGGATGCAATGGATAAGAGGGCAGAATTGCTCCTTAAAGCGTGGGACTCTTCCCTGACCAACCTCAAGCCAGCTATGGCCTCCACGGTGGTGGCCAGAAATTTTGGAGTGCTGGTAAGAACAGGTGAGGGATCATGTCGAGGCAGGGACCTCCAGGAAGGGAGCTTTTAGAGTTGTTCCCGATCCTTCTAAAAACCATGAAGTATATGGCAGACACATCGGCTGAATCTATCAGAATGACGGCCACGTCTTCAGCGTTGGTCAACTCGGCTAGGGGGGCTATTTGGCTCAAGACCTGGTTGGGAGACTCCGCTTCCAAAGTGAAGTTATGGGGAATCCCCCCTTTCTGGGAACCTGCTCTTCGGCCCGGATCTGAAGTCAGTGCTGGATAGAACAGCGGATAAGAAAAAGGCTTTCCCATCCAAAAGTAAGAAGCAACCTGTCAGAATTTTTGTCCTTTTTTCACAAACCCAAAGAAATAAGGAACAGACCCAGAAAAGAAGTTGGAGTTTCCAAAGAAACGGGTAAAGGAGGGGGTACTCTTCAGACCCCCAGAGCGGCCGTCCAAGAGCCAATGACATCTCTCTTCGGTGGGAGGGAGGCTTCAGGCCTTCTCCTCACTGTGGGAAGAAGCAACATCAAGTGCCTTCGTCAGGAATATGGTGTCCCAGGGGTACGGCCTAGAGTTCTCCTGGACGCTACCAACCAGATTTTGTGTGACCAGTCTCCCAATGTGTCAGGAGATGGCCTCAGCAATGACGTCCCTTTTTGAAGAACTGATGCAGCAGGAGGTCATCATTCAGGTATCAGGGGAACAAGAAGGCCGGGGATTCTACTCACACATTTTCCTAGTCCAAAAGTCTTCAGGGAAGTTCTGTCAAATCTTGAATCTAAAGCTACTGAACAGATCCATTTGGTGCAAGCACTTCCGCATGGATACAATTTTTTCAGTAAGGAAGCTGCTATCCCCGGGTTGCTTTGTGGCAACTATTGATCTGCAGGACACTTATCTTCATATTCCGATTGCACTTCTCAGAAGTTCCTCCAACTGGCAGATCAATCTGGGATCGCATTCTGGCACCTGCTGTTCAGAGCACTACCCTTCGGCCTGTCATCTTCTCCAAGGGTGTTCACCAAGGTCGTGGCGGAAGCACTAGAACCTCTGAGGTTGAGGGGTTTTGGTGGTGCCATATTTAGATGATCTATTCCATGTTTGCAGAAACCAGGATGCAGCTGCTGTTTGATTTCAGATGACTCAGACACATCTGAGAAACTTGGAATGGCTGTTAAATCTTGAAAGGTCTGACCTGATTCCAGCCCAGAGAATAAGGTACCTGGGTTATCATAGATTCCGTTCAACAGCGGATATTCCTTCCGGAAGAGAAAATAAAAAGGATTCAGTCGGCCTTGAAGCAGGTGCAGTGCAACCTGTTGGTGTCGGTCAGAATGGCCATGTGAGTCCCGGGACTGCTTACCGCCGGCATCCCAGTGGGCCAGATTCCATTCCTGCCCCCTTCAGGGGGACATCCTGCGAATGTGGACATATCCGGATCCGCTGGACATGCTTATATGGATCGCTCCAAAGGTACAGAGGGTGCTTTTTGTGGTGAGATCCATCCAATTTAGAGAGGGGCCTACCATGGTAATTTCCGAAGGCCAAACGCTTAACAGACGCAAGTGCATGGGGGTTGGGAGCCCACTTCAGAGATCAGTCGGCACAGGGCCCGTGGTCCAAAGCGGAGGCCAGGAAGTCCTTTAACTGGTGGGAATTGAAGGCCACCCAGCTGGGTCTTCTTTCCTTTCATCAGTTGGCGAAAGGGCAGCACATTCAGGTCCTATTAGACAATACAACAGCGGTAGCTTACATATCAAGGCTGGGGGGGGCACAAGGAGCAGGGGTCTCTTGGATTTGGCTCTAGAGATCCTGTCTTGGGCAGAAAAGAATTTGGCCTCCCTCTCAGCCATTTACTTAAAAGGCTTGCAGATTTCCTGAGCAAAGTAGTAGAATCCGAGTAGGGATTGAAGGGAGTGTTCCAGCTGATCACGGAAGCTTGGAGTGTTTCTCAGGTCAACCTATCTGCAAGCCACCTAAACACAAAGGCACTGGTGTTTTTCTCCCTTCACAGGGAAGACCAGGCTCTAGGCCTGGATGCGTTAGCTCATCCCTGGAATTACCCTTTGTCCTACGTGGTCCCCCCCCTTTTCAACTCGTTCCTCTAGTACTTAGAAATTTCAAGCAGGAAACAACAAGCTTAATTCTGATAGCACCCTACTGGCCAAAAAGGCTTTGGCTCTTGACGCTTTGGAACCTATCCTCCAGACCCCCCTGGAAACTTCCAGTCAGGATCTGCTAGTCCAGGGGCCAGTGCTGCATCCAGAAGTTGAGTGATTCAACCTAACAGCGTGGTTTTTGAAGAACTCCTAAGAAGAAAGGGGTTATCGGAGAAGCTTATCACCACCTTGCTGTCAAGCAGGAAAGAAGTGACTAGAACGATTATCTGAAAGTATGGAGAAGGTATAATTCCTGGTGTTCAGAGAAGGGTTTCCAGGTGAACAGAATCGTCGGTCCTGGAATTTCTCCATGAAGGAATGGAGATGGAACTAGCTGCAAGCACCCTTAAATCTCAAGTAGCTTTATCTGCTTTCCTGGAGAAGAGGTTATCCCAGGAGGCGCTAATTATTAGATTTATTTTTTTAAAGCTTTGGCCGGACCAGGCCAGTTTCAGTTTTTCCGAAATGGGATCTGTCTTTAGTTTTACAGGGCCTCGCAAAGAAACTGAGCTCCTAGAGGAGGCGTCCGTGCAAAATGTAGTTCTAAAAAACATTTTTCTAATTTGCCATTATATCAGCTTGAAGGATTAGTGAGATCCAAGCACTGTCAATTTCTGAACATTTTTTAGTTGTTTTTCTGTGCCAGGTGGTCCTTAGAACAGATCCGAGCTTTCGCCCGAAGATCTCCTCAGCCTTTCATCATACACAGGAAATAGTACTGCCTACCTTCTGTACAACTCCAGCTAATCCGGGTGAAGAGGCGTTCTATACGCTAGACGTGAGAAGATGTCTGAGATTTTTGGAAGTGTCAAAAGGGTTTAGAAAGTCTAATTCCTTATTTACACTCTTTATGGAAACCGAAAGGGAGAGAGAAGCCTCCAAAAGTACTCTGGGCAGATGGCTCAGACAGGCCATCAAAGAATCGTACGGGGCACTAGACAAATTGCCTCCGGAGGGGGTCTCTGCACACTCTACAAGATCAGTGGCGGCCTCTTGGGCTGAAAAGGCTGGTGCATCTCCGGAACAGATTTGCAAAGTGACTACGTGGTTCAGTTTCTCCACATTTATACGCCATTATAGAGTGGATTTGTTGGACGCGACAGACCAGTCTTTTGGCAGGAAGGTCCTGCAAGCGGTGGTCCCACCCTAGGGGTAAGTTACTCGGTTATCTTCTCCTGGTGCTGTCCTGAAGGGCGAGGAGACAAATCTTTTAGATAGACTTACCGATGATGGTATTTCTAGGAGCCCTTCAGGACAGAAGCCTCTAACCCTCCCTTTTTTATTATGTCTGTAATTCTGTAGTTGGCATGGTATGTTTTTTTTTTTTTCATTTCTGTTTTCCAGCATGTCAGAGGTTACTCAGCTATAACTGAGGGAGGCGGTCTTTTAAGCTGTGGTGTTTTGTGGGTGGAGCTGCGCTCTCTCCAGGTGCTGTCCTGAAGGGCTCCTAGAAATACAGTCACCGTTAGTCGAAGGATTGTTTAATTTTTTTTTAAACTCAAAAAAAGCTTCAAAAACTCCTCAGTGTGATGGTGCCCACTGTGCTATCGAAGTCCCATTATAAGTCACTGATCAACGCCATTAGTAGTATATAAAATAAACAAAATTTGAGTATATATCCCATAGTTTGTGGTTGCTATAACAATTCATGCAAACCAATCAATGTAAATTTTGTTTGGGGAATTTTTTTTTTTTTCTATTATCAAAGACATGTACATTTTGGTCCAATTTTATGAAGAAACTTAATTTTTTTTAATTTTTATTGGATATGTTTTATGGCAGAAAATAGAATTCCCCCCCCCCCCCCAAATTTTCAGTCTTTTTTTAATTTCTATCGTAAAAATAATTGAAAACCCAGTAATGCTCAAATACTACCAAAAGAGAGCTCTATTTTGTGTGAAAAAATATGATTTCATTTGGGTACGGTATTGCATGCCTGCGCAATTACGAGTTAAAGTAGTACAGTGCTAAATGGCACAAAAAAGGCCTGGTCATGAGGAGGGTAAAACCTTCTGTTATTTTTGTTGCTGCCTTTGTTTGGGGGAAAAATCCCCTCACTTCCAGTTTTGTCTGATGTCTGAAATGAAGGTTGTGGGGAGAAACCTCTGATACACAGGTAACAATACAAAATTGGCAGAGGTTCTAACCTTTTCCCACCACATCCATGGAAATATTTTGGCTGGCTTTAAATAACCTGGGATTCGAAGAGTTAGTGCAGAAGGGAATAGGACTTTGTGGTGTTCTCAAGACGTATTGCTTACTGATCAGAGCTGTTATTATTAGAAATACGTGGTACAACATTTCATATCATCAGGGAATTCTTTGTTTAATCTGCTGGTCATGAGTATAATTGACCCCCTCAGGCAATTCAGCTTTTGGGGCCGATCATCCGCTTTGGTGCACAAATGATAAATGCTGATAATTGGGGGAAAAAATGAGTGTATGACTTTCCTGTGATCTCTTGGTAAATATCCAACACAATGAGACTGTTCTCATGGGCAACTCTGCTGCTAGCAATTTGTTGAAAATTGCCTGCTTAGGATCCCTAAGAAGCTGCATAGTTTGTTCCTATAGAATCACCCGTGTAGCTGAGGCAGCAAGATTTCTCGCTCAGTGTTTAGGCCATCAAGAGAAACATTTTGCTGTGCATAGCTAAAGTGGGAGAAATTCCATAGGGACACAAAGGCAGCCTTTTTAGGGCTTGTTTACACTGGAGGCAGCCCTTGTTGCTCTTCTGAAAAGTGTCCGGGGGGGTCCTGGGACAGTTAAACCACCTATTTTTATATCCGAGATATTGTAGGCCATGTAATTTCTTTACACTGTACATAGTACAATCCCAGCAGTTATATTGTGTCTTTGGACTAAATAATGAATTGGATATTGCTGGGGGCTTCCAGATGGGAAAACCATTACACTTATGAGGGGTAATATCATCTAGTGGCTAGCCAGCAATCATTTTATAGATCTGACAGCTCTAAACTGATTGAACTGTGAAACTGGGTTGCAATCTGCTGTTGCCTTTGCTGTTCCTCCTAACCACTTGCCCCCCTGAGGATTTACCCCCCCCCCCTTCCTGACCAGGCCATTTTTTGCATTACGCCTCTGCGTTACTTTAACTGACCGTTGGGCTGTCATGCAACGCTGCACCCAAATTAAATTTACGTCCTTTTTTCCCACAAATAGTCTTTTCTTTTGGTGGTATTTGTTCGCCTGTGCGTTTTTTTTTTTTTTTTTTTTGTTTTTTTTTTTGTGCTATAAACAAAGACCAACGATTTCGAGAAAAAACTATATTTTTTGACTTTTTGCTATTAAACAAGTCCAATTAAAAAAAAAAATTTTAAATCAAATTTCGTCAGAAATTTAGGTCAAAATGTATTCTGCTACATGTCTGCTAAAAAAAAAAAAAAAATCACAATGTGTATATTAATCAGTTTACATGAAAGCTATAGAGTTTACAAGTGGCAGTATATATACTGGATTTTTTTTTTTTCTTGTAATGGCTGCGATTCGCGGCAAGACTGTGGCGGGCATTCTGACACTGGGGGGAACTGACTTAGTGTCACTGACATCCCCTAGTGACACAAATAGTGTTCCGTGCTAATAAAAAGCACTGACACTGTACTAATGACACTGGGCAGGAAGAGGATAACGTGGGACGATCAAAGGGTTAACTGTGTGCTCTTTCACAGTATGCTGTATGTACTTTCCACTGTAAGCACATTGCTTTGTATGGCTCTGCTATGCAGAGCCATACAAAGCTGTGTGCAGTAGCTGACAGGAGAGAGATCTGTGTTTTTGTTTATACACTGGTCTCTACCCCATCTGAGATGGTCGCCGATCACTGGGTGCTGGCGAGTAATCACCGGGCGAGATTCGGTGATTGACAGTCAAGGCTGCGGACGGCAGCACGGGTACGGTGAGCGTGGCTCTCGCACGCCCCCTACCCGGAAATGCAAACTCACGTGTGTATATATACATGATTTTGTGCACCCGTGCCGCCCTGTAGCAGTATTTCTGCTATAGGGTGGTGCAGAAGTTGTTCGAGGTCCATATGACTGTTGTGTAGAAGAATACTATTTTGATTTTAGTTATACTTTAAAGGGGAACTATATTCGCCTTGAATCCAGTGATGTGCCATCCCCGGAACTCCCCCCTGGCTGCTGACATCTTCGTGTGACTGGATTCCAGGTCACGGTTGCCTGATGCTGTCATTGGTTAGGCCACAATGATGTCATTCCCTGCGCATGCACAGGAATCCCACTAGCTTCGGCATTGCCGAATTTGTGCAGTGAGCTGTGCTTGCGTAGCTCACTGTACAGGGGCAGACAGGCAGGTAAGTAGCTGTAATGCCGAGGAGACAAGGCATGTCTGTTCTGTGTTTTACATTCCTGGCTGTTTGCCCATTTTAATTTTCTAGCCTAAAGTTACTCTGGTTTGAACACATTGGGAATTGGATAGAATCCTTATGGAGTTTTTACCATGACGTGTGACCCTATTAGAGGATTTTCTCTTTCTTCCTTGTAAAGAATAGGAAGTTATTGGTTTTCTGTCCAATGAGTAGGGAAAAGATTATAGAGGAACACTTATTTTTCTCGGTACAGTCAGTTTCCTGGTGACAACCGCTCCTCTAATTTCTTTCTTAGCTGTCATAGGGACAGGAAGTGTGGGGAAATGTCACCAGCAGGGTCATAGAGAGCAATAAAAACTTGTCCTATCCAAAAAAATGTAATTGGTGCAAAATGCTTTCTGTGCCAGTCCATTTTCACATGGTTGAGGTGGGTTTGACATTGCTAATCCACCAGTCCACTGAAAGACAGAGCTCCACTAGACTCGCAGGGGTGGATAACCTGTGGCTCTCCAGCTGTTGTGGAACTACATTTCCCATGAGGGATTGCAAAGATGGGAAGTTACTGACTTGCAGAGGCATGATGGAACTTGTAGTCCTGCAGCAGCTGGAGAAGCGCAAGTTGGCCACCCCTGCAGAGGATTGGGCCCAGTGTCTTCTCCACTCTTCATCCAATACAGAAGTCTGTATATTACCAGTTCAGCCATATCAGTTCACCCTAAAATCCAGGGAATCTCCCTGGATAACCCGTCGACCTGCATGTCATACAAATTACCCTGGATTTAGTTTTTAGTGTCCTTCTTTTGTAATGTATGGACACTGCACAGTAGCACTTCTCTTGCTCTGTATTCTGAATGTGATTCTCTGTATCTGTTCTTCTGAATGTATAGATGCTGCTCATTTCTGTATGCTGGGTGTAGTTCTCAGTATGGCCTCTTTCGCATGAGTGGGCAGATGGTAAAAATAGGCACTAGTGGTGCACCGAAATGAAGATTCTGGACCGAAAGCCAAAAATCCAGAATGCACTTGGCCGAAAACCAAAATAAAGTTTTTGGGTTTTTTTTTTTGTGTTTTTTATTTGTTTTCTTTTGTTTTTGTTTTTTTAAATCTTTGCACACCACAGACATGGACTACCTTTGCTGGTAGTGCAGTGATATGATAAGATTAACAACTGGAGTGAGAGTGAAATCCTGAAGAAAAAAAAAACTAATCCATTTTAAAGAAAAAGGGGGGAAAATGACTAAATTAAAACAAACTTTTCTATTCACTCATAAATTGCCCACCTTCAGCACTCACTTTGTTAGTCCTATTAACTGATTGGGAAAGGTGGGCGACGGTCAGAGCGGCATCATGCAAGAATAGCTGGGCTTTTGAGGGCGAACAATAGAGCAGAGTTATGGCTGCGGAGAGAGAGCGGTGTCCACGGAGGCTATATATTACTGCACTGGCTGTAATACGCATGAGGTAAGCTAATCTTTTCGGCCATTATCTGCACACTTTTTTTTTTTTTTTTTTTAATCAGAAAAACACCAATAACCTTAATTTTTAAACAAAATGTTTAGCTGCTGCTATATTGGTGCATCGCTAATAGGCAGTTGAGCAACTAACCCCCCTGCAGTGCTTTCCACTGCAAGGATTTTAATGCATCCTGTTGAGCTGACAGGTGGCACAGCCTGTCAGAATCGCCCATTCAAGTCAGTAGGGCTGTTCTTTAACCGTGTGTGAAATGCTTGGCTTGTGGCATGTTGGTTGCATCAACGATTACCATTCGGCAAAAAGAGGCATGCAGGAGGTGAAAGCTGGCCTGGACATGGCTGCTTAGGCCCCTCTGAAAGATGCGGATCGCTTTTCACAGAATGCTAAAGTCACGCTTTGGCTATCTGTTCTTCTGCTATATGTATGGGTGCTCCGCAGTGACACTTGTTCTGGGTGCAGTTCTCAATATCTGTTCTTATTATGGATGTATGAATACAGCCTAGTGCTCTTTCTCCTGTCTTGTATGCTGGGTGTAGTCCTCCGTATCTATTCATATTACATGTGTGTGGATGCTGCTCTTTAGCACTGCACAACATCTTATGTCTGCTTTTATTGTTTGCATTCACAAGACCCTATTTTACTGTGCGTGTTGTAAGAACATACTTGCTCATTGCCTCAGTGCTTCCACAGGTCTAGCAAAGGCAATATCTGAATATGGTAAGGGTTTTTGTACGGTCTAGCTCAGATTCTGTGTTTTTAACATGCACAGTCAGTGGAGTGGTGTAGTGGTTAGTACGTCTGCCTGGCAGCACTGGGGTCATTGGTTTGAATCCCAACCATGACATTACCATGCATGTTCTCCTTATGCTTGCATGGGTTTCATCCAGGTACTCCAGTTTTCCTCCCACTCTGAAGATTGTGGTAGGTTAATTGGCTCCTCTCTATATTGGCCCTAGTATGTGTATGTTTTGAATGTGAGTTAGGGACCTTAGACTGTAAGCTTCTTGACAGGGAAAATGTATATGTAAAACACTGTGTAAATTGTCAGTGCTATACAAATGCTACATTATTATTATTATTATTATTATTATTATTATACAGGATTTATATAGTGCCGACACTACAGAAGCCGGGAAGACAGCGCGCCGCTGGATAGAGGAACAGGTAAGGTCAAAGAACAACTCCGTGGAAGTGAGAGCGGGTACCTGTCAAATTTAGGTGCCCGCTCCCCCACCTCCCCAAAGGTCAGCAGTCATCTCCATAAGGTCCCGCTGCAGAGCTGAGCGGCCGGCCCGGTATTCTGACGCGGCGGTGGAAATACCGGACCGGCCGCTCCATATTCGCTCCATAAGATGCACTAACATTTTCCCCCCTTTTTGGGGGGGAAAAAAGTGCGTCTTATGGAGCGAAAAATACGGTAATTGAATTCTGGGCAGAAATTAAAATATAAGCAAAAATGAATGGTTACATATACAAGAATAATAAAAAATAAATGAAATAACTGTGTGGGGCAGCTCTGGAGTTGAGTATTGTAGCAAAAGCTGCTTTATTATTTTTACTATTGCTGGGCTGTTCATTTTATTTAACTTGGTCTGCTTTAAACTGGTTCTAAAGGCTGAAGGATTTTTTCCTTAATGCATTCTCTGCATTAAAGTGTTACTAAAACCAGAACAGTAACAATCTATGCAGTAAAGCATGCTTGTTATACTCATTTATAACGGGAGCAAGCCCGTATGTGTGCCTCCATAGCAAGCAGCTCGACTTGGGGGGGGGGGGGGGGGGGGATGGTTGGGAGATGGAGGGCAAGTTGGAGCAGCCAGCAGCATCAGCGGAGGAACCAAGAAGTGGAGGATAGGGGCTACTCTGTGAAGAGCCATTGCACAGAGCAAGTAAGCATGGCATGTTTGTTATTTTAAAAAATATGGCTTTACAATTGCTTACAGACTCCCTTTTCCCCCCCCCACTACAGGATAATGTAGAGCGTGCGGATGCTTCCCAGCTCAGCCTTGAAGAATTTATTGAACGCTTTGAGAAACCTTACAAGCCAGTAGTCCTCACCAATGCTCAGCTTGGTTGGCCAGCACAGGAGAAATGGACGCTGGAAAGGCTGAAGCGAAAGTATCGCAATCAGAAGTTCAAGTGTGGAGAGGATAATGATGGATATTCTGTGAAGATGAAAATGAAATATTACATTGAGTACATGGAGGGGACCCGGGATGACAGCCCACTGTACATCTTTGACAGCAGTTATGGAGAACATCCCAAGAGAAAAAAATTACTGGATGACTATGAAGTGCCAAAATATTTTACGGATGACCTCTTCCAGTACGCAGGCGAGAAACGCAGACCGCCATACAGGTACATTGAGATTAGGTTTTGTTTATCTTCTAAATGGTGCAAGGAGTTATAAGTTACAAAACCCATTGATGTTGCTGCAAGTTATAAAAATGAAATTCACCAGAAAAGTAATTTGTAACATATGTAGGGCCAGCTCTGGGTTCCACCCTCCTCCGAGGGCCACCCAATATATAGGAGTTGTTAATATATATATCGGCACAGCTCGAGAGGAGAGCCGGTAATCGGCTTTCCGTGGAGGGGACATGTACACTGATCATCGGGGCACTGATGATCAGTGTGCCCTGATGATCAGTGTAGCCCCAGCAGTGCCTTGTGTCAGTGCTCATCAGTGCCACATATCAGTGCCTGCCAGTGCACATCAATGCCACATATCACTGCCCATCTGAGCTACCTTTCAGTGCAACCTATCAGTGCTGCCAATCAGTGCCAGTCAGTGCTGCCTATCAGTGTGCATCAGTGCTGCCTATCAGTGCCCGTCAGTGATGCCTGTCAATGCCCATTCAGTGCCACCTACCAGTGCCTCCTCATCAGTGCCCATCAGTGCAGCCTCATTAGCGCACATCAGCGAAGGAGAAAAATCACTTATTTACAAAATTTTATAACAAAAACTAAGAAAAAACATTTTTTTTTCTAAATGTTCTGTGGTTTTTGGTTTGTTTAAGAAAAAATAAAAAACCCAGAGGTGATTAAATACCACCAAAAGAAAGCTCTATCTGTCACAAAAAAATTATAAAAATTTCATATGGGTACAATGTTGTATGACCATGCAATTTTCATTCAAAGTGCGACAGCGCTGAAAGCTGGAAATTGGCCTGGGCAGGAAGGGGGTATAAGTGCCCTGTAGGCTTGTGGTTAAAGACTGGTCATGTGACACTCTTGTGGAAGATCCTCAATGCAGAGTGGTGCTGATGTTGGCACATATCTGAATACTTACACAAGTGCAGGATGCTGTGGTGATGTCCTGTATACTTAGTGTTTCCTTTGGGTTAAAATTATATCCAATGTGCATTCCACCTGGAAGACATCTTGCGGAAAAAAGAACGGGACAGCGCCAGAGAGGTGAAAATTGCAGCTAGAGCTGCACTTTCTTTTCTGAAAATTCAAACCAACTTTGTAAGCCTGCTAATAAATCCTAAGGCCCAATTTTCACTTTACCAATTCGCTTGTGTTTTGGAAAGAATCTAAACCAGATGCAGCAAGGTATAAGGGTCTGTACTTCTGTTCAATGCCACTGTTTTCTGTAGGCTGTAGAGGTTTCTCTCCAGCTATCAGAAAATGTATATTTAATGGTCCTCGATGGCCCAACATGCAGAATACTTACAAGCCAAAGCAGAGATGGGAAAGCGAAACTCCAACCAAAAGTAAAAAATTAAACTACCAATTTAACCACTTTCCAATGCGTGGGATGATGCTACAGGTACAGGCATCATTCTGATATCTTTCTTTTCAGCCAGCGATTCCCTCTTTTGTAAAAGTCGTCCTAGTGTCTGATTAGCTGCTGAATTGATTTTACAGGCAGTGGGAGGTAGGGAGTTTGCACCAGGGGCGGACTGACCATTTGGAAACTCGGGCACTGCCCAGGGTCAGTAGGGGGCCCCATGAGATGCCCCTGGTACCTTTTTTTCATAGGCTTTTTTTGAGTTTGGTCAAGGATACAGGGGCCCCATGATCCCCTATTGCCCAGGGACCCCATGAGTTGTCAGTCCGCCCCTGGTTTGCACCCACATATGTAAACTGTTTTGGCACCACACGTGAGGTATTGCCTCAAACATTATAGCGAGAGTAAGAAGTCTAGTGCTAGAACTCCTCTGTAACTCTAAACTGCTAACCTGTAAAAAAAAATTATTAAAGCACCACCTATGGATATTAAGTACCGTAGTTTGGTGCCATTCCACGAGTGTGGTAATGGCTAGTGTGGAAATTAAAATTTTAAAGCGTGACTTGTTGGGTATCTCCTTACTTGGTGGAACATCATCTGGATTATATATTGTGTATGTATAACAAAAAATGCAACACTCACCATTTTATTCTCTAGGGCCTCTGCTTAAAAAAAAAAAAAAAGTGTATGTGTGTGTATAATATATATATATATATATATATATATATATATATATATATATATATATATAGTGTGTGTGTATATACAGTGAAGGAAATAAGTATTTGATCCCCTGCTGATTTTGAATGTTTGCCACATGAACATGAAAATCAGTGCATAATTTGTTAGACATGCATTTCTTTTGATTTTTTTTGTTGCTATTCTGTCTCTCAGTGTTACAATACACCTACCATTCGATTTTTAGACTGATCATTTCTTTGTCAGTGGGCAAACATTCAATATCAGCAGGGGATCAAATACTTATTTCCTTCACTGTGTGTGTATTTAGGTATATTGCTAAAAGTATTGCAGTGATGCCTGCGTTTTACACGCACATGAACTTTACTGGCATCCCAGTCTTAATCCGTAGGGTTCAATATTGAGTTGGCCCGCCCTTTACAGCTATAACCGCTTCAACGCTTCTGGGAAGGCTGTCCACAAGGTTTAGGAGTGTGTCTATTGGGATGTTTGACCATTCTTCCAGAAGCGCATTTGTGAGGTTCCACAAAGTTGGGAGTATGAAATTGAAATTGTCCAAAATGTCTTGGTATGCTGACGCTTTAAGATTTCCCCAAGCCCAACACCTGAAAAACAATCCCACAACATACTGTTCTTCTAGCAACTGCCAAATCAACACGTCCATTGAATTGCCAGACAGAGAAACATGATTGGTCACTCCAGAGAACACGTCTCCACTGCTTTAGAGTCCAGTGGCGGCATGCTTTACACCACTGCATCCGCCGCTTTGCATTGCACTTGGTGATGTAAGGGTTAAATGCAGCTGCTCTGCCATGGAAACCCATTCTATGAAGCTCTCTACGCACTGTTGTGCTAATCTGAAGGCCAAAGTTTGGAGGGCTTTTGCTATTGACTCTGCAGACTGTTGGCAACTTCTGTGCGTTTCAGCATGCGCTGACCCCGCTCTGTCATTTTACATGGCCTACCACTTTGTAGCTGAGTTGTTGTTTCCAGTTGCTTCCACTTTGTTACAATACCACTAACAATTGACCGTGGAATATTTAGAGGCCAGGAAATGTCATGGATGGACTTATTGCATAGGTGGCAACCTATCACGGTACCATGTTTTGAAGTCACTGAGCTCCTGAGAGCGACCCATTTATTCACAAATGTTTGTAGAAGCAGTCTGCATGTCTAGGTGCTTGATTTTATACACTTGCGGCCATGGAGGTGATTGTAAGAACACCTGAATCCAGGGGTGTCACAGTACTTTTGTAGGAGAGAAATGTCGGCATTTGCTTGGTGTAGGCAAGTGGTTAAATTAAAAAAAATAGCTTTTGCTGCAATTATCTTTCACTAGATGTCCTCACTCTTCCAGCTTGAATTATGACTAGTGTCATTCATCCCACTTCCTTTAAATCTAGGCCAGTGGTGGTGAACCTATGGCACACGTGCTGCAGTGGGTACACAGAGCCCTCTCTGTTAGCACGCTAGCCAAGTTGTCCCAGCAGCTGAACATCAGATGGCGCCAGGCGATGACGTCACGAGCCATGACTCGTCCGAGCTTTCACATGGCTGGTCAGTGTGCTGCCAGAGAAAATATATATTTGCTTGGACTGGCTGTGATTTTAGCAGAAGCCTCCACAAGGTAGGAAATGCACTCAGATGCCCAAAAGCTGGTGGGCAGTGAAACATTGCCTCCTCTGCACTGGTGGTCAGTGGAACCTTTGCCTCCTCTGCGCTGGTGGTCAGTGGAACCTTTGCCCCCTCTGCCCTGGTGGTCAGTGGAACCTTTGCCCCCTCTGCCCTGGTGGTCAGTGGAACCTTTGCCTCCTCTGCGCTGGTGGTCAGTGGAACCTTTGCCCCCTCTGCCCTGGTGGTCAGTGGAACCTTTGCCCCCCTGCCCTGGTGGTCAGTGGAACCTTTGCCCCCTCTGCCCTGGTGGTCAGTGGAACCTTTGCCCCCTCTGCCCTGGTGGTCAGTGGAACCTTTGCCCCCTCTGCCCTGGTGGTCAGTGGAACCTTTGCCCCCTCTGCCCTGGTGGTCAGTGGAACCTTTGCCCCCTCTGCCCTGGTGGTCAGTGGAACCTTTGCCCCCTCTGCCCTGGTGGTCAGTGGAACCTTTGCCCCCTCTGCCCTGGTGGTCAGTGGAACCTTTGCCCCCTCTGCCCTGGTGGTCAGTGGAACCTTTGCCCCCTCTGCCCTGGTGGTCAGTGGAACCTTTGCCCCCTCTGCCCTGGTGGTCAGTGGAACCTTTGCCCCCTCTGCCCTGGTGGTCAGTGGAACCTTTGCCCCCTCTGCCCTGGTGGTCAGTGGAACCTTTGCCCCCTCTGCGCTGGTGGTCAGTGGAACCTTTGCCCCCTCTGTCCTGGTGGTCAGTGGAACCTTTGCCCCCTCTGCCCTGGTGGTCAGTGGAACCTTTGCCCCCTCTGCGCTGGTGGTCAGTGGAACCTTTGCCCCCTCTGTCCTGGTGGTCAGTGGAACCTTTGCCCCCTCTGCCCTGGTGGTCAGTGGAAATGTTAAAAAGCTCAGTTTTATTGTGTTTTTTTTCTTTTAAGACAAAAGATTGTAATGTATGAGTTGTTTTTCTAAACTAAAACCGCAGTATTCAGGTTTAATTGCATGTATTCCAGTGGCCCTAGTTCACACCAGTGCACTTAGTTCCAGTCAGTTTCCTGTGCAGGAAAAAAGTAGAACGTGCTGCATTTTTTTCTGCACAGAACTATACTGGAACATGGCAAACTGCATCAAACCTAGAACAGAAGGGAGTGTGGTGTGAACTGTAAACAAAAATGCTTCCATAACACATCTGGAGTGTGTTTGCTTTTGCGGTGTGAACTGGCCCTTAGGCTAAAAATGATCAGAATGAAAGTTGTACTGTCACTTATAAAGGTCCAAAACATCCTAGCAGCAAAATCCAATATGACCATTTCTATGTACCCAAAACTTTTGGGCTCAGCTCATGTTTCATACTGCTATGTCTTAGTGATATGAATTAAAGAAATAATGAAAATTGTATGCTGTCAATGAAAAGCAACTGGATTCAACAGTTTGTGAAGGAATTTAAACAGTGAATAAGTGGAGCAGATTAGTTTCTATAAGCTATTGGTTTTTTTTAAAATACTTTTTAAAAAAGACCCAGTGCCACTTAGGAGAGAGGATGACTCTTGGTACATTATTGTACATAACAAATGTGATATTCTGATCTGCCTCCTGGGTTATAGAACCATGTGTTTTGAGATGTCAAATAAATAGACATCTATTTCAGGCCAAAACCGATTAAATAAGGCTGTTATTATTTAATAGCTCCTAATTTCAGTATCTACCTCTGGTGTAGGCTAACCATTATCAGCAAGAAATATTTTGCAAACTTCAGGTTATAAGGGGTTTGCTGCACACTGGATAGTTCCACACGTCTCTACACTGCAGTGCAATGTACCAGATTAAGGCTAGGTTCACATCTGTGCGAGTGGTGCCGCTGCGGATCCGTGCAGCCGCACCAGCCACACAGAAGAATGCGGACCCGCGAGCGGGTGCCATTAGTTCTAATGGCACGCCGCCCACACTCAAAACCGCAACCATACTGGGAACCGAGGTTCCCTTGCGGGCTGCATTTTCAGAAGTGCAGGGACTTCTTCCCTGCGTATCTCGGGGCACGGGAGTCCATTCAAATTAATGGGCTCTCCTGTCCGCGTAAAACGCGTCCCGCAGGAACGCGGATATGTGCATCCGGGGTAAGGGGTAGATTTACTGAAACTGGAGAGTGCAAAATCTGGTGCAGCTCTGCATAGAAACCAATTGGCTTGCACATGATGCACTGTACTGAGACTTGGAATTGTTGTGGAACATTTCATTTGTCTAATGGCTCTATTTAAGTCCTAATGTACCTGTGTTTTTGAAGTCTTATTTTGTTTTGTTTTTTTTGGGTTTTTTTCTAACTATAATTTTCTTTTGCATAAAAAAAAACGAGTTTTCCTTGTTTTAGTATTTAGGGGATAGAAGTTAAGTTGTACTTACGGTGTAATAATTTACAAGTAAATGATTTTTGCTTTGGTTTTTTTCTTCACTATCCCATTGTATAGCATACCTGTGGCAAAAAAAAATCACTGCACTGTGAAATGACTTTAATGTCTAATCTTCTTATGTTTTGTGTCAGGTGGTTTGTGATGGGTCCCCCGCGCTCTGGAACAGGAATACATATTGATCCTCTAGGAACTAGTGCCTGGAATGCCCTGGTCCATGGCCACAAACGCTGGTGCCTCTTTCCCACCAATACCCCACGTGAACTAATCAAAGTAACACGGGAAGAAGGTGGAAACCAGCAAGATGAAGCCATCACTTGGTTTAATGTCATATACCCACGCACATTGCTTCCAACGTGGCCTGCTGAATTCAAACCTTTAGAGATCTTACAGAATCCTGGAGAGACTGTGTTTGTGCCAGGTAAATGCTTCTATCCTCAAATAATGCACAATTGTGTGGTAGAAATGTGAACACTGTGGGTCAGAATAGGGTAACTATAAATGTACATTCTCATTGGTGCATTAAATTGTACGTAGGGAATTTGGGAGTGCACCACAGCACCTACACTGAGGTCTAAAGGGCTCTCTCCTGCAAACAGGTAGGAGTGTAAATGTGACCACACACAAAAACACACAGACGACCTATTTTATTATATATTGTTTGTTACTGTTTTCTTCAGGTGGTTGGTGGCATGTTGTTCTGAACTTGGACACCACTATTGCTATTACCCAAAACTTTGCCAGCTGCACCAACTTCCCTGTTGTTTGGCACAAGACAGTAAGAGGGCGCCCTAAACTTTCAAGAAAATGGTACAGGTAAGAGGAAGTTGTTCATTATTCACTAAAAGTTGAGAGATTTCCTATTACACTATATTTACAGCAAACCTTTGTCATTGCAAGTATACAAATTGTTTGCAAGATGGAAAGGAGGCACTTGTTCTTAACCTACAGAGTGCATGAGACCAAACATAGCTGGTTTGCTTTGTTTATAGTGAGCAGATTTAAGATAGTCACTCTATGGTCCACTCCTTACTTGTACCCCTTCTATCCATATTGGCCAGTGAGGCTACCAGTGGCATTTCATGATTCGGGGTTCATGATCATTTTGGATACGGCCAAGGAGATGGGGCATGTCACAGGTTATTCATGAATGCACTTTTTTCCTGTTTCCACAAGAAAGTATATCCACATATTTAGTCTAGCAGGGCAGCTCTGCAGGTTATCTGCATGTTCTTTGAGGACATCGCCTTCTGTCCTGGTGATAATGGCGCCCTATAGACACTGTAAATATCTGCATTGACACTGACATTATAATATGCATGCTTTTATTGAAAGCTATAGATTGACTGCTCCAATGAAAGGGAAGCTGTAGGCTGGAATACTCCCAAGTCTATTATGGATGCTTCTTTGTGTCCAAGACCCATTTAAAAAAAAAAAAAAAAGTGCTTACATTTAGGTAATTAATGATGGCCACACATTCATCAATATGATAATTTACTCAATCATTTGTTGCAACTAAACTGCTTCCAAGCCAGTGACCCTCCAATCTATTTGGTGAAATCTTGACTGATTTTGTTGGCTATGGTTGCATTTGTCTTTATCAATTGATAAAGTATCTGTATGATCAGGAAACAGATCCGAATACCAAGTTAAAATTGTTTACATTTAATACCAAAAGATCCTATTTTCGATCCCAAAATGCAGAACAATACCATGCATGTTATATCATTCCATCTCCTAATTGATGATAAAACATTTCTTTTAACTCTCTATCGTACCTAGATCAATCACAAATCACTTTGTCCACGGCCACCATTAGCTGCTCTTGTTGAGTTTTGGGGCTGTGCAAGATAACTAAACAGTCCCCTCTAGTTCTCAGTATTTACCTTATCTTTATTTATAGTTTATTAGATTTAAAGCAGGAGTACATTTTTATGTCCGCCGCCAAAAAACACCAGAACTTTATTTTCATAGTTTGTCTGATTACTCATTAATAATCCAAAGATCTGTATTTTAGTGCCCAATTATGTTTTGTGCTGTAAGCCGCTCTCCCCATTGTTACTGAAGCTGGTGACAGCTTGTCTTGACACTTAGTTCCCTTATCCCTTCTTCCACCCTCCAATAACATAGAAAAAAATCAAACCTGCGCTTAGATTAATACACCATATACAAAATTTTAGAAAATCCTAAATAAAAATAAAAAAGCTGCTCGCATAAAAGGCAATATACAAATTTTAAACAGTCAAAAATGCAGCGCTAATCTATATCACAATAGATAATAAAAGTCCAAATAATCAAAAAAAGTTTGACTATATTGCACAAAGAGGAATTCGGCACAATCCACCGTCACCAAGGCACCCGAATGAATAAGCCCCTTACCGGACGTTCTGGCCGAAACACACCGGTCAATAAACGCAGCCCAACAGAGGGATCAGTAGTGCAGATGATGAAGCTGACAATCTTCCTCAGGATAAGATTCAATCTGACTTTCATAAGATCTTTAAAAGGCCTTAAAAAAAGACTCCCATCCAGTAATCAAATGAAGAATATGAAAAGAAGCCACTCAGTGTAGTATTTTGATATTAAAACAAACCAATTTATTACGAGTTCCACATACATAAATATAAATGGTTTCCAGCATTGAACAAAAAGTTTCCAACCAGAAAAATGGTCGTGGTTCCTCCAAAATGTGGTGATGTCACATGCCGAAGCTCCATCCAACGCGTTTCGTCATCCAGTTGACATCGTCAGGGGCGTAGCTAAATGGATGTGCCGATGTCTATATATAGTACATGGGGGAACCCTCCCTCCCATTAATTGGGATGCGTTCCACAAGGAGGCAGAAGCACCCGAATGGCAGGAAAAAGGAACGGACCACAACGAAGGGCCCGCCCATACTAGTTATGCTCCTTTAGCTGTATACAACAGGTTTCTGTGTCTATCTCCACTAACATAGGTAGCAAATCCCACACATGCGCGGACCAAAGTAAACCAAAGAAAAGCAGTATATCTCTTGCCTATGCCGAAGATGGTTGATAACGGCACCTTGGCATAGGAGCATTTCACATCTCTATGAGCCAACCTGCTGTGCATGCACTGATGATATAACCACAGACAATGACATTATTATTTCAGAAAGGGGAAGGTTCAGGAGTGTGGAATTTCTTCTTTTTTTTTTTTAAAACTTGCCGAAGGGACAAAATTGGGGTCCCAATCTACTTGTCCCTCATGGCAATCTACTTGCCCTGATAGAAGAAAAAAAATTTTTTTTGCCAGGGTGGAAAGTATGAAGGGTTGACGTTTACTAGGCAGAGGTGCTTTTAGGAATGTCTGTGGCTTTTAAAAATGAAAGTGGCTTTATGGTGACTTACATTTTTAATGTTTTTAAAATAGTGCTGTTTATCTCCACTTCACCTCCCTACCTGTCTCCAACACTGCACCCAGGAACTAGCAAGTTGGGGAGAGACCTAGCAGTGTGACAAGCACCAATTTGGGTGCTCATAAGGAAAGGGGAATGTCTTTGGGTGCTCATAAGGAAAGGGGAAACTTTATTTCTTCAGGTTACCCTCGCACATGGAAGCCCTTGGGTGCTTCGTACAGGCACATGCTGAGCCGCCAAATCCAATTCAGGTGTCTGCTCCATTAAAGTTTACCTTTACAAAAATAAAAAAAAATTTTTTTTTTTTTTGGTTAGGAGCATGGAAAGTATTGCATCCGCGATCAGCAGATTGTGGGTGTAATGTCAGTCTTGCAGACTATGCAGCTGTCTGCCTGTACCTCCTACGGGCAGGCAATTGAACACCGATAGGAAGCTCAATGAGCTACCTAGACTGCTCAGCTTGTAGTTTTCGCATTCACAGAACTCTGTGAGTGAATGATGCGGCTGGGCGGGCAGAGTCTGCACAGCTGTGCTTTTTTCAGATTCTGACAGCCAGCAAGGGGAGACAATCCCCCGCTAGCTGTGAAAATGGGAGATCATGGAAGAGCGGGGGGCCTGATTCCCCTGTAGCATGTTGCATGTTACACCCTGAATAAGGGTATAACATGTTAGAAAAGGTGAAGTTATCCTTTTTAGGGGCAAAAAAAAAAGTAAACCCTGCTGCTTGCCTGCAGCAGGGCTAAATGTAAAGTAAAGACACTAAATGAGAGCATTGATTCTGCATTACAAAAGTGAAAGCCAGCTGTGCCAAACACAGAATTAAGGGAGAAGGGTCATAAATGGACATGTGCATTCTAATCCTAAAGGCTGTACAGAAGGTACCTATGTTGGTGATCACAGATCAGACTACCATAGTATACAGTATTGGAGAGAAGTTAATACCAGCACACCATTCGTGTTCACTACACAACCACTGGGGGAGGACTGCTCTGGTCCTCAGAATGGGGCACCTGTGTTAGCACATTTTGTTGCTCGGTATGGCTGGGCACTATTGTACTTCATATGCCGGCACAGGACACCAGAGACTAGCGTGGACAGCCCTCGTCCTAAAATGAATAGCGGATGAGGGGATCAGATGTGACATCGCCCGATACAAGCAGAAATCTCTCCTATATTGGCTCCCACAGACAGCACACCTACCTAGCTGAAACACCCAGCAAGAGTGTAGGTGCTCCAGAGTGCAAAAAACACATGCCCGCCTTGGCTGAAAGGAAAGAGTTAAAATCCAACCAAAGCAAGTATATAAACCGGCTGTGCTACGTCGTTTTCTGCTGCATGGCCTTCAGGGCATGCAGTTTGGAGCTCTCCGATTGAGGCTAGGCAGTCTGCCGCCTGTCTTTGATGTCATCCCAGAGTGAAGGTATCTGTATGGAGCCCGGAATTCTAGAATAATTGTCCCAGGCAAGCAGCAAATAAAATCGTGGGGTGCCCAGAAAGGATCTGGAAGCCTTTTTTTGGGCGTTGCACATTGTGGCAGGCGTGCACCCAGAGATGGATGCGATTCAACCATTTTGGCTTCAACCTCCATCTTGGCAAGGGGTCAATCATCCTGACAAACATATTGACCTCTCATTCTCCCCCTTCCTCTCTGTTCATACACATTGACATATGGCCTGTGTGGTAAGAAGTGTCAGAGGCTGGCCAGAGCCCAGCAGGAAGCCCAGAGCTATACACCTCTCTGAGCTGAGCGCCTGGCTGTCTTAAGAAAGCTGTGCAATATAGCACATCGTAAAAGATAACGCAAGCCGTCCCAGGAGTTCAAAGACATTCCAGAGAAGCACGAACCAGATAACACTTTTAAAATCCATTTTTCCCCTGTGTCTCATATCTTGGAATATGAGAGACTTACAGTTGCAAGAAAAAGTATGTGAACCCCTTGGGATTATGTGGAGTTTTGCATGAATTGGGCATAAAATGTTCTCTGAATGTCATCTAAGTCACAACAATAGAAGAACACAGTCTGCTGAACATAATACTACACAAACATTAGATGTTGCCATGGTTTAATTGCACATAACATGTAAACATTCACAGTGCAGGGAGGAAAAAGTATGTGAGGCCCTAGCTTAATGACTTCTCCCAGAGCTAATTGGAGCCAGGAGTGAGCCAACCTTGACTCCAATCAGTGTGATGATATTGGATGTGTTGCTGACAGCTGTCCTGCCTTTAAAAAACACACACCTGTTTTGGGTTTACTGGTTTCAAGAAGCACTGTCTGATGTGAACCATGCCTCGCAGAAAAGAGCTCTCAGAAGATTTACGATCAAGAATTGTTGACTTGCATGAAGCTGGAAAGGGTTACAAAAGTATCTCCAAAAGCCTTGATGTTCAGGTGTCCACGGTAAGACAGACTGTCTACAAATGGAGAAAGTTTAGCACTGTTGCTACTCTCCCTAGGCATGGTCGTCCTGTAAAAATGACTGCAAGAGCACAGCGCAGAATGCTGCATGAGGTAAAGAAGAATCCCAGAGTGTCAGCTAAAGACCTACAGAAATCTCTGGCACATGCTAACATTTTTGTTGACACATCTACAATAAGGAAAACATTAAACAAGAATGGAGTACATGGGAGGACACCACGGAGGAAGCCATTGCTGTCCAAAAAGAATATTGCAGCATGTTTGAAGTTTGCAAAAGAGCACCTGGATGTTCCACAGCACTACTGGCAAAATATACTGTGGACAGATGAAACCAAGATTGAGTTGTTTGGGAAGAACACACAACACTATGTGTGGAGAAAAAAAGGCACAGCACACCAACATCAAAACCTCATCCCCACTGTAAAACATGGCGGAGGGAGCATCATGGTTTGGGGCTGCTTTGCTGCCTCAGGGCCTGGACGGATTGTTGTCATTGATGGGAAAATGAATTCCAGAGTTTATCAAGACATTTTGCAGGAAAACGTACGACCAGCTGTCCGCCAACTGAAGCTCCGCAGAGGATGGGTGATGCAGCAGGACAATGACCCAAAGCATACAAGTAATTCAACAAAACAATGGCTGCAACAGCACAGAATACACCTTCTGGAGTGGCCCAGTCAGAGTCCTGACCTCAACCCGATTGAAATGCTGTGGCATGACCTTAAGAGAGCGATTCACACCAGACATCCCAAGAATATTGCTACACTGAAACAGTTTTGTGAAGAGGAGTGATCCAAAATTACTCCAGATCGTTGTGCAGGTCTGATCTGCAACTACAGGAAACGTTTGGTTGAGGTTATTGCTGCCAAAGGAGGGTCAACCAGTTATTAAGTCCAAAGGTTCACATACTTTTTCCTCCCTGCACTGTGAATGTTTACATGTTATGTGCAATTAAACCATGGCAACATCTAATGTTTGTGTAGTATTATGTTCAGCAGACTGTGTTCTTCTATTGTTGTGACTTAGATGACATTCAGAGCACATTTTATGCCCAATTCATGCAAAACTCCATGTAATCCCAAGAGGTTCACATACTTTTTCTTGCAACTGTACATAAAAACCAGGCATATCTTCAGATTGGCCACGAGGAGACAAACAGTTTGATAGGTCACTCTCCTTGGCTGGAATACATAGGAAAGCAGAAAAGTAGATCTCTTGAACCATTCAGTGTATAATTTCATATTTCATATCTAATCATTCCTCAGATGTGTCTGCATAATAATATACCCGCGGGTTGAATGTCACTTGTGCATAGGGAAAGTTATGAGCCAAAATATGAACTATTAGAGATTTTGGCTCTAGTTAGGCCTACGCTCAGACGATCCCTCCCTAAACGGGGCATTGGTCCTTGACTTCAGAGACACCCCCTGTTAGGGAACTACAAAATGGGTTGTCAGGCCTAAGAAAGGGAAGTTGAAGAATTCTCCCTTTTAACATCAGAACCACCTGGGGAGACCTATACCCTTTTGTTCTGAAACTTGATCTGCTAACCCAGGACTTTGGCAAGTACTTTAACCCTCTAACTTCTCTCTGTTATCTCTTAGCTGTGCTGTGTATATATGTTTGTGTGTGTATATATGTTACATCTTTTTTCTGTAAATATATTTATTGCACCTTTTTGACCTTAGTAATAAATCTTTCCTTCTGAAAGTGTTGAACTGTTTCTATAGCTCCTTTATTGTAATTTACAAATTCCTGCCTCTAAAAGAGCGCTACTGTGTTTGTTTAACCCTCTGTACAACCGGCCTGCGGTGACCGTGTTATACAGACGATTATCTCAACCATTCTAGTGTTATTGCTGATGTCGCCGAGTTTCCTCCTTCTCTGTACAAAAAGGAGGTGGTGGCAGTGTGAAGGGTTAATTGCGTAATTAACCTGACCCAGTAACAATCGCTCCCAGGCTGCCGGTACATCGATTGTGGTCCAATTAGCTGGAAAATCGTTGTGCAGGGTGCAGCTGGGCGTGGCATTGTTACGCACGTGACATCACGGTTTTAGATTGGCCAGTCCTTCAGTCACGAGTTTGGTGAGAAGGCCAGGGGTCTGACGCCGCGTTCGTCACACGCATCACGTGGTTTTGTTTGCGCAACCGCGATGCGGAAAAACATGCCGCAATCGCTGCAAAAATGCCCTGTGATGTCAGGTGCTATTTAAAATTAATGGCACCCGAACACAAGTTTGCGCATTTTCACACTTTCACAGTGTGTTTTCAAATCTCAACGATTCCGCCTGCAATTTGAAACGTCCTAGTCTGCATGGGAGCCTAAATGAATAACAAGTCTGTGGTTGATTCTACTTGCTGAAATCTAAAATAGTATGTTACTCCAAAATGTGAGGTTCTTCAAATCCCTAAATATTTCCAGGTAACATGAATACTGATAAACTTTGCAATGGGAGAGGAGCTAAAACATTCAGTACTGCTATCCTTTTACTATACAGGGCGTCCCTAAAGGAAAATGCATATTTTCCATACATTTTTCAACAATTCATTTAATTGGAATATTAATCACTAACCTCTTCAATGTGATTTCCACCATTTGTGATGCAAAGATCCATGCGCTTTGCAAGATTCACATGCACCCAATGCTTTAACTCCACATTTCCGTCAATTTGAGCACATTCATTCATGATGCATTCCTTCAGATGATTTATATGTCATTTTCATTGAATATGCCTTCTCCTTAAAGCTGAGTTCCACCTAAAAAAAACCTTAAAAGTCAGCAGTTACAAAAACTGTAGCTGCTGACTTTTAAAATACAGACACTTACCTGTCCCTCGATCCAGCGGTGTCTTCACCATGGCTGGTTTCACCGGCCGTCCTCTCTCCCTGGCATCGGCATCTTCAGTGTGGGCCCCTGGCTGTGATAGCTTGTGGCTTCACAGCCGGGTGCCCACTGCGCATGTGTGAGAAGCGCTGCACTTTGTGAATGATCCTGTAGTCTTCTGGGACCTGTCGCGTGTCCCTAAAGAGTACAGGGAGGGAGGGGGGGTGGACAACTTCTCTCTAGGGTCACTATGTATATTGTGTATTAACCTCCCTAGCGGTATGGTTATATAAGTATTTCTGTGCTGAAAGCGGCACATTTTTTTGCATGGAAATATGTATTTTTTTTTATTGTAGGCTGTAATCGTTAGGAATAACTCACTGAAATCTGTCCGAACAAGAGTCTAGTAAACATTCCGGGTAGGATAAAACTTGAAACACAAAATCATAAATTATAATTTAATAAATGATCATAAAAATAATAATATAATAATAGTAAATTTAATTCAATAATATAATCAAACCAAAAACACTGAGATTTGAAATATAGCGTCAAGTTCGCAGATCGCTGAGCAAAGTCGCAAAATCGTTTTCAGTGTCTGATGACGAATTTCCCCACAAATCATCACTCAATTCTGCAAGTTGGTCTGATTTACTATCGCTGTTCTCTAGCTGGTCTAAAACCGCTTTTGACCTAAAGGGACGATTTTTGGACGTTTCTCAGTTTCCAGGCAGAAAGAATAGTCAAAATGCAGGCAGGGCACAGGACAAAGCACTCGGGACAAAATGTAGGTGAAATGGTTTGATACAGTAATATTTTACTATGTGTCAAATTAATTTATTAGAAAATGACAAAAATTTTAAATTTGCCGCCGTTCCGGCCCCTGTACGTCCTGACGCTCGCAGGGACCGGAACACGGAACTTGGATGCCAGCATCTGCCGGAGGAGATGGCAGGGGACGCATCGCGGAAGCGATGGACAAGGTAAGTGCTGCAGGGACTCCCTGAGCAACGCCGCATGGTAAGCCCGAGTGTAGCTCAGGGTTACCGCTTTTGGTGCTGAAACTTTACCCCGAGCTACACTCGGAAATACCGCCAGGGGGGTTAAGAGTATGAGGTTTTGAAAAAAAAGTTCTACTCACCTAGGTGGATGCAGCATTGATTCGATGCTGCATCTGTCCCCCCACCGGCTCTGTACAGATAATTCTCACTGCATAATAATGATAGAGCAGAAGATTTAATTTAGAAAACCACTGGAATCAGCCATTGCATCATGAGAGCTGAGTTTGTGTTTTTATTTGGACTTGCTGAAAACAAGAAGCAATGTGCAGGAGCAAACATTCAAATGCAACAGAGGCGTGTGGATGATTATTTCCACAAACCGTTAAATGTAGTTTTGAAATGTTATATTGTACAAATACTTTGTGCAATAATTGCTCAAATCCTCATCCCATAATACTGTTTTTCAATATAAAACCAGGTCTCCATTTATAGTCATTATGTAGGAAATTAACCTCTTGCTGACCACAGATAGCCGAATGATGGCTGCGCTGTGGCCGGCCAGTTCTGGGAGGCGTCCTATTACGTCTTCCCAGAAAGAGCTCTCCTGCACGCCCCCGGGGGCGCGCACCCAGCAATCTACATGTTTTCTGTGTCCTACGGACACAGCTGATCACGTGATATAGTAAACAGCCAATCACAGCGGCCTTTTACCACGTGATCAACCGTATCCAATGACGCACTGATCACTGGGAAATGCAATTGCCAGTTATCGGCTGCACTTTCCTCACGCTGTCACAGTGTAAGGAAAGCACTACTGAGAACTGGCAGTTGTCAGAGGAGGGATCGACACCGATCATCAGGGCACTGATGATCAGTGCCCTGACGATCGGTGCCCAGCAGTGCCACCCACCTGTGCCCATCAGTGCAGCCCAGCAGTGCTACCAGTCAGTGCCAGCTCAACAGTGCTGCCCGTCAGTGCCGCCTATCCGTGCCACCTATCAGTACAATCTCATCAATGCACATCAGTGAAGGAGAAAAATTACCTGTTTGCAAAATTTTATAATAGAAACAAAGAAAAACTTTTTTTTCCCAATATTTTGCTATTTTTTTTTTTATAGCACAAAAAATTAAACGCCCAGCTGCGAGTAAATACCACCAAAAGAAAGCTCTATTTGTGTGAAAAAATTTATAAAAATTTCATATGGGTACAGTGTTGCATGACCACACAATTGTCATTCAAAGTGCGACAGCGCTGAAAGATGAAGATTGACCTGGGCAGGAAGGGGGTATAAGTGCCCGGTAAGCAAGTGGTTAAAGGCTGCCCCCTAATAAATCTGGGTACATACACAATTATATACTGTATCCCTGGACTCCTGACTGGGATGGTTATTTATACATGATGTTACATTAAATGTATTATTGAATGTACAATATTCTAGCAGACTTAGAAGCTAGTCACTTGACCTTAGGTGCTTTAGCGGTGCTTTTGAGTCAAGTTTGAGGCTTAGTTTGCTTTTGTAGTTTCTTCAAACTGATTCTCGTTTTTATTGGGCTACTTTGAGTTTCTTCAGCAGTCTTCTGTTGGGCAGCACAGATGCCAACTAATGCCTTTTATATCTGAATCCTAATAAAAGCTTCCAGGCTGCATTTGTTCCTGGTACAGTCTTACTTTTTACCACTAGAGGGAACCTTCACCAGAGCAGCTGTGAGTAAGGACAGTTTTCTGCAGCTGATCGTTGTTGTATTTTACCCTGTTGGGACAGTTATGAGCGGGCCAGATCTTTTAGCCTTATGGCTGGAGTAGACCTATATATACAGTGCCTCCTTTATACGTGATGCGCGTTTCTTTCCCTGCACTGCTTGACTATGACGATTCCTGGGCACGTTTTCAGTATTTTTTCCAAATGTGAATAAACGGTGCTATTTTTTCCCTGTTCATTTATCTGTCCTTTTTGTTTTTACTAACTCACTTCTTCCTCTGAACTCTCACAGGATCTTGAAGCAGGAACGTCCTGAGCTGGCAGCTTTGGCCGATACTGTGGATTTGCAGGAATCAACAGGGATTGCATCTGACTCTTCAAGTGATTCCTCCAGTTCTTCTTCCTCAAGTTCTTCAGAATCTGGCTCTGAGGTGAGACTTGTGGAAAAATCAATAAGAAATCTGCTCCCAGGGAGTTTGTATACCTCAGTATAGACAGATTCAGGATCATACTGTGTTCAGCTGCACAATGCTTGATTCCTTGTGTACGAAGCTCCCATTGCACGGTGTAGACTTACTGAAAGGGTAGTTGATGCTTCGAGCAAACTTCCATCAGAGGTAGTGATCCCAAAAAAAAAAAAAACCCACAAAACATGTATTTTAACCACTAGCCTACAGGGCACTTATACCCCCTTGCTGCCCAGGCCAATTTCCAGCTTTCAGCGCGGTTGCACTTTGACAATTGCGTGGTCACGCAACACTGTACCCATATGAAATTTTTATCATTTTTTTGTGACAGAGCTTTATTTTGGTGGTATTTAATCACCTCTGGGTTTTTTATTTTTTCTTAAACCAAAAACCACTGAAAATTAAAAAAAAAAAACTTGTTCTTTGTTTTTGTTATAAAATTGTGTAAATAAGTGATTTTTCTCCTTCACTGATGTGCGCTAATGAGGTTGCAGTGATGGACACTGATAGGTGGCACTGATGAGGAGGCACTGGTAGGTGGCACTGATGGGCATTGACAGGCATCACTGATGGGCACTGTGGGCAGCACTCATGGCACTGATGGGCACTGATAGGTGGCACTGATGGGTTGCACTGAAAGGCAGCTCAGATGGGCACTTATATGTGGCATTGATGTGCACTGGTAGGCACTGATATGTGGCACTGATGGGCACTGGCAGGTGGCATGGATGAGCACTGACAGCTGGCACTGATGGTCACTGACAGGTGGCACTGCTGGGGCTACACAGATCATCAGGGCACACTGATCATCAGTGCCCTGATGATCAGTGTACATGTCCCCTCTGAGGGATGCTGATTACCGGCTCTCCTCTCGTGAGGAGAGAAATGCTGATAACCGGCATTTCCCTATTTAAATGCGATCAGCTGTGATTGGACATAGCTGATCACATGACCGAGCCGACATAGGCTCTTTCTGTTGATCGGTGATCCGCTGTGTCCGAGGGACACAGTGCACCGCCATGCTCCCGGAGCCGCACATGCGCGGTTAGAATGGGAGGATATATGACGTCCTCCCAGAACAAGAGAACCGCCTTTTGCCCATCATTGTACTTTATGGCGGGCGGGAGGCGGTTAAACAGTTGTTATATATACATGGGTGTCTGGCTGTAGCTAAAAGAATATGTTGTACACATCTCAGTGGAGTGCCAATTTTAAATATGACATTTATTGCATTGTTTGACTGCCTTGGGTATATTTACAACCATGTCTTTCTGCATTCCATAAGTAACAGATGCAAGTAGAAGCAGGCTGCACACTTTAAACCTGCATTTTATACACTCTGGTATATAGCTTAGAGCGGATAGCAAGATCCAGAGTCTGTTTATAAATGGGGGTCCTTAGGTTAGCATTTTTTAAGAACCTGTGGCTGTTCCTATAGCTATATAAATGAAAAGGGGTAGGTGGTGTTTTTTTTGTTTGTATATTTTATTTTTATTTTTTTTAACTTCTAGCCACTTGTATTTTTAGGATTTTTTTTTTGTCAGTGAGCAGAGAGAGTGTTTGGATATAGGAAGGATGTATCACAATGACAGGCACTTCCAGCATTTTGATGCACGGTACTCGCTACCCATGGTGATCAGACTACAACCAGATATTATTACACTCATGAGGACAGGGGCTACAAAAACAGCTTAGCCTTGACATCGGAAGTAATTGTGTGTGCTCGTTAGACCAAGAACACATGACATATTGCTCTGTCATGCTTTTCTTAAGCAGTTTCACTTGTTAGGACATGATAATAGGCATTACTACTACTGACGTCCTTCGGGAGTCGGTTTCGGGCGATGGTTTAATATATTGTGACAGATCTCTAGTAAAGCCAAATCCTGCGGCTATAAAAGGCACTAAGTGCGAATAATGTGATTAACAATTTCTGCACACATGAGGTAGCCATAATATGTATTTCTTATATCGCAGCATCTTGTGTGCCACGGGATATATTTTATATAAGTAGATTGTATCCAGGCTGATTCACCTGATTTCATTTAAAAGCCATCCTCCATCCTGAGCGAGTTGCTGTGTTTTGCAGCACAGTATATAAAAGCCCATGTTTACATATTTGGATTTTAACTTGAAAACCTCACCTATAGTTCTGCTACAGTCATTGGGGGAGTTTCTGTAGGATTATATGGGGTATCACTGATGAATCAACATTTTATACTTCTACATTTTATGTTATAAATATGTGTGCTTTTAAATGCGGCAATTCTCCAACATGTGTTTAGGTAAAATGTGGCTATTAATTGGCAAAAATGTATTGTTTTGCCCATTCAGAGTCGCTTTAAAGCCACCCTCCTGCCCCCCCCCCCCCCCACTGTTGCATTAAAGCCCTTCCCCCATGATGCAGTGGTTAGGCCTAGTGGCTAGTCACCAGGCCCGAACATTGTTAAATTACAGTTAAATATCCAAATTAGGATTAGGACTGCAGAGAAGAAAGGAGTTATGGGGGAGCATAGGGAAGGTGAGTATCACTGAGTCAGGGGGTGGGCTTTAAAGTGAAACAAATGAGTTTGTGTGTACAAGTAAATTACCTTTTAATGATGGTGCTCCTATGTCTAGATAGCTGCTGTGTACAGTTATCTAGTTTCATTCATGCCAGTTACTACTATCAGCACAGCTATCCTACAGTGAAAAGATCCTGTCGATTTACCTTCCTTTCCTCTCCTTGCAAACAATACATACTTGGAATGGACAAAGAGAGATCCTGTAATTTACCCGCCTCTACATTTCCATTCTCCAATCACAGAATGTCTTGTATTCTGTAGACCAGCCTTTTTAAAAGCAGGGTGCCTTCAGGTTTTTTTTCAGGGGTGCCTTGACAATATGCCCAAAAATTTTATACAAGCTAGATGATGGATGAAGCCTGCCTTTTAGTTATAAGGTTTTCAGTGTACACCATTACAACCTTCAACCATCTGCATCCTAACAGCCATTCATGTCCCTGATTGATGAGGAAGATGTCAAGTGCCTGGACAGCATCCTTGTTTGCTCCTCTTCATCAGGACTGGGCTCACATTAGCCGAGTGAGGAAGAGGAACTGAGGGGTATGAGAAACTCAGTACAGGTGTTCTTTGGAAGAATAATTCCTCGAACATTGGATGTCCTATGTGTTTGGATGGTGCTGTTATGTAAAACTATTAGTTTAGTTGATTACGTTTTAGAATGGGGTGCCTTGAGATTGAGTTTTAAAGGGTGTCTTGAAAGCAAAAAGGTTGAAAAACACTGCTATAGACAGGCAGTTCGTGATTAAAGGGAGGGGTAAACAACAGGATCCCTTCACTGAGAGCTGAAACGCTGGAAGCTCGACAATGACCGTAGTATCCTACATGTATGAAACTAAGATTATTACCTTACATGGCAGTTATCCAGACCCGACCTAATAGAACAATCCTTACAAGAAATCTCTTTATACACAGCAACAGTCAGAAAATATATGTAGCCTAGTGAGGTCTGAAACTAAAAGGAAAACTGACAGGTAGGTCTTGTGCCCATGCTGCCCCCCTCAAAGTGGCCTGTGTGATAGGAACATTCGAAAGTAAGCTCCTTCTGGGGGACAGGGACAGACGTGAATGGTTCTACCATTGTAACATTTCTGATATATAAATATGGGAAATAAATGGTAGATTGTTATAATCCACAAATGGTTTTCACTCTTCTTCACACAGGATGATTCAAGCTCTGGAGCAGAAACGATGGCCCACAGGAAAAAGAAGAGAAGAACATGCAGTGGGATGGGCAATGGAGACAGCACCACACAGGATGACTGTGTTAGCAAAGAACGCAGCTCATCCAGGTGATATTGACATCATGGTCTCCTAAATGGTGGGGAAGAGACAGTTCCTAAACTTACGGGGGAGTGCTATCAAGTCCAACTTACCTTTTTGCTGCTGCTGCTGGAATCTTTCAGAGAACGTACGGTGCCACCATTTTATATAAATGATGGAGACTTCAAGTTCACATTCTGGTTTTAGCCCAATTTTTCACATGGTCACTTTGAGAGGTTGAAATCCTGAAGAAATAGATAATGTGTTCCATTTTACAGTGTTTATGATGCAGAATTTCTTAAACTACAGTCTAAACCACATCTGCCTAATGAAAACAGTGCATGATGGTATGTGTGGCCTTCTTAAAGTGGAAATGAAGATCCTTTATATGACTGATAGAATGGTTAAAGCTGAAGTGACGACCACCACCAATTCTGCTGGTGTCTTCTCCTGTCCCAAAGACAGATGGTTTTTCTTGGAAGGAGAGTTTTTTACTTTTTTTGGTGCAAACAATAAAACTTTTAATTTAGCTGCCTTTGAGGGAATACAACCCAAAATGGAGGGTAGAATGTTTTATGTTCAGCTCTGTTCATTGGTTGTAGATCATGCTGTTCCTCTTACTATTCTGTCTAACAGTTCATGTGTATAGAGGCTGGTGGGGCTCGCTATTACTCCTGCTTTCAAGTGACAGGTCTCTAGTAATCCCCAGACAATGGCTGTGAAAACTGTAAAAGTCCACTTTACATGCTTTCGCTTTCCATTCATTCAGCCTTCCTTCCTTTCCTGATTGAGTGTATTTATTTATTTATTCATTTTACTAGTTGACTTCAGCCAGTGGGGGGGAAAAGTAGTTCTAATCAATTGGGAAAAGAGGTATGAAGTCAAACTTTTCAGTCTCTTTGACATCCAGTCTCAAGTTTTAACAGCTACTACCTCGCGATTTGATAGCGGTTATATAAAAATGGGAGCAATTAAGATCTTTCAACAGCCTCCATGCACATGTAGTGCTAATTGGCATGAGTCACTTTTAAAGGCCTAAGGGGGGGATTTTCTAAAGCTGGAGCACACACTCTGGTGCGGCTCTACATAGTAGCCAGTCAGCTTCCAGGTTGTATTGTCACAGCTTAAATGAACAAGCTGAAGTATACTGGATACTATGCACAGCTGCACCAGATTCTGCGTGCACAACTTTTAGGAAATCCCCTCATGGTGTATTAATGACATCTAAGGCCTGGTTCACACCTATGCTTTTTTTAGTGCTTTTGGCATTTTGCAGAATTGCACTACAGTCCATTTAACATGGTTCCCTATGGGACATGTTCAAATATAGGTGTTTTTGGAAAGGGGGCAGGGACTTTTTTTCTGATTGGAACACAAATAGGTATGAACCAGGCCTAAAGGGTGTTGCATACCTTTTTTAGTTTCACAGATTTTTGTTTTAAATTCATGCTAGAATAAAATACCTTTTGTTATAAAAGCAGAAACCTGCAGAAGGAAGCTTACAAAATGCAGTACATTGGTGGAAACCTGTCATAGGACAGGGCTAATGGGCCGCAACACCTCATGAAAACAATAGCTGTCTAGCAGTCATTCTATTTATTTCACTTCAATCATTTGTGAGTCACTGACCCCCGAACAAGTGTGCAGCAAGTTAAGTCACAGTGAGCTGGAACCCATGATTATATGGATCATTTTGGGTTGATGACTTGTGAAGTAGGAGACTGAGACAGCCGGGCATCCAGCATTTTAAGACAGTTAGCAGTGTCAGCCTACCTTTCTCTCATACCAGGTTTGCCTTTCATAATTACAATAGTATAACAGTTAAACATTTCTTCTATTTTCTGTTACATCATTTGGAAATTCATCTACAGAATGCCGTGTGCTTTATCAGTTGCCTTCCATCATAAATAATTTTGGTTACTGTGGATTAGTGCGCTTTGGACATCATTGCTGCTTTTTGTATTGCCTTATTAAACAAGCCCTGATGATGTTCTCAGTGTCATCCTCGTCCAGAAAATAGAAGGAACGATTTTTATCCATCTGAATGGTGCACTGTGGCACCTGTATGAATGCAAGTTCTTATATCTGACACTAGTGGGGGGGGTTGGGTTTTTGCAACTGATGACACCTCATTACATAAAAAGGCAAAGCTATGTACAGTCCAACAATTCCACGCGTACCATTCTTCTCCAGCTTGGATGGTGATTGAAAATTACAATAACGGAGCAAGAATTGCTACATGCATTCTAGTATGAGCAAGGGAAGGGAATTGTTCATCACAAGTTAAATTGGAGCCAATAAGTTACCTGATTAATCAATAAACATTTGTTTTTATCAAAATATTCCTACTAATGACTGTAATTTATTTCTTCTTGGCAACCAGTTAGGTTCAGGGCTGCCTCAAAATTCAAACTCTTACTAGTAGCTGTGGGGAAGTGATGTTTTTAGTAAGAGGATGTTGATGCCTTACACACCTCTTTATTGCCCTTTCTTGTTCCTACATTTTACTATAATATATTGAAAGTTGGGATAACAGAATAGGTTGCAGAAAAGTCCAAGGGGTACATGGAAGAGGCTGTACATTTAATGACAAACATTCTAACAGGCCTTATTTAACCAGTTATACATATCCATCCTCTATATAGCAGGATAACCTTTCTCAGTCCAGACATTTCAGCTGACAGGTGCAGCTTTTTAATGAACTTGACTCCCCAAGAAATTAAGGAATTTAAATCTACTTCATAAGCAGACTACCAAAAAAAACAAAAAAAAAATACTTTTTAATACGTTCAGATAATCTCAAGATATTTCGGGGCTGCCAAATAATTCCAGGTGAAAGAAATACAAGCTGTGGAAGTCTCCTTAAATTCTCGTTACACCAATGTATCTTATACTACAGTCTGTGATCACTGTTAATTTAAATATTCTTTACTCCTTTTAATTTGTATGGTTTTTTTAATGTTTTCTAACAAGAATAAAATGAATGGACTCATTGTAGGGATGTCTGTTTTCCTGAAATGTTTTTTTAACTTACAGCTGAAAATCACCATTTCATCCACTTCATTTAAGTGTGTATGTATAGCCAAATGTTTTCTGTATAAACTGGTGACCTGTAAGGGCTTTTAACGTGTCACCTATGGAAATTTTTATGTACCATAGTTTGCTGCTGTTCCACAAGCATATGTAGTTTTGAAGTGTGACATATTGGGTATCTGTTTACTTGCATCATTTTAAATTTTACCAAAAAAATTGGGTATTGTGGTGTTTGTGTACTGAAATGCATTAAAGCAGTAGGAACACCCCCCCCCCCCCAATAATGGGCCCCCTGCAGCTTTGGGTACTAATGTAACGGTATGCAACTCATACTAGTACACTATAACAGACTTACCTGTACACGGAGCCCTCCAGTGTTGTGCTTTCATAGCTCCCCAGCACCGCCATTTTCACCTGGTCTTCTTTCCAGGTTCATGGACTCTGGCAATACGAATGGCTGGAGCTCTGTAGGTCCAGCACGCTGTGCGGTCCCTTTAGAGCACATGCATCAGTGACCTAACCGGCTGCATGATGGGTGAATATCTCCTAAATGGTGTAAGTTTAGAGGCAAATTTGGTATTAAGTGTGTTGCCAAAATAATAAGGACAAAGTCGCAATACAGTCATGGTTAAGGGTGAAAAGCCAGGGAAACGGTGCAGGTCATGTCCATAGCCTCATGCGACAGCCCGAAGGTCAACAGGCGACAGGTCTTGTTCCACCATAGAAGAAGCATTACTGAAGGGTCGAGGGAACCAGTCAACAGGGCGGCTTTGTAGTAAAGTTCGAAATCTGGCAAATCTACCCCACTTATCTGTGGAGTTTCCAGTAAGTAAGGAATTTGTGTTTCAGTCTGGAAAAATCGCGGTCCCAAATAAAACAGATTGATAGAGAACGTAACAAAAGGAAGAAATAGGGATCGTCTGGTAAACATAAAGCAGTTTGGGAAAAGTATCTATCTTAAGGGTATTAAGGTGTCCAAACCTAGTCAAGGAAAGAGGTCTACTCGTGCAAGACAATAGGGGGAGAGAATTATGCGAGTAAAGATCTGAGAGATAGGAAGGGATAAATCCGCCGAGGTAGGATATAGCTTTAGGTTGCCATTGGAATGAAGATGTTCAGAGCCTCAGTTTTTGAAATATTCATTTTAAAGTGACTGTATATTCCAAACCTATGGAATTCCAGAAGTAAACTAGGGAGTGAAATATGTGGTTGCTGTACATAAACCAAAAGGTCATCCACGCATAAAGAGAATTTGTGATGGGAAGAAAGGGTTTGGATACCAACAATAGAATCGTTCCGTATAGCGTGCGTAAGGTGTTCCATAACCAAAATGAAAAGTAAAGGGGATAGAGGGCACCCCTGTCTGGTGCCATTCGATATGGGAAAGGGTGGAGAATATGTGCCATTCACGAGCTCCGACACTGTGGGATGGGAATAGAGGGACATAGCCTTGGTGATAAGACCGGGTCCCAAACCCACCTGTTCCAGGGTAAGGCGTAAAAATCTCAACTCAATCAAAAGCCTTCTCAGCATCAAACGAGAAGACATGCCTTCAAGTTGTGTTGCATGATATAGGAGATGAGATGAATTGTTTTGGTGGTGTTATCCTCTCTGCCCAGGACAAAGCCCACCTGATCTTTGTGCATTAAAGCAGGTAGAAGTGGGGACAAGCGATTTGTCATGAGTTTCGCAAACAAATTAATATCTAAATTATGTAGAGATATTGGACGGTAGCTACTGCACAGGAAAGGATCTTTATCCAGTTTAGAAAGAACAGATATATTGGTGGAAAGAAAAGCCTGGGATGGTTAAATGAGAATCATCGATGTTACAGGCCTTAGCTAAGAGGGGGGCCAGTAAGGGGGCAAAAGTTTTATAAACCCTAGGAAAAAACCCATCAGGGCTGGGGCACTTACCGGGTTTTAGACCTTTGATTGCACCTAGATCTTCAGGCATCAAAAAAGGTTCATCAAGGTCCAAGGAGTCCTGTGTATCGATGACCAGCAACGCTGTCCCATTAATATATTGCAATATAGCAGAAGGACAAGGATCAGCTGAGTCACCGGAGGCTGAGGAAGGTAAATTTTAAAGCTGAGAATAGCAGCAATCAAACGTAGAAGAAATTCCCGTTATGGTAAATTTTAGAGTTATCGGGCGCATGGATAAATTGGATCTGGCAATTGGGCGGGCGCTGATGGAGCACCCATGCCAAATATTGCCCACATTTATTGGCTAAAGGTTAATTGTTACGTGCCTTACCTCACACGATGAGGGAGTGGGAGTCTAACAATTGGAGAAGATCACGGCGGCCATTAGACAAGTTTACAGAGACCAGGGAAATGAGTGTTTGCTTGTGGGAGGTTTCTAGAGTAGTGATAACCGAGAACAACCAGCGAATCTCAGAGGCCCGGGCCTTCTTCAAACAAGAGCCGTGCTGGATAAAACCCCCTCTAAGAACACACTTCAGGGCCTCACATTGGACGAGGGGACCCGTTGCATCCATAGCATTATCAAGAACAAAATGTTGGATGGCTCTTGTGACATCTTTAACATATAGGGAATCCTTGAGCAGATTGTCATTTAAACAGAGCTACGTGAAGGCGTGGGGAGGTTGTGTATGGTGAGATGGGGGGGTCCGACCATAAGAAGTGACCAAGTGCAGCTGAAATAGGGGAATCGAGTAAAGATTGAGGAAAAAATAATTGATACGACTATAGGAAGTGTGGGCTGCCGAATATTTAACTGTAGTCCCTCTCTGTAGGGTGTAAAACTCGCCAGACATCTACTAATTGCAAATCATGTAAATGCGATTTAATTTGAGCTAGCATGGGGCAGGAAATAGAGGACTTACCCGAGGAGGTATCTGTGGCAGGAGAGAGCGCTATATTAAAGTCACCCCCAACAATGAAGATAACTTGGTAAAAGTCTCAGAGAGAAAATGCCCCTGGTCCTGATTAGGTGCATATATGTTTACCACCGTAAAGATGAAGTTCTGATATTTCATTTTAAGAAAAATATAACGGCCAGAAGAATCTATAAGGGAGTCCAAGACCTCAGGGCTAAAAGTGTTATGGAAAGCCACTGGCACCCTTAAATGAGGGTCACTTCTGGGACTTCTCCAGAGTCTCTCCCATCCTCTGGAACTCCCTACCACAGTATGTCCAGTCAGACCCCACCCTGTCTGCCTTTAGGTGATCTTTGAAAACTCACTTATTCAGGGAAGCCTACCCCACCTCCACCTAAGAACTGTAATTGAATCACCTCCGCCAGATCACCCCCCACAGCTATCACCTTTGGTATCGCCTCCCACTTCCTTTAGATTTTAAGCTCCATGAGCAGGGCCCTCCTATTCCTTCTGTACTGAAATGTATTGTATTTGTACTGTCTCCCTTATATTGTAAAGCGCCGGGCAAACTGTTGGTGCTATATAAATCCTGTATAATAATAATAATAAACACTGTGTTTTACCATCCCTCCCCTTCCAGAAATAACAAGTCTGACCCACCAGGAATGCCCGCTGGTATTCCCATGGCAAGGGTGTTGTGAATGTGTAGCCCCAGCCATGTTGATGCCACCCACATGACCTTAAGCATTGGAGTGTTTTTTGGGAGGGTTTCTCAAGAAAAAAAAAAAAAACACCTTTCTAAAACACTGGTGCCCAGTGTTGATGGACATCAGGTTCTATGGCACCACAAAACCTAAATTAGGGAGAGGGGTTGGTGTGGTACCTAGATGCCCATAGGAGGCATGTAGGAAGTTGCATCCCTCCCTAGAAATAGTTTTAGGGTTCTTTTTGCTCAGTGTGGTTGTTTTATTCAAGCCAAGTGCAAGAATCTCAGAGTGCCAGGTGACCACAGACAGTCTTTTCTCATGAATTCTTCAATGATCCTATTTATGGGGTTTACCTATCATGTCACCTCTTCAGTCAACCGAGATTTTTGAAGATTCTGGCAAGTGCTCTGTTCATCATCAAAGCTCTGTCAGCAGTAGTGTGCTAAGCCAAATTTTCAGGGAGAGGAGATTGGATCAGCGTGGGACCATTGTATCTGAAGCCAAATAACCAGACGTCATCACCTGCTTGTCTCATGATTCTGGCAGTATTGCGCTGGAGGCTGGAAGAAAACTGATTTAACCAGCATGTGACTGAACAGCCAGTCAAGGAAAGAAACCTAATCTTTCTACACAGGTTTACTTTGCAGGAAAAGTGTGCAAGTATTTAAATTTTTCACTTTGTTCTCCAAGCCTCCAATTCAGGAAAATGCCTTCCTGGCAATTAATTTCTCTATGTTGTCACAACAGATAAGTAGCTTCTCATTACTGACATTGGCAGGAGAACATCAAGTTTGCTGTCCCTGTTAATACTTGGGTCTTTGGAACATTTTGATTACATGCCCCACCGTCATAAAACTATTTATAAAATTAGGGCGTGTTTCCCCTTCTCTGTATATGATAGCTGAAACTGGTCTCATCCAGGGGGAAAATGCTCACAATTCCCACAATAACCTCCTATAATACAACAGGAGCTTCTCTTGTTCCTCCCTGTGTAGGCTACATCTTGGGGTTGGTCCATTTCAGCTAGAAAAATACCAGTGACATCTGTGATAGCCATCAGTTTCAATGCTGGCTTTGTCAATTGTTCTGAGAGATTGGGAAATTGCCATACAAACTTTAGTTGCCCAGCTAAAATACCACTAATTTTAATCAGGAGATAATCTGTTTCCTTTCTCCATCTCTTCCTTCCTTTTTCCTTCCTTCCTCTTACTTCCTTCTTCCATTTTCCTTCCTTCTTAATACAAACTTCACAATTACTAAAACCTTTTTCCTCCCTACTCTTCCCCTCTTTACACTCCCTCAAAATCTTCCTCTACTTCCTTCTATCCCTCCCCTTTCCTTCCTTCCTCTAATCCAAATAGATAATATATATTATCTTCCTTCTTTCCCTCTTCCAGTCCCAACAGATAATTATTTCTGTCCACCTTTCTTGCCTCATTACCCTCTTTTATCCAGTGCCCAGAAATCCTTTCTCCTTCATTTTTTTATTTTTTTCTTCCTTCTTCTCTGGTAGGCCTTCTTTCCTTCCTAAATTGCAACCACTATAACATAGCCAGCACTTCCAGATATGAGGATGCATAAGTTCTCCTTCCTTGATTTAAAGCTCACATCTGAGCCACCAATTGCCAGACCCCTCACATGAAGGCCGGGGTGATATCAAAGATATAAAAGTGCCAAGACAGAACTTACACAGGGTTAGCACTACACAAAAATGGGATACAGGAGCACTGCTAAGATGAGCATAGGTTGGTGGGGAACTTTAAAGAGATCCAACAGACCTCTCGATATAACTGATAAAGGTAGGCTGGATAGTGAAAAAAGCAGTAATTTTCATACCCCTGTAAGATATACAGCTCTGAACTAAAGGAGAGAAGCCAGGAGTAGTTTGCAGTGCTAAGAGAATGCAACTGTCCTAAATTTGAATCATGAACCTTATCAACAATATCCATGAAAACAAACCAAATGGGTTGGATCTGTATTTCCCAATGAAGCATTCAAAGCAAAGCTTTTACATTGAGTACTAAAATTCCCAGTTTTTCCACATGTCCACAACTAAATACTTTCCTGGCCAAAAGTGTCTTTATTTTGTTAAAGAGGTAACTCTTGTAGCCCTTTTATGGAGGGTTATGAAAAATGGACCTCCCTAAGCAAAATATTGCGCAAACCTTGTAGTTAAGTGGAAGAGTGGGTTTCTTAATAAAGTTGGCAGAGCCTCTATCCAGGACAGGGCCCCGCTGAACACAGGGGATTCCCTTCCTGGAATATGAACCAGTAATCTAATCAAAGTAGTTGGACGCAGATGAACTACTGCAACAAGCATATAACATTAACAATACATATACTGTATATATGCACACGGGTATGGAAATAACACAAGCCCGGGTATATATATATAGCAGACTGTGTTCTTCTATTGTTGTGACTTAGATGACGCTCAGAGCACATTTTATGCCCAATTCATGCAAAACTCCACGTAATCCCAAGGGGTTCACATACTTTTTCTTGCAACTGTATATATATACACACAAATACTGTATTTCCCAAAGTATTGGGACACCTCTCCAAATTCCCTCCCTGGATTCAGGTGTTCCAATCACCTCCATGGCCACAGGTATATAAAATCAAGCACCTAGGCATGCAGACTGCTTCTACAAACATTTGTGAAAGAATGGGTTGCTCTCAGGAGCTCACTGAAATCAAGCGTATTACTGTGATAGTTTGCCACCTGTGCAATAAGTCCATCCGTGAAATGTCCTGGCTACTAAATATTCCACTCTCAACTGCTATTAGTGATATTATAACAAAGTGGAAGCAACTGGGAACAACAGCAACTCAGCTACAAAGTGGTAGGCCACATAGAATGACAGAGCGGGGTCAGCACATGCTGAAGCACACAATGCGCAGAAGTTGCCAACTGTCTGCAGAGTCAATAGCTAAAGACCTCCAAACTTCATGTGGCCTTCAGATTAGCACAACAGCAGTGCATAGAGAGCTTCATGGAATCGGTTTTCATGGCCGAGCAGCTGTATCCAATCCTTACATCACCAAGTGCAATGCAAAGCATCAGATGCAGTGGTGTAAAGCATGCCGCCACTGGACTCTAGAGCAGTGGAGACATGTTCTCTGGAGTAACCAATCATGCTTCTCTCTGACAATCTGATTGATGTGTCTGGGTTTGGCAGTTGCCAGGAGAACAGTGCCTGACTGCATTGTGCCAAGTATAAAGGAGTACAAAGTATACAGAGGACTGAATTCAAAGTGAAAAAAATGATGCAGCAGGCTAGTCCATTTTGCTGAAATTTAATTGCAGCAACTCAAAATGGTACTCAGTAATTTGTATGGCCCCCACGTGCTTGTATGCATGCCTGACAATGCCATGGCATGCTCCTAATGAGACGATGGATGGTGTCCTGGGGTATTTCCTTCCAGATCTTGACCAGGGCATCACTGAGCTCCTGGACAGTCTGAGGTGCAACCTGGCGGTGTCGGATGGACTGAAACATTATATCCCAGAGGTTTTCTATTGGAGTTAGCTCAGGTGAGCGTGGGGGCCATTTAATGGTATCAATTCCTTCATCCTCCAGGAACTGCCTACATACTCTCACCACATAAGGTCGGGCATTGCCGTGCACCAGGAGGAACCCAGGACCCATTGCACCAGCGTAGGGTCTGACAATGGGTCCAAGGATTTCATCCCAATACGTAACGGCAGTCAGGGTGCCATTGTCTAGCCTGTAGAGATCTGTGCGTCCCTCCATGGATATGCCTCCCCAGACCATCGCTGACCCACCACTAAAACGGTCATGTTGAACCATGTTACAGGCAACATAATGTTCTCCATGGATTCTCCAGACCCTTTCACATCTGTCACGTGTTCAGGGTGAACCTGCTCTCATCTGTGAAAAGCACAGGGCACCAGTGGCAGACCTGCCAATTCTGGTGTTCAGTGGCAAATGCCAATCGAGCTCTATGGTGCCGGGCAGTGAGCACACTAGAGGACGTGGGGTCCTCACGTCACCCTCATGAAGTCTGTTTCTGTATGTTTGGTCAGAGACATTCACACCAGTGGCCTGCTGGAGGTCATTTTGTAGGGCTCTGGCAGTGCTCATACTGTTCCTCTTTGCACAAAGGAGCAGATACCAGTCCTGCTGATGGGTTAAGGACCTTCTATGGCCCTGTCCAGCTCTCCTAGAGTAACTGCCTGTCTCTTGGAATCTCCTCCATGCTCTTGAGACTGTGCTGGGAGACACAGCAAACCTTCTGGCAATGGCACATATTGATGTGCCATCCTGGAGGATTTGGACTGCCTGTGCAACCTCTGTATGGTCCAGGTATCGCCTCATGCTACCTGTAGTGACACTGAACCTAGATAAATGCAAAACTAGTGAAAAACAGTCAGATGAGTAGGGAAAACATTTCAGTGGCCTCCACCTGTAAAACCATTCCTTGTTGGGCGTTGTCTCATTGTTGCTCATCTAGTGCACCTGTTGTTAATTTCATTAACACCGAAGTAGCTGAAACTGATTAACAGCCCCCTCTGCTACTTAACTGACCAGATCAATATCCCAGGAGTTTCACTGGCTTGATGCTAAAAGTGTTCCTTTAATTCTTTTGAACAGTGTATATATAGTGGATATAAAAAGTCTACAGAACCCTGTTAAAATGTCAGGTTTCTGTGATATAAAAAAACGAGAGAAAGATAAATAATTTCAGAACTTTTTCCACCTTTAATGTGACCTACAAACTGTACAACTCAATTGAAAAACAAACTGAAGTAAACATAAAAAAATAAAATAATGAGGTTGCATAAGTGTGCACACCCTCTTATAACCGGGGATGTAGCTGTGTTCAGAATTAAACAATCACATTCAAAATGATGTTAAATAGGAGTCAGTACACACCTGCCATCATTTAAAGTGCCTCTGATTAACCCCAAATGAAGTTCAGCTGTTCTAGTAGGTCTTTTCTGACATTTTCTTAGTCGCATCCTACAGCAAAAGCCATGGTCCACAGAGAGCTTCCAAAGCTCATTGTTAATAGGTATCTGTCAGTAGAAGGGTACAAAAGAATTTCCAAGGCATTAGATATACCATGGAACACAGTGAAGACAGTCATAATCAAGTGGAGGAAATATAGCGCAACAGTGACATTACCAAGAACTGGACGTCCCTCCAAAATTGATGAAAAGGCGAGAGGAAAACTGGTCTGGAAGGCTACCAAGAGGCCTACAACAACATTAAAGGAGCTGCAGGAATATCTGGCAAGTACTGGCTGTGTGGTACATGTGACAACAATCTCCCGTATTCTTCATACTATATCTGGGCTATGGGGCAAGACGGAAGCCTTTTCTTATGAAGAACATCCGGCTAAATTTTGCAAAAACACATCTGAAGCCTCCCAAAACCATGTAGGAAAATGTGTTATGGTCTGATGAAACCAAGGTTGAACTTTTTGGCCATAGTTCCAAAAGATATGTTTGGCACAAAAACAACACTACATATCTGTCAGGAATGGACTCGCCAATGGTGGTAGGACTCACCTGCCTTGTGGGCTGCAGTACCAGGGCTGGCCAGTGGGTGCTCTCAGCAGCCAGAAGCTCACTCCTGCAATCAAGCCATCACCTGAGGCTGATTGCAGGAGGTGTATTTAAGGAATGGCCAGGTCTGCAGTCAGGGCCTTGGTGTATTGTTCCCATGAGCCCCTGTACCTGCATCCTGTCTGCTTCCTGCTTAATCCTGACTCTGCTTGATCCTGACTCTGCTTGAATTCTGCCTGCACCGACCTCGGCTACTCCTGACCAATCTGCTGCCTACCCCCTTGTACCTTTTCTGCCCGTTAGCTACCGACCCGGCCCGCCAGACTACGTTGTGATCCATATTTATATATATATATATATATATCAGTTAAGGTTTGGGTTTCTTGTACCTTGTTGTACATATTTGTGTTAGTTTTGGGTTTAGTTTGTTGCACTGTGTTTTTGTTTGTGTTGCCCTTAATAAATTATATTGTTTACACGCTATACCTGAAGTCTGTGTTTCTCTGTGTCGGTCCACACACCTCTGGTCTTACCTGGAGCCCTGACATTACACCAAGGCCAGTCCTGACCAGAAGTGGCTGCACAGGGAAGCCATCTTGGCTTGTTGTTGGGAAGGATGCATCCTGAGGAGGTTGTGTATTTATCTCTGCTAGTCTTAGATGACAGAGATTATGCCTATCAGACTCTGAAGGAGTATGCCAGGGATCAGCTGCTAGAATGCATACAGGTCGCTCATTCCCTAGTAGATCAGGGCACGGAGTTCCCTGAGGTGCAACCATTGATTCAGGCTTGTGTGGAGTTGGCTTCATCTAGTACCCCTGAAAGCAGGAATGACTTTTTACCGCCATTTAGTGCAGATCAAGTAGAGTCACTGGTATGGTTATTGGAGGATGATGCGGATTACTTCTTGGAGCATTATTCAGCATGTTCACAACAGGTGCTAGTGGATTGTATAAACGCAGTGCAGTCTTTGGTCAGACAGGCTTTGTGTAAGCTGAGCTTTCTTCAACCAGTAATACAGTCATGGTCAGATTTGTTACACCCAGCCTCAGGCAGCTTGCAACAACCCAGTCCTGTTTCTAATCATTCCTCTGCTCAAAGCTCTCTTCCTCCATTTCCCACAGCACCCCCAGTGACAGCCCAGTATACCCTGCTATCTACCACATGCCAGTCCCCTGTTCCCACTCGCTGCACCTATCCTGCCTTTAACCCTGTAAAGAAGTCTTCTGTAGAAGCTGCTCCATCCGTTTACAGACCTGCGTTTACTTACAGTGCTCCAGTAACTAAAACCAAGAAGAAGCGAAAATTCTTTCCAACCAGTACCATCCTGCCAGTATCCAAACCGGTCAGCCTGCGGTCTGAGAACCCGCCTTCTGTTATCCAGCCTGGTGCCCCGGTGCCCGCTGTTCAGCCTGATGCCCGGATGCCTGATGACCCAGTGTACGCTACCCAGCCTGATGATCCTACCCAGCCTGATAATCCTACCCGGCCTGATGATCCTACCCAGCCTGATGACCTGATCCAGCCTGATGATCCTCCCCGGTCTGATGATCCTCCCCGGCCTGATGAACCGATCCAGCCTGATAAACCGATCCAGCCAGATGATCCGATGCTCGCGGTCCAGCCTTACTCCCCGGTGCCTGCGGTCCAGCCTGACGCCACGGTGCCCGCTGTCTTGTCTGTCCTATCTGATGACTCGGTGCCCGCTGTCCTGCCAGATGACTCGGTGCCCGCTGTGGAGCTTGGTGACCCGGTGCCCGCTGTCGTGCCAGATGACTCGGTGCCCACTGTCGTGCCAGATGACTCGGTGCCCGCTGTTGTGCCAGATGACCCAGTGCCCGCTGCTCCGCCTGATGGCCCGGTGCCTGCTGCCTCGCCTGATGGCCCGGTGCCCGCTGCCTCGCCTGATGGCCCGGTGCCCGCTACCCAGCCCGATGTGCCTCTGCCTGCTGCCCAGCCTAATGTGCTTCTGTCCGCTGCCCAGCCTGATGTGCCTCTGCCCGCTGCCCAGCCCGATGTGCCATTACGGTCTGTTTGGAGCGTCCAGAGGCCGCTCCTTGAGGGGGGGTACTGTCAGGAATGGACTCGCTAATGGTGGTGGGACTCACCTGCCTTGTGGGCTGCAGTACCAGGGCTGGCCAGCGGGTGCTCTCAGCAGCCAGAAGCTCACTCCTGCAATCAAGCCATCACCTGAGGCTGATTGCAGGAGGTGTATTTAAAGAATGGCCAGGCCTGCAGTCAGGGCCTTGGTGTATTGTTCCCATGAGCCCCTGTACCTGCATCCTGTCTGCTTCCTGCCTGATCCTGACTCTGCTTGAATTCTGCCTGCACCGACCTCGGCTACTCCTGACCAATCTTCTGCCTACCTCCTTGTACCTTGTCTGCCCGTTAGCTACCGACCCGGCCCGCCTGACTACGTTGTGCTCCATATTTTTATATATATATAAATATATATATATATATATATATATAAGTTAAGGTTTGGGTTTGTTGCACCTTGTTGTACGTATTTGTGTTAGTTTTGGGTTTGGTTTGTTGCACTGTGTTTATGTTTGTGTTGCCCTTAATAAATTATATTATTTTACACGCTATACCTGAAGTCTGTGTTTCCCTGTGTCAGTCCACAAACCTCTGGTCTTACCTGGAGCCCTGACAATATCACCAAAAGAACACCATACCCACAGTGAAGTATGGAGGTGGCAGCATCATGCTTTGCGGCTGTTTTTCTTCAGCTGGAACTGGGGCCTTAGTAAAGGTAGAGGGAATTATGAACAGTTCCAAATACCAGTCAATATTGGCACAAAACCTTAAGGCTTCTGCTAGAAAGCTGATCATGAAGAGGAACTGCATCTTTCAGCATGACAACGACCCAAAGCATACATCCAGATCAACAAAGGAATGGCTTCACAAGAAGAAGATTGGAGTTTTGGAATGGCCCAGCCAGAGTCCAGACCAGAATCCAATTGAAAATCTGTGGGGTGATCTGAAGAGGGCTGTGCACAGGAGATGCCCTCGAAATCTGACAGCTTTGGAGTGTTTTTGCAAGGAAGAGTGGACAAATATTGCCAAGTCAAGATGTGCCATGCTGATAGACTCATACCAAAAAAGACTGAGCGCTGGAATCACATCAAAAGGTGCTTCAACAAATTATTAGTTTAAGGGTGTGCACACTTATGCAACCATATTATTTGAGTTTTTTTATTTTTAACTCCCTCCACCTAAAAGATTTCAGTTTGTTGTTCAACTGAGTTGTACAGTTTAAAGGTTGCATTAAAGGTGGAAAAAGTTTTGAAATGATTTGTCTCATTTTTTACATCACAAAAAAACTGACATTTTAACAGGGGTGTGTAGACTTTTTATATCCACTGCATAGTTAATAGAGATACCTCCAGATGAATGTTGCAGCAAAGTTCAGTTGCTCAAGATAAGATCAGTGGTCATGGGGAAATGACAATTGAAATTACCTGCAGGAACTGTGGTGTGGCACTGGAACTCAGATATGCCTTTTTACACTGCGTTTTAATCCCTCCCTAGTAGTTTTTAATGTGACATGCAACCGAATCTCAAACTACCAGAAGTGGCCATCAGATGCCTAACCTGGCTTTAGCCTATGCTGGTTATTAAAGGCTAAATTCGCCCTTTTTTTTTTTTTTCTAAATTCCAGCTTCCCTATTTACCAATATACCTTTAATGTACCTACGTTGCAGAAAATAAAAAGATGTCCCTATATTGTAGGGCAGGCATAACCTCAGAATTTAGTTTCTACTATAGAAAACTCCTACATGACTACCTGGGATCCATACTACATGACGGGAAAATCGTTAGTAGAGTACTTCACCAGCTGACTTAAAGTGATTCTAAAGGCTTATTATTTTTAAGGAAAAAATAACAAACATGTCTATACTTACCTGCTGTGTGCAGTGATTTTGCACACAACAGCCTGGATCCTCCTCGGGTCCCCCGCCGGCTCTCCTGGCCCTCCCTCCTGTCACGTGCCCATTCACACACAGAGCTGTGGCTTGGCCATGCCCCCTCTTTCTTCTCATTGACTCACTGGCTGTAATTGACAGCAGTGGGAGCCAATGGCTCCCGCTTCTGTCTCAGCCAATGAGAAGAGGAAGTCCCATCATCTGGAATACGCAGTTCAGTTTTGGGTACCAATTCACAAAAAGAACATTGGGGAACTGAAGAAAGTACAGAGAAGGGCAACCAAACTGATAAGAGGCATGGAGGAGATCAGCTATGAGGAAAGATTAGAGGAACTGAATTTATTCTCTCTTGAGAAGAGTAGATTAATGGGGGATATGATCAACATGTATAAATACATCAGTGGTTCATATAGTGAACTCAGTGTAGAGCTATTCCCCCAGTGGTCATCACAGAGGACAAGGGGGCACTCTTTACATCTGGAGGGAAAGAAATTTAATCTCCAAACGCGGAAAGGTTTCTTCACAGTGAGAGCTGTGAAAATGTGGAATAGACTCCCTCAAGAGTTGGTTCTGGCCAGCTCAGTGGATTGCTTTAAAAAAGGTCTGGATTCTTTCTTAGATACACAGAATATAACTGGATACTAACAATTATAGGTAAAGTTGATCCAGGGAATATCCGAATGCCTATTGGATCAGGAAGGAATTTTTTTTCCCTGCAGGAGCAAATTAGATCAGGCTTTGCTGGGTTTTTTTGCCTTCCTATGGATCAACTGTGGGTATAGGACTATAACTTTTTTTTTTTTAAATGGTTGAATTGGATGGACTTTTGTCTTTTTTCAGCCAGACTAACTATGTAACTAAGTCCCGGGATAGCCGAGACTGCAGTGCACATCTCTGGATTGGGAGGGGGCTTAGGTGAGTATTAGTATGTGTGTATGTGAATGTATTATGTGTGTATGTAGTATGTGTGTATGCAGGGTTGCCAACTGTTTGTACATTTAGGGACAGTTTGTAAATTTCAAGCACCATGTCCACAGTCTCTGTCCATCCCTTGCACCATGTCCGCAGTCTCTGTCCATCCCTTGCACCATGTCCGCAGTCTCTGTCCATCCCTTGCACCATGTCCGCAGTCTCTGTCCATCCCTTGCACCATGTCCACAGTCTCTGTCCATCCCTTGCACCATGTCCACAGTCTCTGTCCATCCCTTGCACCATGTCCACAGTCTCTGTCCATCCTTTGCACCATGTCCACAGTCTCTGTCCATCCCTTGCACCATGTCCGTAGTCTCTGTCCATCCCTTGCACCATGTCCGCAGTCTCTGTCCATCTCTTGCGCCATCTCCGTAGTCTCTGTCCATCCCTTGCACATTTCTGCAGTCTCTGACCATCCCTTGTGCCATGTCCGCAGTCTCTGACCATCCTTTGCACCATGTCCACAGTCTCTGTCTATCCCTTGCACCATGTCCACAGTCTCTGTCCATCCCTTGCACCATGTCCGCAGTCTCTGTCCATCCCTTGCACCATGTCCGCAGTCTCTGTCCATCTCTTGCGCCATCTCCGTAGTCTCTGTCCATCCCTTGCACCATTTCTGCAGTCTCTGACCATTCCTTGTGCCATGTCCCCAGTCTCTGACCATCCCTTGCGCCATGTTCGCAGTCTCTGTCCATCCCTTGCGCCATGTCCACAGTCTCTGACCATCCCTTGCGTCATGTTCGCAGTCTCTGTCTATCCCTTGCGCCATGTCCTCAGTCGCTGACCATCTCTTGCACCATGTCTGCAGTCTCTGTCCATCCCTTGCACCATGTCCGCAGTCTCTGACCATCTCCTGCACCATGCCCGCAGTCTCTGACCATCCCTTGCACCATGTCCGTAGTCTCTGTCCATCAAATGTCAGGACAGTGCAAAAATCCCCCAAAATGTCAGGACAGTACAAATACCCCCAAATGTCAAATCAGTACAAATATCGCCCAAATGTCAGGACAGTACAAATACCCTCCAACCCTCCAAATGTCAGCGTGGTACAAATAACCCCCAGATGTCAGGATGGTATAAATCCCTCCAAATGTCAGAACAGTGCAAATATCCCCCAAATGCCAGGACAGTACAAATACCCCCCAATAGCCTCTTTTTGGAAAGTAGACAGTCTGAGGTAATTTTTTTGTCACACATTTTTGGAAAATTAAGACTTTTTTTGAAAAATAGTTTTTTTCACAATTAGTTTTTTACATACTGTCACCAGTGCAGTATAGCATCATCACATAACTGGTCTGGCGGTGATCAGGGATTCTGACTGCTGAAAGCATGTAAAAAAAAAAAAAAATTTAATTTCTTTAAAATTTTCTTTTTTTTGCAATTTTTTTTTAACACACTGTGACTAGAAGAATAATAATGACAATGATTAATTCAATGTTTACTATTGTGGCTAGTTGTGACTGACACTGTCTGTACCATGTGATTGCTGTGACCAATCACAGAGATCAACACAATCGTATACAATGGATGGCATGAAGGAATGCCATCCATTGTGTATACTTGTCATGTGATCTGCTGTGATTGGTCACAGCGATCATATGGTATCGGCAGCGGCCTGTACACTGTGTTTGGTGGACTCAATGGGTGACAGATCTCGCCGTAACGTGGCTCTTTCCAGGAGGACGTCATATGACGTTCACCCGGAATGGTGAATGTCCCACCCGGCCATAATTTGACTATAGGCCGATCAGGAAGTGGTTAATGTTGCCTCTTCACTGCCTGTTTAACCCCTAAAAACCTGCACCACAACGCATGGTGAATGAGTTGCATTTGATGGGTACTACTGCCTGCCCACTGAGTGAAACAGCATTTATAGCTGTTGCCCCCATCAGCTGCCTTTAGTGCTCAAGGGGGAGAAGTTGGTGGTGGTGGGCGATAAAAATGCTACAAGCTGAACACCCCCTGTGCCATTTCCGCAGTCTTTAACCATTCCTTGTGGCATGTCTGCAGTCTCTGACCATCCCGTGTGCCATGTCCGCAGTCTCTGACCATCTCTTGTGCCAGGTACGCAGTCTCTGACCATCTCCTGTACTACACCTGCACTCTCCTACCACCTCCTGTACTATGCTTGCAGTCTCTGACCAACTCCTATACTATGTCTGCAGTCTCTGACCATCTCTTGTACTACACCTGCAGTCTCTGACCAACTCGTGTACTATGTCTGCAGTCTCTGACCAACTCCTGTACTACACCTGCAGTCTCCTACCAACTCCTGTACTATGCCTGCAGTCTCTGACCAACTCCTGTACTATGTCTGCAGTCTCTGACCATCTCCTGTACTACACCTGCAGTCTCTGACCAACTCGTGTACTATGTCTGCAGTCTCTGACCAACTCCTGTACTACACCTGCAGTCTTCGACCATCTCCTGTACTACACCTGCAGTCTCTGACCAACTCCTGTACTATGCCTGTAGTCTCTGATCAACTCCTGTACTACACCTGCAGTCTCTGACCCTCCCCTGTGCTAACTGCAGTAACCTCTAGCAACCAATCAGTGAGAGGTAATAATGTGCTGTAACCTCTAGCAACCGGTCACTGAGTGTGGACCAGTTTGTTATGTTTACAATATTAAAGGTTTTTTTTAGATAAGTCTATGTGTGTTTATTTGATTTTTGGAATTTTTAGCTGGAGAGCAAAATTGCATGGGGGAGCCCAAAAAAATCTTAGACTTTATTTAACCACATCCCTTTAAAGCCACACCCAATAGTTAGCATAATTTAAACCCCACCCACTTTTTGGCATGGCACACTTTACTTACCGCCATATTTGTATACATAGGCCACACCCAGAAATCAATGCCCCACTCCTAATTTACATAGCGCTCCGCCTACACTAGGTTTCTAGACATACAGTAAAAAAAAGTGTCCCTAAATTTTTATTTTACATGTTGGCAACTATGCGTTGAGTGCACATGTGACTACACAGGTAAATATCTTCTAAACGGTGCACATTTGGAGATATTTACAGTACCTACAGGTAAGCCTTATTATAGGCTTACCTATAGGTACAATATAAACAGGTTTTACTACCAGTTTAACAGCTTCCCAACCGCTCTATAGCAGAAATACAGCTACAGGGTGACACGGGCTGCGCAAAATCATGTATATTTATATATATATATATATATATATATATATATATACACGTGATTTTGTATTTCTGGGTAGGGGGAGCACGTGAGGCTATTTGCGGCCGCAGCTGTCATCACCAGGTCCCAGACGGTGATTACTTGCCATTGGCCGGTGATTGCCGAGCATCTCCGAAGGGGAGAACTGTTTGTAAACAATACAGTTCTCCTCCCTGTCAGCTCCTGCACACTACTTTGGATGGCTGCGCACAGCACAGCCATCCAAAGTAGTGTGCTTACAGTGAAGCACACTGGCACGGCCCCCTAGTAAAACACACACAGCACTCTGTTAACCCTTTGATCGCCCCTCATGTTAACCCCTTCCTGCCCTGTGCCATTAGTACAGTGTCAGTGCTTTTGTTTAGCACTGATCACTGTATTGGTGTCACTGGGGATGTCAATGACACCAAGTCAGTTCCCCCCAGTGTCAGAATGCCCGCATCAGTGGCTGATCACTAGTAAAAATAACAAATAAAAAAAATATCCCAGTATACAGTCAGGTCCATTAATATTGGGACATTGACACAATTCTAAAATTTTTGGCTCTATACACCACCACAATGGATTTGAAATGAAACAAACAAGATGTGCTTTACCTACAGACTGTCAGCTTTAATTTGAGGGTATGTACATCCAAATCAGGTGAACGGTGTAGGAATTACAACAGTTTGCATATATGCCTCCCACTTGTTAAGGGACCAAAAGTAATGGAACAATTGGCTTCTCAGCTGTTCCATGGCCAGGTGTGTGTTATTCCCTCATTACCCCAATTACAATGAGCAGATAAAAGGTCCAGAGTTAATTTCAAGTGTGCTATTTGCATTTGGAATCTGTTGCTGTCAACTCTCAAGATGAGATCCAAAGAGCTGTCAATATCAGTGAAGCAAGCCATCATTAGGCTGAAAAAACCAAACAAACCCATCAGAGAGATAGCAAAAACATTAGGCGTGGCCAAAACAACTGTTTGGAACATTCTTAAAAAGAAGGAATGCACCGGTGAGCTCAGCAACACCAAAAGACCCGGAAGACCACGGAAAACAACTGTGGTGGATGACCGAAGAATTCTTTCCCTGGTGAAGAAAACACCCTTCACAACAGTTGGCCAGATCAGGAACACTCTCCAGGAGGTAGGTGTATGTGTGTCAAAGTCAACAATCAAGAGAAGACTTCACCAGAGTGAATACAGAGGGTTCACCACAAGATGTAAACCATTGGTGAGCCTCAAAAACAGGAAGGCCAGATTAGAGTTTGCCAAACGACATCTAAAAAAGCCTTCACAGTTCTGGAACAACATCCTATGGACAGATGAGACCAAGATCAACTTGTACCAGAGTGATGGGAAGAGAAGAGTATGGAGAAGGAAAGGAACTGCTCATAATCCTAAGCATACCACCTCATCAGTGAAGCATGGTGGTGGTAGTGTCATGGCGTGGGCATGTATGGCTGCCAATGGAACTGGTTCTCTTGTATTTATTGATGATGTGACTGCTGACAAAAGCAGCAGGATGGATTCTGAAGTGTTTCGGGCAATATTATCTGCTCATATTCAGCCAAATGCTTCAGAACTCATTGGACGCCGCTTCACAGTGCAGATGGACAATGACCCAAAGCATACTGCAAAAGCAACCAAAGAGTTTTTTAAGGGAAAGAAGTGGAATGTTATGCAATGGCCAAGTCAATCACCTGACCTGAATCCGATTGAGCATGCATTTCACTTGCTGAAGACAAAACTGAAGGGAAAATGCCCCAAGAACAAGCAGGAACTGAAGACAGTTGCAGTAGAGGCCTGGCAGAGCATCACCAGGGATGAAACCCAGCGTCTGGTGATGTCTATGCGTTCCAGACTTCGGGCTGTAATTGACATCTTGTTTGTTTCATTTCAAATCCATTGTGGTGGTGTATAGAGCCAAAAATGATAGAATTGTGTTGATGTCCCAATATTTATGGACCTGACTGTATATGCCACCATTTGTAAATGCTATAACTTTCACGTATACCAATTAATTTATACATATTGGGATTTGTTTTAGTAAAGACATGTCGTAGAACACATTTTGGCCTAAATTTATGAAGAAATTAGATTTTTATTTTTTTTTACTGGACATGTTTAATAGCAAAAAGTTTTCGTCTCAAAATTGTCAGTCTCTTTTTTTTTTTATAGCGGAAAAAATCAAATATGGTGGTATTTGATATACCACCAAAAGAAAGCTCTATTCGAGGGAAAAAAAAGGACATAAATTTGATTTGGGTGCAGCATTGCATGACCGCACAATTGTCAGTTAACGTAACGCAGCACCTTATCGCAACAAATTGCCTGGTCAAGAAGGGGGGTAAATCCTCTAGAGGTCAAGTGGTTAAAAAAAACTGGCATGCCGGGAATGTAACTGTAACTTGTGTTCTCAACCAAACTGTCAAACCATCAAATGGCTGGTGTCATAACTGATCAATGTGCAGCATCTTGGTGGCTGCAGATCAAACAGAAGCTAAGATGGCAGCTTCCTTGGCTGAAAAGGATAGGAGGGTTTAGTTCCCCTTTAAATCCTGAGCTAAAACTAGCTATAGAATCCTAGACCAGAAATACAAAAATAACAGATGCTTCATATAAACTCTATTGCAATACACAGGTTCACCTACTAATATACAGCAAGTACCCTACACATAGCACAGACCTAGTGATCTGACACTGTACATGTGCGGTAATAACAATAGGACAGAGACTCATCCTTTAGTAGGATTCAGAAATACACTCAAGAAGCTATGAGCAGCTGCAGGTAAACTATTGGAACATAAGAATTCCAGCTTCTAGTCTGGGTGAATGTGCATCAGCAGTAGCAGCCCCTGTGTGTACAAGGCCATTTGGCTCAGTTCTCTGTGTCTCATTTGCAACTTCTGAGGTTTTCATAGCCGCTCCTGAGACAGGAAGTGTTAATACATAATCAGTCTAGGCAGAGTTCATGATGTTTTGCTGCCATTCATGATTTATGGATGGAACCCACTGATCAGCTCAGGGAATGGCAGGAGAGAGCTCTGTGTTGGTAAACAACACAGAGCTCTCTTCAGATACCAGCGATGTGCTGTTTTCTTTTCTCATTGCAGTGCACACACTAAAGATTGGTCAGCATTTAACCCCTTGATTGCTCTAGATGTTAACCCCTTTCGAGCCAGTGTCATTAGTACAGTGACCTTGTAAAGTACTAGCACTGATCACTGTATTAGTGTCACTGGAGATGTCAGTGGCAGTTAGTCAGTTTCCCCCCAGCATCAGTTAGTGTCAGATTGCCTGCCACACTATGGCAGTCCCACTATATGGCGCTAATTGCCACCATTATTAGTATAAAATAAATAAATAACAATTCTACTATCTATACCAAGGGTCTCCAAACTTTCTAAGCAAAGTTTACTGTCCTTCAGACTTTTGGGGGGGGGCCGGACCGGAAAATGCTCCGGCATCAGTGGAAATAAACAATGCCCCATCTTTGATGTTAGTGAGAGGAATTGTGCCCCACTAATGGTGTCATTGAGAGAAATTGTGGCCCATCATTGGTGTCATTGGTTGGACTTGTGCCCCATCGTTGTTATCACTGGGAGGAATTAGTTGGTGTCAATGGATTAAATAGTGCCCCAAGGGCCAGATAAAAGCAAGCAAAGGGCCACATCTGGCCCCTGGGCCGCAGTTTGGAGACCACTGACCTATACCATTGTTTGTTGACACTGTAACTTTCTCATCAACCAATCATTATACACTTATTGTGATTTTTTTTTACCAAAGACATGTAGCAGAATGAATTTTTGCCAAAATTTATGAAGAAAGTTTTTTTTTTTTTTTAATGTATTGGATATGTTTTATAGCAGAAAATAAAAAATATTGTTTTTTGTTTTTTTTTTCAAAATATGGGGTCCTTTTTTGTTTACATCACAAAAAACAAAAATCCAGTGGTGAACAAATACCACCAAAAGAAAGCTCTATTTGTATGAAAAAAAAATGGTATAAACTTCTTTTGCATTCAGCATTACATGACCGCACAATTACCTGTTAAAATAGTGCAGTGCCGGACTGTAAAAAATGGCCTGATCATGAAGGGGGTTAAATCTTCCGGAAGCTCAAGTGGTTAAAATATGTGGTAGCTTGAAATAAAGTGGAGACTGGGAAAGCTGGAAATTGATCACTTGATGAGGATTCAGTGCCGATTCACAATGATGCAAATTCTACGCAGATCAGATGTGATCCGAAAAGCATAGATTCGCATGTATTCTACAAAAGCATTATTTCCAATGCAGGCTGTTCACATATATGCGCTGCGAATTTGATCCGGTCCAAAAAAAGGGTCCTGTGTGAGTTTATTGCGGGTGTGCTGGGAATTTCATCTGCTTTGCCCAGTCCTCTCGCATTCAGTTCGCACCTGTGACAGCAGAAATCACACTGATACCACACTGTGAAACTGCATCAAATTCGCACCGCAACAGTGTGAACAGGTACTTAGCAAACTCACAGTGGTGATAATCTGGAGGACTTTTGGTTTAATAGACTATGTTTTGCATGAAGACAATTTGTTCACAAAAAAGTTCAATTTATATTTATTCACGCACTGTATATTTTTCATATAGACAAATTGTTCTCGCAATATTGGAATTTATATTTACTCATGTATGCTATATGGTATTTATATATAAGTGGCATACGGTATATACGAACATCACATTGTGGTTATTATATATAAAAGTGGTATATAGGAACATCACATTGTGGTTATTATATATAAAAGTGGTATATACGAACATCACATTGTGGTTATTATTTATATAAGTGGTATATAGGAACATCACATTGTGGTTATTATATATATAAGTGGTATATAGGACCATCACATTGTGGTTATTATATATAAAAGTGGTATATACGAACATCACATTGTGGTTATTATTTATATAAGTGGTATATAGGAACATCACATTGTGGTTATTATATATATAAGTGGTATATATGAACATCACATTGTGGTTATATATATATATACAGTATGAACATCACATATTGTGGTTATTGTACGTGGTATATGGATATGTGATCACATCTATATATTCGTTTTTTTGCAAAGTGATGATATGCATTGATTTTTTTTATTTGGATTAAAGGGTTTTTGTTGTTGTTTTTTGTGAAAGATATTATATATTTTAGGCAAAGGTGCTACGCTGTTGACACTTACTAAAAGTACCAAAACCATAAATAGACAGGCGATTTCTCAATATGATTTCATCATATACATATGTGTCATACAAGATAAAAGCCAATATATAAGTATATATAAAGTGCTGTCCCACCACCATATATAATAGTGAATCTTATATAGGGTGTCATAAAAGTCCAAAAAATGTGAATGGATGAGAGTCCTATAGGAGGGTGTCGTATTGATCAATAGAATCTTCTCCACCACTTGTGAGTAATAAATGAATTTCCCACTCACCAGAAGGTGTTGACCCCCATATTGGATGGTCAAATGACATGTGGATTCCCAACTATAAGCTCTCATGTGCTGGGTCTCCACGCTCCCCTTCACTTAGTAGTGGCTCTCAGAGGAACTCAGAATAAAAACCAAATATCCATAAAATGTGCTCTAAATGTAGTATTTATTAGGAACCATGGTTCTAACCAGGGGCGGACTGACCATTTGGAAACTCAGGCACTGCCCGAGGGCCCGGGGTTAGTAGGGGGCCCCATGAGATGCCCCTGGTACCTTTTTCATAGGCTTTTTTGAGTTTGGGCAAAGACACAGGGGCCCCATGATCCCCTATTGCCTGGGGGCCCCTTGAGTTGTCAGTCCGCCCGTTTCTAACACACTCACATTGTATAGTGCCTGTACCCCAGTACCAGTCTGTACAGGCAATGCCTCTCTGTGGTTTGCCAGCGTACGTTCCAAGTCGCATGTTAGCGAGCCAGGCGTCATGTCATGTAGGACGGGATCACGCTTCCTAGATTTCCATCTTCTGTGGTGCGTTTTGAAACCTTTTCGAACAGGCTTTTAGAGAGCCTTCAATTGCCACAACTGCTATATATGTTTACCAGGAGTAGGGTACAACCCCACGCGGATATTCATCCATTTATTACTCACAAGTGGTAGAGAATATTCTACTGGATCAATGTGACACCTTCCTATAGGACTCTCATCCATTCACATTTTTTGGACACCCTATATAAAATTCATTATTATATGTGGTGGTGGGACAGCACTTTATATATACTTATACATTAGCTTTTATGTTGTATGACACATATGTATATGTTGAAATCACATTGAGCAAGCGCCTGTCTATTTATGGTTTTGGTATTTAGAGTGTGTATTCACTTCATTGGGGCAGCTGCCACAACTGCCTTTTGGCAGAATTTGTAGCTTCATCATAGCAAGGTTTTTGTTATAAGATATTGTTTTTTTGATTCACTTACTAAAGGTAGTAGATGAACTTTTTAAAAAAATTGCTCCATGCTGAGTCGCATTGATATGAATTGATACAACTGAAAACAATGTGATTTCCCTTGTCATGTGATTCTGAAATCACACCAGTGTGAACCAGGCCTACACAACACTGTGATATTAGCAGCTAACAGTAGAGGGCAGCTGATCCCTACACTCTGATTCATTGCCAGGGCCTGGAAAGATTGCTTATGTTGTTCATATTAGCATCTGGATCAGTAGATGCCCTGCATGGGTAGGTGGACTTTGGCTTGAACGTGTTGTCTGCGACCCTTACAGCCATACATATGTGAAAAAATGTATAAAATTATTACTATTATATGGAATTTATATAGCAGCAATAGTTTGTGCAACACTTTACAAAACAAAGGGCGACGACACAGTTAAAACACAATTCAAGACACAAAGGTTAGGAGCGCCGTGCTCATGAGAGCTTACAATCTTAAAGAGAGGAACAAGTGATACAAAAGGTAATAACAATGAGGTAGAGCCAGGATAGACTTCCTTGAAAAGATCAGTTTTTAGGGATCACATAGGGTGGACAGAGCAAGAGATAGCTGGACAGACTGGGCTAGAGAGTTCCAGAGGATGGGAGAGATTCTGGAGAAGTCCTGCATTAGAGAAGGTGAAGAGATAGCTAGAAAGCCGGAGATTTTAGGAGAGTCCAAGAGGACGGTCTTGTTGGTATTTTGAGATGAGGTTGGTGATGCAGCTTTTGGCAGAGATGTGGGCGTCTTTGTATGTAGTAGTATTGTGAATTTTATTTGTTGAGCAAGCAGAGACTAGTAGGGATGCACCGAAATCTCGGCGGCCAAAAACACCCCCATCGACCTTTGGCCGATATGGAAATAAGCACCGATGCAGGTGCCGAAAATAACCCCGTCCTCTGCCTCCCCCCACCCCTGCTTGCCACCGCTTGGTGGTTCTCAGCCTTACCTGAGAAACCATTGAACGATCCTGGCACTGGGCATAGAGATAAATAAAGGAAAGATGGCCTCCACTCATCTCTATGCCATTGCAGGACTGGAGCGACATCACTTCCGGTTCCGGCTCCTTGTAAGCAAGGCCTTTTTTTTTTTTTAAAGCACTAGATCAATGCTTTTTTTTTATCCAATGCTTTACATTGCAGAGGAGAGATGAGGAGAGATGTGGGGTCTTATAGACCCAATATCTCTCCATAAAGAGGACCTGTCACTAATTATTTCTATCACAAGGGATGCATGCATTTTTGATAACAATAAAAGTGATTACATTTTTTTCAAAGGGACAGTGCAAAAAAAAAAAACAAAAACAAAAAAAATTTAAATAAATTAAAAAAAAAGTTTAAAGTGCCCCCATTCCCCCATGCTTGCACATAGTGGTGAACACATATGTAGACCATGCCCACATATGTAAATGGTGTTCAAACCACACATATGAGGTATCGCCACGAATGTCAGAGCAAGAGCAATCATTCTCCCACTAGACCTCCTCTTTAACTTTACACTGCTAACCTTTAGACATTTTTAAAGCATCACCCATGGAGATTTTTAAGTACCGCAGTTTCACGCCATTCCACGAGCGTACGCAATTTTAAAGCGTGACATGTTGGGTATCTATTTACTCGCCATAACATCCTTTTTCATATTTTACTAAATAAAGGAAAGGAAATCATGTTAAATGGACTGTAGTGCGTTTCTGCAAAACGCTGCGGAAAACGCTTAGGTGTGAACCTACGGTAATTCATCAATCATTTGGAATTATGTAAATAGTTCAGTATATGGGAGGTACAGGCAGACAGGGAGCTAATCATATTCACAGAAGCATCTACATCCATGTGAGGAGACCCCTGTGAGTAGGCTGTATCCATTGAGTGGTGAATCCTTAGGAGCACTAATACCGCCAGGGAATGAGGTTTAATTTGATCTGATCTGACCAGACCTATTCTGTGATGACATCTGGATGACCAGAGGCTTACTACTATTTATGCGCATTTATAATGCGTATCTGGTGAGTGCGCATTCTTATTATTTACCACCAGATCCATGGTCTATGTCACTGGACATCCTGAGATCATTGAAAATCTCAAGAGCACCTCTTCTTTTTGGACTGTATATATTGAGTCTACACTCTTTAGCACTTTTTGACCACGATACAGTGGCCTATGTATTTGCACTTTGTCACTTTATATGTGTATTTGCATTGATATTTCATACTGCTGAATCTACTAGCGCTGCAACCTCTCTTTGTACAAGTTTCTGAAGAGCAGAAAGATCAATGAACTACGAGAGTGCTCATCAGCACCCTCGCAGTTCATTGAGGAATTCAAGCCACCTGCTGCAGTGGCAGACAGGACTTGTAGTCCATCCACTCACAGATTGCTGTGAAGCAATGTCACTGCTGTGTGGGCTAAAGCCTGCACAGCTACACTATTTTTAAATTGTGACAGTGGGTGCAAGGAGAAGAACCCACACCCACTCTCACAGGGTAGGAACGGGAAGCGGGGGGGAGGGGGGGTTGGGAGACTGAAGGAGCATGTTACACTCTAAATATGGGTATAAGCTATAACATGCTCCCAAAGGTGAACTTATCATTTAAATGCATTAGAAAATCCAGACAGTTCCTAGCAGATTCTAATTCATATCAATGTTTTCAAGTGTAGGCCCCTTTCTCACAGACGGACTGATCAGTCAGTCTTTCAGGCGGACCTGATTGGACCACCCATTGCCCTCTATGGAGCGGCGGATGTCAACAGACGTGTATCTGTTGACACCCGCCGACATCCGATCTGATCCTTGCTGCTGACTAGACATGTGCAAAATGAAAAAAATGTATTCATTTCAATTCGTTATTTGACTAATTTCGTTTCGTTTGATTAGTTAAATTCACTTAATGCATTTCTCGGAATTCGTTTCGTTTATTGGAATTTGAACAGATTCAAAAATAATTCTAATGGATTTGAAAATAATTCTAACGGATACGATAATAATTCTAATGTTACAATTCATAATCCACAATCCATATGTGTTTTTGATGGCATATGGGCTTTATGAAGAGTTGCGTGACCATACTGGATATTTCTAATTCAGCAAAATTCCACAGTGCCTTTGTTGATCATTAAATTAAATATATATAAACCTGTGCTAAATTGTAGTAAATAATCAAAGTAGAGTGTAAACATATAGCAGCTGACCACAAAAACCCTGTGTCAGGGCAGGGGCCGGGGAACGGACAGTCAGGCCTAACAATGTAACGCACTGACAGACGACAACCACCACCCACAGACCGAAGTCCCTCAGGGCGCGGAGTCTAAGTCCCAGGCTGCCCTTCACCAGGGCCCCTGATGGTGGGGATGGACTTGACGCAGCCAGGAACCAGGTCGCGGCCCCCGAGACACCCCAGCTGCGGTAATGGCCGCCGCCAATGGCGTGTAGCAGGTGGAAGAGACAAAAGAGTAGTCAGACAGGCCAGGTCAACAACAATAGGACAAAACAGTACAGGACAGCAGACGAGAATCACAGGTCACGAGCCGGGTTCAGCAACGGAGAGTCAGATCAAAGGAGAACACAAAGAATAGTCGAGTACAAGCCGAATCAGATACCAGGAGAGTCACGAGAGTCAGAACAGAGTAATAGCAACACAAAGACACAAGACACAAGTGCAAAGAGCATGTGCGGACCACAGGCTTATATGTCATCAGCAACACCCCTCTGGGGGATGGACCTCAGAGACCTGAAGGCATAAAAGGATTCCCACCATGCACAGCAGAATCCAAGATGGACGCCAGCACATGGAGTAACATAACCTCAGGGAAAAGGTAGGACCTTGACACCCTGATACCAGGCAATAAACAATGTATACATCAAGTGCAGCTCTTAATAAAGTGACAAATAAAAAAACAGTGAAAAATGTGTCAAAATAAATAGTCCACCCAAAAATAAAGAAAAAGACCCCAGAGGCTGTGATGAAACAAAGGAAATCCAAGGACAGTTGTTGTGCCACTAACCACTCATATGAAAGGCTTACCAGAAAGGCATGACCCCCTGTTAAGAGTGGTCAATCGCGCTTTGTTATAAACAACCCAGACAATTGGATCCCTGATGATGTTACCTGTAATGAAACGCGTAGAGCGGAGCCATGTACACACGCTACATGTGCGACCGGCCGGCAGCCATTTTGGAAACTGGAAAATTTGGATTTTTTGCCTATCAATGCCTAATGATGTTTGCTTTCATGTGAGTACAACCAAACTTTAAATAAATATTGCTTTAATGATTTTACACTATGTGAAGCACTCCTTTTTTTACATGTTTCCTATCACGAGTCTGAACTTCATCCTGGAGTGGTGTAGCTACCCTAATTAAGGTCCACTGTTTGGAAGGTCTTTACTTGCTCTCTTGGTGATCTGGAGGAGGATCCGATTGTCCGGCTTTCTGGGTTGTTTATAACAAAGCGTGATTGACCACTCTTAACATGCCTTTCTGGTAAGCCTATAAGTGGTTGGTGGCAGAACAACGGCCCTTGGATTTTCTGTGTTTCATCACATCCTCTGGGGACTTTTTCTTTATTTTTGGATGGACTATTTTTTATGACACATTTTTCACTGTTTTTTTCACTAATTATTTGTCACTTTATGAAACTCTGCACTTTATGTATATACTTTGTTGATCACTACTCACGTCACCATAGCGCAGCTCACAATTTTCTTTTCTAATCTATTCTATTCTTTTCTATTATTTTATATTCTATTCTAAAGTATTCTGTTTAAAATCAAATTCATTCTATTCAAAATTCGAATTTCAGAAGGCAGTTATATTCTATTCTATCTTTTTCTATACTATTCTATTCTTTCATTCTCTATTCTAATCTATTCTTTCATTCTCTATTCTATTCCTTTATTTTCTGTTCTATTTTGCTCTTTTACTTTATTCTTTTCTAGTCTTTGATCTTCTATTCTAATCTTTTGTATTATTTTCTATTCTATTCTTTGATTTTCCATTCTGATCTTTCCTATTCTATTCTAATGGATTCTATTCTTTTCTATTCCTTTATTTTCAATTCTATTTTACTCTATTTTCGACTGTATTCTGTTCTATTCTTTTCTTTTCTATTCTGTTCTTTTTTCCTCTGTTCTATTTTTTTATTTACTATTTTACTCTATTCTTTTCTATTTTTTTATTTTCTGTTCTATTTTATTATATTCTTGTTTTCAAATTCGAATTGGGTTTCAAATTTGTTTTCTAATTTGAATTTGTTTTTTAATGTGTTTTCGAATTCGAATCTCAACTGAATTTCGTTTCATTATTTCAGATGCGTTTAAAATCATTACTAATGTTATTCAGAATTCGGATATATCCGAATCTCTGAATAACTGAAAATTCATCCCAATTTTGATTCGGAACGAAATGAACTGCACATGTCTATTGCTGACATCCGATCCTTCTGTCTAGTGGATCGGATCGGATGACAGTCGGATGGAAACATACAGGTGGCCTTTTTCCATCCAACTGTCCATAGGGTAAAGCGGATTGTGTCCATGTCTCCGCATCAATGGAGTGGACACGGACCTGTCATCTGCCTGCTCAGTGGGGATAAGCAGTGAAATCTCCTGCTGAGCAGACAGATCCACTGGTGGACTCTTCCCATGTGAAAGGGGCCTTACTCTGTAAATTCTATCAAAGTTTGCCAGTTGAACTAAAAGGTTAGTGGTAAGTTGTTACTATGTGCAATCAAAACATGCTTGAAATTTCTGTGTGTATGGCCAGCATCGTACACGGTCACTAAACGTAAAAAAAATAAGCTTTAGAAAGAAAGTTAAGCCATCTCTGCTATTAATCAAACCAGCTTCTATACAGTTGAAGGTTTTTATTAAATAAAAAAAGGTCACTGGGTGTCAAAGTGCCAGTAGCCGATGTGTCAGAATTTAGGAGGGACATGTAGTGATCACATCAGAAAGTGCCTACATCAGCACATTTAAACAGAACAGCCACTATGTGGCCTCAGTATCGGGCAAGTTGCTCTGATACTTCAGGTGATCCTCACTGTGTTTCCCTGGCACCATCTCAACAAACGGTCTATCTCCTTCAAGTTGTTGGTCTCCTCCTGGTCCAGGGAGGCCCCCTCTCCAGCCGATTTCTAGCCCACGGGCTGTGGTTCTTTTTCCCTCCCATGTGCATGCCCGTGTCCACCGCCTCTTCCTCCTTGTGAGCACCTGTGGCTGGTCCCGGCACTATCCCGGAACATACACAGGTTGATGAGGTTAAGAAGCAGCCTATGGTCCCAACCTCCATCACCACCAGCGGCTGCCTGCGGCTTGGTGGAGCACTTGATGGCCTTCAGCAGACCTGGACTCGCCCTCGCCCTCTGGAGCTCTCTTGTAAGGACATGCATCCCCTGCCCACCGGGCAAATGCCCGGTGTGCCCTAGGGAAAACCATGTGGACCTGACCCACATGGTTTTCCCTGCAATGATGTACTTCTCCAATGGCAACCACTGCATCCACACAGTTTCCACTTTTCTCCTCTGACTACCACTGCACCCACACAGTTTTCACTAAAAAGGCACACTTCTCCATTGACTACCCCAGCACCCACATAGGTTCCATGGAAGTGATGCACATCTCCATTGACTACCATTGCACCCACACAGTTTCCACTGCACTGATACACTTCTCTGCCAACTACCACCAGTGGTGGAAACGCACTTCTTCAGTATCTACCACTAAGCAATACAGTTTCCACTAAAGAAACACATGTCCAACTAAGCACTCCTGCATCCTCTCAGTTCACCATGCTCCAGTGGCTCCATTGCCATGACCAGTGCCCACTGGAGCCAAGACCTTCTCCACTAATTACCACTGAACCCAAATGCATGTCTCCACTGATTACTAAACGGCAACACTTCTCCATTGACCACCACTGCAGTTTCCACTGCACTTACTCTCTGCTGAATGCCACTGTGCCCACACACATAAAAATAGTCATCACAACAGTATTTCAGCCATTCAGCTCATAGGGAAATATTGACATCACATGAAAAAGAGGTTAATTTACTATGTTGTTACTGTTAACACACTGCTCCCAACGTACACTAAATTAAAAAGTCTTTTTACTTACATTTTTGTTCTTCTAACTTGTATTGTATTGCTGTAGAGCAAGACCATAAACAGTCTAGAATATTTCACCACAACCACAGCGCCAAGTTTCCAATAGCTTAGCCATCTCCACTCATCTCGACACGTCCCGTGAAGACTGAGATTGAGCTCTGCAGGCTCTTTTGCAGCAGTTGTTTTCTCATTCACAATCCTGCGCAATGTCCTTTTGTCTCTTTCGATCAGTTGACATGACGACCGCACTTATGCTTATCAGACAGCGTTTTCCTGGATATTAGTGAAGATTTATTAAATGGGTATTAGACAGAAGTGAAATAAATCAGATATTAGTAAAGATACAGTATATTAGATGGGTGTTAGATATAAATTAAATAAATCAGATATTAATGAGGTATAAGATAGGTTTTATATAGAAATTAATAAAATAAGATGTTAGTGAAGATATATTCGATGGGAATTTGATAGAAATGAAATTAATCAGACATTAATGAAGATAGAAATTAAATAAATCAGATATTAGTGAAGATACATTGGATGGGTATCAGACAGAAATGAAATAAATTAGACATTGGTGAAGACACACTACATTGCCAAAAGTATTGGGCCAGCCCTCCAAATCGCTTAATTCAAGTGTGCCAATCACCTCCATGGCCACAGGTGTATAAAATCAAGCACCTAGGCACGCAGACTGCTTCTACAAACATTTGTGAAAGAATGGAACGCTCTCAGGAGCTCAATGACTTCAAGCATGGTACCGTGATAGGTGGCAACCAGTGCAATACAGTGGGGCAAAAAAGTATTTAGTCAGTATTTAATTCATAAGAATTTATTTGCAAATTATGGTGGAAAATAAGTATTTGGTCAATATCAAAAGTTCATCTCAATACTTTGTTATATATCCTTTGTTGGCAATGACAGAGGTCAAACGTTTCCTGTAAGTCTTCACAAGGTTGGCACACACTGTTGCTGGTATGTTGGCCCATTCCTCCATGCAGATCTCCTCTAAAGCAGTGATGTTTTGGGGCTGTCGCTGGGCAACACAGACTTTCAACTCCTTCCAAAGGTTTTCTATTGGGTTGAGATCTGGAGACTGGCTAGGCCACTCCAAGACCTTGAAATGCTTCTTACAAAGCCACTCCTTCATTGCCCAGGTGGTATGTTTGGGATCATTGTCATGTTGGAAGACCCAGCCACGTTTCATCTTCAATGCCCTTGCTGATGGAAGGAGGTTTGCACTCAAAATCTCAGGATACATGGCCCCATTCATTCTGTCCTGTACATGGATTAGTTGTCCTGGTCCCTTTGCGGAGAAACAGCCCCAAAGCATGATGTTGCCACCCCCATGCTTCACAGTAGGTATGGTGTTCTTTGGATGCAACTCAGCATTCTCTCTCCTCCAAACATGACGAGTTGTGTTTCTACCAAACAGTTCTATTTTGGTTTTACCTGACCATATGACATTCTCCCAATCCTCTTCTGGATCATCCAAATGCCCTCTAGCAAACTTCAGATGGGCCCGGACATGTACTGGTTTAAGCAGGGGGACACGTCTGGCACTGCAGGATCTGAGTCCCTGGCGGCGCAGTGTGTTATTGATGGTAGTCTTTGTTACGTTGGTCCCAGCTCTCTGCAGGTCATTCACTAGGTCCCCCCGTGTGGTCCTGGGATTTTTGCTCACCGTTCTTGTGATCATTTTGACCCCACGGGGTGAGATCTTGCGCGGAGCCCCAGATCGAGGGAGATTATCAGTGGTCTTGTATGTCTTCCATTTTCTAATGATTGCTCCCACAGTTGATTTGTTCACACCAAGCTGCTTGCCTATTGCAGATTCAGTCTTCCCAGCCTGGTGCAGGTCTACAATTTTGTTTCTGGTGTCCTTCGACAGCTCTTTGGTCTTCACCATAGTGGAGTTTGGAGTGTGACTGTTTGAGGTTGTGGACAGGTGTCTTTTATACTGATAACAAGTTCAAACAGGTGCCATTGATACAGGTAATGAGTGCAGGACAGAGGAGCCTCTTAAAGAAGAAGGTACAGGTCTGTGAGAGCCAGAAATCTTGCTTGTTTGTAGGTGACCAAATACTTATTTTCCACCATAATTTGCAAATAAATTCTTTACAAATCAGCCAATGTAATTGTCTGGATTTTTTTTCTAATTTTGTCTCTCATAGTTGAGGTCTACCTATGATGCCATTTACAGGTCTCTCTCATCTTTTTAAGTGGGAGAACTTGCACAATTGGTGGCTGACTAAATACTTTTTTGCCCCACTGTAAGTCCATCCGTGACATTTCCTGGCTACTAAATATTCCACGGTCAATTGTTAATAGTATTATAACAAAGTGGAAGCAACTGGGAACAACAGCAACTCAGCCACGAAGTGGTAGGTCACGTAAAATGACAGAGCGGGGTCAGCGCAAATCAGATATTAATGAAGATATATTAGATGGGTATTAGATGGAAATTAAATAAATCAGAAATTAGTGAAGCTATATTAGATGGGTATTAGATAGAAATAAACTAAATGATATATTAATGAAGATATACAGTCAGGACCATAAATATTGGGACATCGACACAATTCTAAAATTTTTGGCTCTATACACCACTACAATGGATTTGAAATGAAACGATCAAGATGTGCTTTAACTGCAGACTGTCAGCTTTCATTTGAGGGTATTTACATCCAAATCAGGTGAACGGTGTAGGAATTACAACAGTTTGCATATGTGCCTCCCACTTGTTAAAGGACCAAAAGTAATGGGACAGAATAATAATCATAAATCAAACTTTCACTTTTTAATACTTGTTTGCAAATCCTTTGCAGTCAATTACAGCCTGAAGTCTGGAAAGCATAGACATCAACAGATGCCGGGTTTCATCCCTGGTGATGCTCTGCCAGGCCTCTACTGCAACTGTCTTCAGTTCCTGCTTGTTCTTGGGGCATTTTCCCTTCAGGTTTGTCTTCAGCAAGTGAAATGCATGCTCAATCGGATTCAGGTCAGGTGATTGACTTGGCCATTGCATAACATTCTACTTTTTTCCCTTAAAAAACTCTTTGGTTGCTTTTGCAGTATGCTTTGGGTCATTGTCCATCTGCACTGTGAAGCGGCGTCCAATGAGTTCTGAAGCATTTGGCTGAATATGAGCAGATAATATTGCCCGAAACACTTCAGAATTCATCCTGCTGCTTTTGTCAGCAGTCACATCATCAATAAATACAAGAGAACCAGTTACATTGGCAGCCATACATGCCCACACCATGACACTACCACCACCATGCTTCACTGATGAGGTGGTATGCTTAGGATCATGAGCAGTTCCTTTCCTTCTTCATACTCTTCTCTTCCCATCACTCTGGTACAAGTTGATCTTGGTCTCATCTGTCCATAGGATGTTGTTCCAGAACTGTGAAGGCTTTTTTAGATGTTGTTTGGCAAACTCTAATCTGGCCTTCCTGTTTTTGAGGCTCACCAATGGTTTACATCTTGTGGTGAACCCTCTGTATTCACTCTGGTGAAGTCTGCTCTTGATTCTTGACTTTGACACACATACACCTACCTCCTGGAGAGTGTTCTTGATTTGGCCAACCGTTGTGAAGGGTGTTTTCTTCACCAGGGAAAGAATTCTTCGGTCATCCACCACAGTTGTTTTCCGTGGTCTCCCGGGTCTTTTGGTGTTGCTGAGCTCACCTGTGCGTTCCTTCTTTTTAAGAATGTTCCAAACAGTTGTTTTGGCCACGCCTAATGTTTTTGCTATCTCTCTGATGGGTTTGTTTTTTCAGCCTAATGATGGCTTGCTGCACTGATAGTGACAGCTCTTTGGATCTCATCTTGAGAGTTGACAGCAACAGATTCCAAATGCGAATAGCACACTTGAAATGAACTCTGGACCTTTTATCTGCTCATTGTAATTGGGATAATGAGGGAATAACACACACCTGGCCATGGAACAGCTGAGAAGCCAATTGTCCCATTTCTTTTGGTCCCTTAACAAGTGGGAGGCACATATGCAAACTGTTGTAATTCCTACACCGTTCACCTGATTTGGATGTAAATACCCTCAAATTAAAGCTGACAGTCTGCATTTAAAGCACATCTTGTTCGTTTCATTTCAAATCCATTGTGGTGGTGTATAGAGCCAAAAATTTTAGAATTGTGTCAATATCCCAATATTTATGGACCTGACTGTATAAAATGGGTATTAGATAGAAATAAACTAAATTAAGATATATTAGATGGGTTTCAGATAGAAATGAAATAAATCAGATATTAATGAAGATATATGAGATGGGTTTCAGATAGAAATGAAGTAAATCAGATATTAATGAAGATATATGAGATGGGTTTCAGATAGAGATCAAATAAATCAGATATTAAGATCTATTAGATGGGTTTCAGATAGAAATGAAATAAATGAGATATTAATGAAGGCATATTAGATGGGTTTCAGATAGAGATAAACTAAATGATATATTAATGAAGATATATAAAAAGGGTATTAGATAGAAATAAACTAAATGAAGATATATTAGATGGGTTTCAGATAGAAATGAAATAAATCAGATATTAATGAAGATATATTAATAGTAGAGAAGATATATGAGATGGGTACTGGATATAAATTAAATAAATCGGGCATTAATGAAGATATTAGATGGGTGTTAGAAATGAAATAAGTCAGACTGGGTGAAGATCATTCACATCTCCAGTGCGGTCTCCATGATTGACCCTCCTCTCCCTTGCGCTCCCCTGATCCTCCTGTAGGCGGTGCTCTCCTCCCCGCCCCTCTTTTTAGGGTGGAGTTTATGACGCCCCAGAATCCCACCTGTGTCCTGTGCTCATCCCGCTCTGCCCGGAGCCATGTCCTCTCCTCCGCCGACAAGTCCCCGCCAGGGTTCTCCAGGAGGAGCCACCAAGTCTGCCAAGCGCCGGCCCATGTGTGCCCGCTGCAGGAACCATGGCTACGTCTCTCCCGTGAAGGGCCACAAGCGCCACTGCTTCTGGAGGCATTGCCAGTGCGGGTATTGCGACCTGGTAGGTCACAGACAGCGGGAGATGGCTGCTCAGATGAACTTTAAGAGGAGTGGAGTAAAGCTTGATGAACCAGCTATGATGGTTATGTTCAGACCTGTAGTTCCAGCCTGGCCCTCCATGGTGCCTTTGAGCAATCCTCAAGCTTCAGACTGGCCCTCTATGGTGGCTGAGAGCAATCCTCAAGCTTCAAACTTTTCCTCTATGGTGGCTGAGAGCAATCCTCAAAATTCAAACTGGTTGTCTATGGTGGGCGAGAGCGAAATTCTAGCTTCCGACTGGTCCACATCAGAGGTTAAGAGCAAACCTCAAACCTCAGACTGGTCCACTATGGTAACTGAGATCAAATCTCAAACTTCAGACTGGTCCTCTATGATGGCTGATAGCAAACCTCAAGTTTTAAAGTGTTCCACAGTGGTAGCTGAGAGCAGACCTCAAGCTTTAGACCGCTTCTCTATGATTACTGAGAGAAAACCTCAAGCTTCTGACTGGTCCTCTTTAGTGGTTGAGAGGCAACCTCAAGATTCAGACTGGTCCTCCATAGTGGCTTTGGGCAAACCTCAAGCTTTAGATTGGTCCCACATGATGGCTTTGAGTAAACTTCAAGCTTCAAACTCATCTTCTTTGGTGACTGAGAGCAAACCTCAAGCTTCACACTGTTCCTCTATGATGGCTGAGAGCAAACCTCAAACTTCAGACTGGTGCACCAAGGTGGCTTTGATCAAACCTCAAACTTCAGACTGGTCCTCTATGGTGACTGAGAGAAAAACCCAAACTTCATACTTTTCCTCTGTGGTGACTGAGAGCACACCTGAAGCTCCAGACTGGTCCTCTATGGTGGTTTTGCGCAAACCTCAAACTTCAGACTGGTCCTCTGAGGTGACTGAGAGCAAAATGCAAGCTTCATACTTTTCCTCTGTGGTGGCTGAGAGCAAACCTGAAGCTCCAGAGTTCTCCATGGTGGTTTTGAGCAAACCTCAAACTTCAGACTGGTCCTCTGTGGTGACTGAGAGCAAAACGCAAGCTTCATACTTTTCCTCTGTGGTGGCTGAGAGCACACCTGAAGTTCCAGACTGCTCCTCCATGGTGGTTTTACGCAAACCTCAAGCTTCAAACTGGTCCTCTGTGGTTGCTGAAAGCAAACCCGAAGCTTCAGACTGGTCCTTCATGGGGGTTGAGAGCACAACTCACCCTCCAGACTGGTCCCCAGTAGCGGCTAAATGCAGACCTTTAACTCCAAACTGGTCTTCCATGGTGGTTAACAGTGGACCTCAATCTCTAGATCAGTCCTCTGTGGTGGTGGACAGTGAACCTGACTGTTTCTCCTTGATGGCTGAAAGCGAACTTCTAAATCCAGACTGGTTCACCATAATGGTCGAGAGCAACCCACTAGCACCAGACTGGTCCTTCATTTCAGCTGAGAGTGAACCTCTAGCTCCAGACTGGTCAAACATGATGACTGAGACCAAACCTCTAACTCCAGACTATTCCTCTGTGGTGGTTGAGGTGGAACCTTTAACTCCAGACTGGTCTTCCATGTTGTCTGAGAGCAAACTGCCTACTGTTGTCAGAGAAGCCCTGGAAAATGCGTATCCTGTTGAGCCTTTGACCAAGCAGAACCACACCAGCATGAGCTTGCCTATTTTACCTGGTGCCATATCTGACTCTCAACCAATGGGAGACAGCTGTCTATGGAATGACTTACAGCCCACCTTCTATGGGGAGATGGTGGCAACTTCTGTCAGCATCCAGCCCAGCTCCACCTACCAGGATAACTCAGAATTAATGTCAGACCTGTGCTTTTGCATCCAAGATGAGCAATGCTCCAGTGAAAACAAATAGATGAAGAGGAGCCCTGTACCAACTACCCGCAAACTTCACAAGTTCAAGTTTACAATAAAAGAGTTCTTTCATCAAGGCTGCCAATGGGAACCTCATGGTCACCACACACAGAAGGTCTCCTGGTTTGTGAGACATGTAGAGTGAAAAAAATACGCATCTGTGGAAGTCCCAACATGCTTATTGTTACCACCAGCAGTGAATGTAGTCCTGTTGTTACCAGTGATTCTCAGGTTTTTGCAGTCTGAAAACAGAAGTCTCCTTGATGGAAGCCGTTTCTGAACATATCTGAAGTTTTTACAAGTTAGTTACATGTTTTTCTTGTTCATCAGTTTGAACTTTACAAATTGCCCTCTGTATTTGTAGGCTATGTTTTCCTGTTTTATAAAATAATTGTTTTATTACAGCAGTAATTCTACTTGAGTAGTGTCCTTTTTTGCCGGTGTTCAGGATGTTTATCCTCCTTTGTGTAGTTAAGGGCCAGCCTAGCCAACACTTTGATATAGAAAGGTAATTGTGCATTAAAGAATCACCCCAGATTTCTTATTTTTATTCAGGGTTGAGGACATCTAGTGGCGAAAAGGATTTACTGCAGGGGACAGTTCTGGATTGAAGGTGAGCACTTTAAAGCTGAGTTCCAAGAATTATTTGTATTGCACACTTACATCTGTTCAGCTTGGCACAATGTAAGTAAAAATTACTTATACCTGATGGTCTGCTAGGAAAGCTGCAAATCACTGTGGTAGTTGGTGCTACTCAGTGGCGGACTAACAACTCATGGGGCCCCTGGGCAATAGGGGATCATGGGGCCCCTGTGTCCTTGCCCAAACTCAAAAAAGCCTATGAAAAAGGTATCAGGGGCATCTCATGGGGCCCCCTACTGACCCCGGGCCCTCGGGCAATGCCCGAGTTTCCAAAAGGTCAGTCCGCCCCTGGTGCTACTACAGTAATAGCCGCAATCTTCTGGGTTCAGCTCAGATTCTATGCACATGCTGCCCCACAGCATACTGACCACAGGGGACACTTGCTCAGCATTACCTCCATTCATTGAACTCCTTACTCCTCACTAATTACAAAAAGGATGGTTCCAAGAGAGCAATCCCCTGTAGTTAGTGTGCAAGTGGGTAAGCTGCTCAGCACAGGACACAGAAGATCACACTGACTACTACAGTGATTGTCAGCTTTCCCAGCTGTCCATCAGGTATGACATGTGCAATCATACATTTTATCTTGTGCATTCGTACATTGTATCTAGCTGGACCTATGTAATTATGCAATACAAATAATCCATTGAGTTCAACTTTAAGAAAAAGCTGCTTTTAAATTTTAATTACTTTGTAATGGATTTTATGTAGACAGCTAGACTGCTTATTGTTTAACCCCAGTACCCTTGTATATAAATGGTACATTTAAAATGTTACTAAACCCAGGACCCTGCATTCACTATATCTGGTCTCCTGTAGTACACAGAACATGGATATGCAATTATTTTAGTAAATATAAACTGATTAATTCCTTTTCTCATCAGCAGTCAGAGCAGTCTTGTGACTTCTATCAGTGTCCAGCAGAGCACTGGTTAAAGCTTGTAGGAGTTTTCTTTCTGCTCTAGGAGGATGCAGAACCCCTGACCTCTGTCTGGACAGTGTTGATTGGCCCTGTGCTGATCACATGCACTCTCCCAAGAAAAAAAAAACCCTCTAGCAATAGACACCAAACTGAGCATGTGCAGAGTGTCTCCACACATTATGTCTTATCAGGAGATGAGGGGGCCACTGGAAGAAGGGAAGGATCAGAGAAGTCAGGATTTAACAGCTTTTTTTTACACAATGCAGAGGTTTATCCCCTTAGGTTCCACAGTGAGTATAACAAGCATGTTTTACTGCATATCCAGACTTATTTTACTGTTGGGGGTTTAGTAATGCTTTACCCAGGGGCGGACTGACAACTCATGGGGCCCCCGGGCAATAGAGGGATCATGGGGCCCCTGTGTCCTTGCTCAAACTCAAAAAAGCCTATGAAATAGGTACCAGGGGCATCTCATGGGGCCCCCTACTGACCTCGGGCAGTGCCCGAGTTTCCAAATGGTCAGTCTGCCCCTGGCTTTAACACAAAAAAGATTACCTAGTGGGCTGTGATGAGAATGGGAGTAAACCTGAGAAAAATGTTTTGTGCAATGTGTAAAGGCCACAGTTCACAAAGCTTTAAAGCTGAACTCCGGCACAAAAGCCTTCATTCGAATATAACTCCCAGTGGCTACAGATGCCTTTACAAACCCCAATACTATCTTCTAAGAGTAGAGGTGACATCATTACTTTGCTGCATATAGCCCATCCATGGAACAGAACTGGAGGAGGGACCCAATAGCTCTTCTTACAATAGGATGCCTGCAGAAGGAGCGGAGCCAAGACCAGTCACCCTACACATAGGGAGAGAGCAGCACTGACTGGTCTTTATTACAGGGAACTCTTTGCACAGAGGTAAAGTGAAGTAGTCGTATTGTGCTGGTATACTGCATACATCTAAATGAAATACACCATGATCCAAGTCAGAATACACATTGCTCCTGTATTTAGACCAGTCTTTCTCAACCTGGGCGTCTTCTGGGTTCCTGGAGGTTCATAAAACACTGGCACCCCTGATGATGGCATAATACACATATGTAGGGTTGCCACCTCATCCCTTTAAAACTGAACACAAATTAATTGCACAGGTTCTGGGGCTGATTAAGGTGCTAATTAAACTCAGTGCCTTATCTGAATTCAATTAGCCACAGGACCTGTGCAATTAATATGTGTTCGGGTTTACAGGGATGAGGTGGCAACCCTACATACATGCATGGTGGCATATCTTTGTGCTGGGAGTGTGCTCCATGGTGCGCCTCCAGAACAGGTCTTGATCAGCGTGTTCTGAGTAGAGAAAAAAAGAGTTTTAAATTTTGGGGTTGATTGACTAATGCAGGCCATATGTGGATCGAATTCCGAACAAATTTTCTTTAGAAAATCGGAATTTTCGTGCGTTTTGTAACCCGATCGTGCCACCATTAATTTTGAAATTCAACCAAGCCTTCAATTTCACCTCATGTTGCTACAGAAAAGAATTTTCATGGACAAGAATTTTATTTTCTTTCTAGGCCACAGCTCAGGCTGATTTCTTTTTCATTTACATTTCCCGCACAATTCTCCCATCATTGATTTGAAATTCGGTCGTTTTTCAAAAAATTTCCAACATGCCCGATCACTCAAATTCGATGGTTACACGAAAATCGCCCATTTCTGTGGCCCACTAATGGTGCGAAATTCGAACGAAAATTAGTAGAAAAGATTTTCAAAAGAAACACTTTGACCCGTGTATGGCTGGCTTAATGCTGGAGAGTGAAAAATCTGGTGCAGCTATGCATGGTAGCTAATCAGCTTCTAACTTCAGTTTGCTCAATCAAACTGACAGCCTGGAAGCTGATTGGTTTCAGAGCTGCACCAGATTTTGCACTCTTTAATTTTAGTAAATCAACCCCTTAGTGTCAGTGCAAGGGTTAAGCTGGCCATACACTTATAGATTTTTTTACGTTTATACTACAAGCTGAACAGAAAAAAATCTCACAGATTTGTGGCACGAATGGACAGATCTCTTGCTGCAGCTATTGTAGCTTGACAGCCAGAGCAACTAATACATAGACAGTATCTGCATATAATCAGATGTAGGTGCTAGTCAACCAACAACTTTCCACCCAGCTCTTTAGATTTTTCAATTGAGAGATGCTGAGCAAGAGGCAATAGACAAGGCCACCCTCCATGTATGGCCAGCTTTACTTTCAGCTTCAGAAAAACACATACTATTGTTTCCTGGCCCTACTACAAATACATACAATAAATAATGCACACATATGTCGTATCTACATGTATGCCAGGAGCAGTGGAATGTTTGGTGTTTTTTTTCATGGTCAGGCTAATGGCACAAAAACATACGTCCAGGGCTTTCTTTGTGAAAGCTTGGTCGCTCAGAATCTCATGCACGTCTGCATAGAAACCAATCAGCTTCTGGGTTTTATTGCAAATGCTTAATTGAACAAGCTGAAGATAGAAGCTGATTGGCTACCATGCACAGCTGCACCAGATTTTGAGTACACAAGCTTTACTTTAGTAAATAAACCCCTAGTGTTTCATTTTTTTTGTTCCTATTTCTGGAGGGTTGCCACCTCATCCCTTTAAACCCGAACGCATATTAACCTCTTGGCGCCGGCCGCACGCAAATGAGCGGCCTCCCAGCGTCTGGGCCTTGATGCCGAGCGGCCGCACATTTGCGTACAATTAAGAAAAACGTGCTGAGAGCGCGCGCCCTGCATGCTCCCAGCACACATGTCAGGTACTCACGGAAAGGTCCCGATCTCTTTCGATCGGGACCTTTCCTGATCATGTGACGGCGAATCACGGCGGTCACATTACCCTCAAACCCCGCCCCCCCGGCTTCTGAAACCCTTAAAGAGGCGCCGGTGCCAAGGGGTTAATGACACAGGTTCTGAGGCCAATTTAATGCAGATAAGGCACTGAGTGAGTTTAATAAGCACCTTAATCAGCCACAGAACCTGTCATTAATGTGTTCGGGTTTAAAGAGATGAAGTGGCAACCCTACTTTCTGGGTCTGGGTTTCTTGGATTAAAAAAAGAGATAACCATTAACATTTACCACCAAATGAAGGCCCAGTTTGTTTTGGAATTTACCTGGGGTGCCTCGAGATTTTGCACACTTTTAATGGGTGCTGTGACTGAGAAAAGGCTGACAAATGCCAATTTAGACTATTTTTGTTTAGCCCAATGTCAGCCATAACAAGGACAAGGATCTTTTTCGAATCAGAACTTTTTTTCACATCCGCCCGGCTTGCGGTTCACTCTGGTTACAGGTACTTCCGGTTGGACTACGGTGCCTGGGAATTCTGACCATCCATAGCAGCCTGGCATCCCCCAAGCCATCCACAGCAGCTAGAACTCCACCGGACGGATTCCTGCAGGGCTAGGATCATGGCCACACTGATGGGCTATTTTTACACTTCCACATTGAGCCCCGGTTCACACTGATGTGGTGCAGAATTTGCAGTGGTTTCCGTGCGAATTCCATACCTTATCACAATCGCACCCCATTCATGCAAACCACTGCGGGTGTGTATGTTAACACCCGAAATTGGTTCTGGAAAACGCGGTGCAATGTTCAGAATCGGTTTGCATGGGTGTGAATAGTCATATGATCCAATTCTAGTGTGGACCAAAAATAAGGGTCCTGCACATTTGGTGCGGATGTGGTGCAATTTGAGCCATACAAAATGTACGGCTCAAATTGCACCGCACACAATTCGCATGTGATTTGCACAGCAATGCGGCGTGTTTCCTGTGCGAATCACATGGGATATGCCGAACCGCAGAAGTGTGAACCCAGGCTGAGAGTTTTGCCAATTTGTGGCTTATTAAAATATTATATGAAACTGTGCCACACTCCACTAATAATCCCAATTATATTATGTGAACAAAATTATCTCAATAAAAATTATTTATAATTCCACTTATAAATAATTAAATGAAAAATTATCCATAATAAAATATGTTTATGCTGCACTTAGAAGGTGCCTCTCCTGTCTTTCCCTTGTTATGCATACAGAGCTGGCCTACTCTGGGACGGCTGTCACCTAAGTAGCGGTTACCCACTATAGACTTTATTGGGACTTATGGACTGATTACAATATACATTTGTGCGCTGACAATTTCTTTATTGTTGTTTTTTCAGATCTAGGCTGCTTTCACACTGATCAGTGGAAAAAAACGCATCGTGGGTGTGTTTTTTATTAGTTTTCGCCAAGTTTTCTATTGATTTCAATGGGGGGATGCAATTTTGGTGCAGTTAGTTTTTTTACTGCACCAAAAATGCAGAAAGCAGGATCTTTTAAATACGCACTGGATACGCAGTGGATCAGTTTGAAGAGTTCCATATAGGGTCACCACCGTGTCCCTTTAAAACTGAACACAGATTTACCCCCCTTCCTGACTAGGCCATTTTTTGCGATATGGCGCTGCATTACTTTAACTAACAGTTGCAATGCTGTACCCAAATGAAATTTATGTCCTTTTTTTTTCTACAAATAGAGCTTTCTTTTGGTGGTATTTGATCACCTGTGCATTTTTTATTTTTTTGTGCTATAAACAAAAAAAGACCAACAATTAAAAAAAAAATATATATATATTTTTGACTTCTTGCTATAAAGCATATCTAGGCTAAAATGTATTCTGCGACATTTCTTTGCAAAAAAAAAAAAATCCCAATATGTGTAAATTAATTGGTTTACGTGAAGGTTATAGCTTCTACAAATGGTGCTATATATATACTGGAATTTTTTCATACTACTAATGGCGGCGATCAGAGACTTATAGCGGACTGTGGTGGGCATTCTGACACTGGGGGGAACTGGCTAAGTGCCACTGACACTAATACAGTGATCAGTGCTAATAAAAAGCACTGACACTGTATTAATGACACTGGGCAGGAAGGGGTTAACATCTGGAGCGATCAAAGGGTTAACTGTGTGTTTTATTGAATGTGTGCTGTGTGTGTTTTACTAGGGAGACATGCTGCTGTGTATTTCTCTGCCGTGCTTACACACAGGTCTCTCCCCTGTCAGTGATAGGGCGACAGGCTGGCTTTTTCTCTTCCCCTCCTGCAGGCTTTTAGCTGCTGCAGAGAGAGCCATACAAGGGATCGGTTCCAGTAATTGTCCCACTGCTGCATCTATCGCCCTCCCTGTGCACCGTACTGTTCTTCCTGGTGCTCAGGCCCCCCTCTATGCCCCCACTCCCCACAGTGAAAAGCTGGCTTCCCTCCTTTATTCCCCCCAGCAGCTGCAAGCACACAATAGGATCCTTTAGGATGGAGAGTGGGGGAAGGGTCCAGTAAATATTTGACATTTACCAGCCCCTTCCTTTCTTAAATGAACACAATGTGTGATCATTACTGACTGAAGCATAGTAAACTGTGTTTTTCTTTTGGGGGGGGGGGGGGCTTGTCAGGCTGGCTGTATGGGGCCCTGTGGTTTCTAACATCAGCCCTGCATGTTGCACCCCCACTGAATGTGACCCATTTAAGTGTATGGGGCCACGCCATGACCTTGCACAGTTATGGTACAGTGGTTCAGCCTTTTTATGGTTAAAGCAATCGGAGAGGAGGCACATTTCATCTTCTCACTGCCTATCAAAGGCCCTCTGAAAAGCAATCCACCACTGGTCACTTTTCAGAGGGTCAGCAAGGGCTTCTGTATGTGAGAATTGAGAAGTTCTAAGTAGGGAGAGCTGTAAACTAGTAAGAGACCCTCTCACCCTAATTGGACAAAGTGCCAAAAGTTTCTCTAAACTGTATGTCTGAACAAGAAGAACAATTCAGTACATAGGTGCATTACATGCACATTTCATTATTTTTTTAATTTAAAAATGCCAGATGTACAGAGAAAAGATCTGGCGATCTGCCAGAAATCCGATTAGATCCTAACTTGTAGTAACCTGACAACTCTGTCTTTGCTGCAGTGAAATCCCAAGCAGTATTGTCAGCCCAGAAAATAACAGCAGGGCTTAAACACTACCTGGGACAAAGTTTTCAGGTTAAATGAGAAGTTAGGTGATCACGGGTTTTCTGGCATAGCAACAGGTATTGTTTTACATTTTCCCCAAACATATACTTGGGGGTGCATATTTATCAACAAATGAATGTGACATTCACCAGACATTCACTGGCCATGAATCATTCACTAATTAAAAACACATACACTAGAAGGATTCACCTGCAGTCAGTCCCTTAATGCAGTGAGTTGCCATCTCATCCCTTTAAAACCGAACATATATTAATGGCACGGGTTCTGTGGCTAATTTAATGCAGATAAGGCACTCAGTGAGTTTAATTACCACCTTAATCAGCCCCAGAACTTGTGTAATTAATATGTGTTCGGGTTTAAGGATGAAGTGGCAACTCTACCTTTAACCATTTCCAGTCCGGACACTTTCACTCCCTTCCTGTCCAGGCCAATTTTCAGTCTTCAGTGCTATCACACTTTGACTGACAATTGCGTGGTCATGCAACACTGTACCCATATGAATTTTTTACCATTTTTTTGAGACAGATAAAACTTTATTTTGCTGGTATTTATTCACCACTGGGATTTTTATTTTTTTGCTATATAAATGAAAAATTCCAAACATTTGGAAAAATAACAGTGTTTTTCTTATAAAAATTTGCAAATAAATAATCTTTCTTCATAAATCTTGGCCAAAATGTATTCATCTATCTCTTTAGTAAAAAAAAAGTTTAAATTTTTTTTTTTTACATTATATTTTTTTTTTTTTTCATATTATTATTTCTGTTTTTTTTTAACATACCGTCACCCTAGCAGTACAGTGTTGCCATAGTGTACTTGTAGGAGGTGATGAAGATTTTTTTTTTTCTTTTTATACACTTGATTGCTTTTACACCCATAAAGGCTATTAAAGCAATCATTTCTCCTTCTCTCTGGCTGCATTCTTGCAGCCATTGAGAAATACTGTGAAAGCTATGATTGGTCACAGCTTGCCACATGGTACAAGGCTGTTCTGAATAGCCTTGTACCATGTGACCTCTGTGATCATTCACAGATTTCACACATAGTAAGCAATGATGTCAGGAAGTGACATCTTGTTTACTACTGTTCATGTGATCACTGATTGGCCGATCAGTGATCACATGATTGGGACCTCACACAGAGGTCCCGTACAGCGATTGGTATCCTCCCAGGGAGCGCACACAGGTAATGGATGCGGAGGCCATTTTTAAATGGCCACCCACTCCTGCACTGCTCCCATCTGGCCGTTTATGTACATGGGCTGGATGGGAAGTGGTTAAGTCCCTTTAACAGAGAGCACATTTCTAAGCATTGAGGTGTAAATGGATCATGAAGGAAGAAAGCACAACTATTGACTTGCCAAGTCATTCACACACGGTGTCACTTTCTGTTTATTTTTTTATTGGTAGATAAAACTGTAAGACAGTTTAGTGAGGCGCATACCTGGCCCCCGAACCAGTTAGAGTAGCTACAAGGCACACCTGAGATGACATCACACATTTGCTGAGATAAAGGTTTGTTTTCATATAATTTCAGATATGACTATTTTGGCCGGATTTACACAGGTGTACCGATCCGTATGCCTATGTGAATGGCCATCTTCAGCCACCCCGGATGTACAGTGTTCTGTGCAGGGTCCTGCAGGCAATCTGTTGACATCAATGACAGTCAGCTGGCTGCACCGGCCTCCATGCGCATCTCGAAGTGTGCCACTTATGCAGGCCATAGATGGGTCGAATTCCGAACCAATTTTCTTTAGAAAATTGGAAATTTCCTGGGTTTTGTAATTTGATGGTGCCACCATTGATTTCAAAATTCAACCAACCAAGCCTTCAATTTCTCCTCATGTTGCTATGGAAAAGAATTTTCGTGGCCAAGAAGTTTCTTTTCTTTCCAGGTCACAGCCTTATATTTCTTGCATGATTCTCCCATCATTGATTCAAATTTCGTTTGTTTTTCAAAAAATTTCCAACATGCCTGATCACTCAAATTCAATGGTCACACAAAAATCGTCCGTTTCTGTGACCCACTAATGACCCACTAATGGTGCGAAACAGGGGCGGACTGACCATTTGGAAACTCAGGCACTGCCTGAGGGCCCGGGTCCGGTAGGGGGCCCCATGAGATGCCCCTGGTACCTTTTACATAGGCTTTTTTGAGTTTGGGTAAGGACACAGGGGCCCCATGATCCCCTATTGCCCGGGGGCCCCATGAGTTGTCAGTCCGCCCCTGGTGCGAAATTCGAACAACAATTCTTAGAAAAGATTTTCAGAAGAAAATTCTTTTAGAATGCGACCCAAGTATGGTCGGCTTTAGCCAGTGTTCTGATCCGTTCATTGGACCTGCGCGGATGTGCACTCCAGGGTGAGGGTGCAGGTTTGTGCAACCCACCGCCTGTCACTGATTTCAACAAGCTGCCTGCATGCCCCTGCATTGAACACCTGTGCATCCCGGGTGGTTAGAGACAGTACACCCATGTGACCCTAGATTAAAGAAACAGGTCATTCTACTCTGATATTTCTGGGTTTGCTTGATGCTCACAGTTCCTTCTATCCTTTACGGCCCTGGTGTCCAACCTGCGGTCTTTTGGTATATGATGTGTGCCCTTGGACTGCAGCAGTCTATAGTGGGATCATATATATATATTTATATATCTCTCAGAAAGAGACGGGACGGTTTGAAGAAAATAGAGAAGAGAAAAGAAAAAGTGGCCAAAGATCAATTGAATTAGGCAGCCCGCTGGACATTTGTTCACACAGTTCATCCCCAAAGTTGTCAACTGTAGATGTGCAAATGGAGTAGATGATAATGAAGACACTTGGCAGCGTGCTGTAGGCTAAAAGGCCAAACTGATTGCAACATATCTTGCACAGTGTTGAAAAAGCTCCAGCTATGATTGAAATCAACTGTATGTATTATAAGCACAGGCATCCATACAATAGGGAAACTGGATATGGTCCAGAGGAGGCAAAATAATTCTTGTGAAGATTTTTAGGGATGTATATTGGCACGAATCAGCCCCATTTATCCATCAGCCTCCCTCGCATAACCGACTGCCATTTAGAAAACCTCCACATATGCCAAAATTAGGCTGGTAAACGTATGTATTGAAATATAAATCCAGGACTCAAAGCAAAAAGTCCAGTATAATGAACCGTAAGAATATGAGCTTCATTTGCCAATACATATACCATGTGTATCCTTTTAGCCAAACCCTCAGGGCAGATGTTGGAAATGTGGTTTCAATTCAATGCCAATAGCCAAGTTATATCATAGATCCAAGATAGTTCACAAATTGTCCCTTTTTCCATAGTGTGATTGGTATACTAATCAATTCATGCGGTAATCTTGCACTGGTCCCGACATGGCTGGCAATTTGATCTGACCGGTTTCGCCAAACCCACCTGGCTGCATCAGAGGCATGTGAACAAACAAACTAACATACTTCCCAATAAAAGGCTTTAAGATGGCCACCAGAGGGTTGCAGTGCATGCGCAGTGTGTCATGACATCACAACGCACGCGCGTGATGCCATATGTGATGTCACGATGCAACCGCTTCGCCGTCATCTTTGAAAGGGGAAACCCAGAAAGGAAGAGATGAAGAAGAGGTAAAGGACAGAGCACGAAGGCAAGGAGGAAAAAAACGGTATTCAAACATTTTTCTTCTGAATTAGAAGCTTGATGGAATGGCCATTCAAAGGGGGCAATGCAAAATTCCAGTAACGGGACATAGAGTAAAATAAAGTAACCAAGACCTAATGTCCCCATACCCTGACCCCACAAAAATTCTGCAGTACCCATATCAGGCCACAAGATGTCTCCCTAAAGAGGAACAAAGTCATGCAGGAAGTATATACAATGGAAATATACATCAATTAAGACATATATAAACAAAGAATGGACAAATATTATTATTATTATACATGATTTATACAAAATATCAGGATCCACAACTGTCTCATCCACAACCCAACATCTTCCAGTTTATCTCCACCAAAAACTGAAATCCCTCCCCTCCAAATACCCACCATATACAAACATGTATGTATGCCAGTAAAAATATCTTTTGAACAATACAAATCTTTCTCTTATATTGTAACAGTTTGTGACATAATTTTAGAAAACAAAATATTATTGGGACTACCTAGGGCAAAAAAGAAGAAAAACGAATGCAATAATTGAGGCCTGGCGGTCTGGTCGCATCCAGCACCCAAATCTCATGTTGCAAACGTATTTTATCAAAGCCACTCCCCGACTATTGTGGGGGACAACCTCAACAACCCAGCATTTAAGACAAGATGGATCCAAATTATGTTCCAGGCACACATGGCATGCTATTGGAGCTCTAAGGTGATAAGTATCAATATAGATATGGTCCTGAAACCGTTGAATTGACCTACAATTAAGATTATCATGTATTATGTAGTCCTTTCTGAGAAGTTTGATTTCATTAATAACTGCCTTCACAAAGCATGAAATAGCAGGGACAGCCAACAGGGGAAGAAAACATTTTGATCTCTTGTAGAGTTGAATTTCCCTGAGGGATGTGGTCTCTATAGAAGACTTTAACCTTTCCCCACGCACTTTAAGTGCCAAGCCCAACATGAGTCTGGTGAAGTCCTCATCAATGTCATCACTGGTCCTGTCAATGTGTCCCTCCCCCCAAAAGTCAATGAGGTCACGTAGTACTCTTTTCTTGTCAAACTATTCCAGTCACCCAGGGGTCCTAAAACATTAGTGTTGTTTTTTTGATAGTGTAAGATATGTAATATCAACCTCCTGGCAAACAAATATAAATCCTTAACCTCAAAGACATTACCCTTGAGGATGGGACAAAAAGACAAACCTTTACCAAGTAGAGACAATTGTACTCTGGTCAAAGTCAGGCTGGATAGATTTATAACTTTTAATTTTTCCTGTCCCCTTTGTTGAGAACATACCTATCCAGTCCATACTGTCTCTTGGAGAAAGGGGTCAAGGATGTCTGAGACTGGTTGTTCCGACCCTTCGTTCCCACACCCACCTTGGACAGACACACAAGGTGACACACAAAATGGTTAAATAGCAATGAAATATTAATTTCGCACATCTGTGGCATTTTAACCACTTGCCCTTCAGATGATTTACCCCCCCTTCAAGGCAAGCGATTAATAGTAAAAAGGTCTGCTCCGAGCATGTAGGCCCTTTACAAAATAATCTAGAGTGGGTGATTGAGGACAAAGAGAAGGCAAATTTATTAAATACCTTCTTCAGCTCTGTGTATACAAAGGAGCATGGGGGAGCTCTTGTCCATAATGGGCATGATATTGACACAGCTCCAGATGATCCACATTGGCTCACAATTGATATGATCCAAGAATATTTAGACAGAATAAAGGTGAATAAAGCACCTGGACCGGATGGTACACAGCCACGGGTTCTTAAAGAATTGAGCTCTGTCATTTCAAAGCCATTGTTTCTCATTTTTAGGGACTTTTTAATGACTGGCATAGTACCACTGGATTGGTGTAAGGCCAATGTGGTGCCGATATTTAAAAAGGGGTCAAAATCTTTACCAAGTAATTACAGACTTGTTAGTTTAACTTCTATAGTTGGGAAGATACTGGAGAGCTTAATAAAAGACCACATAGATAGCCGTGACACTAACTATTTTAATAAATAAAGGGCTGATTCAATCTGAGCAGTCTGCTAATATTCTGATATTAAGCAGGTCGGCGGGCAAATATCAAAATAGATAGTGTGGGCCTCAACAGGAAAGAACACCATCTATCCAGTGTACTTACTAGCAAGAATTCTGATAAAGACTGAGACGGAACAAACCATTTGTTTGAAAACTCTTTTTCCATTTAAAAAGGGGTCGAAATCTTTACCAAGTAATTACAGACCTGTTAGTTTAACTTCTATAGTTGGGAAGATACTGGAGAGTTTAATAAAAGACCACATAGATGAGTTCTTGCTGGAAAAAAATATTTTAAGCAACAGACAGCATGGATTCATGAAAGACAGAGGTTGTCACACAAATCTGATTTCTTTTTATGAGAAGGTGAGCAAAACCTTGGACAGAGGGTGGCGGTGGACGTGGTATACTTGGACAGAGGGGTGGCAGTGGACGTGGTATACTTGGACAGAGGGGTGGCGGTGGACGTGGTATACTTGGACAGAGGGGTGGCGGTGGATGTGGTATACTTGGACAGAGGGGTGGCGGTGGACGTGGTATACTTGGACAGAGGGTGGCGGTGGACGTGGTATACTTGGACAGGGGGGTTGCGGTGGACGTGGTATACTTGGACAGAGGGGTGGCGGTGGACGTGGTATACTTGGATTTTGCAAAAGCATTTGACACAGTTCCCCACACACGGCTAATGTGTAAGGTAAAGTCTACGGGCTTGGAAAAATCCGTATGTAAATGGATAGGAAACTGGCTAAAAGGTGGTATTCAGAGAGTAGTGGTTAATGATTCATACTCTGAATGGTCTAGGGTTGTCAGTGGTGTACCCCAAGGTTCAGTGTTGGGAATCGTACTTTTTAATATATTTATAAATGATATAGGGTCTGGGATTAAAAATACCAATGCTGGGGTTTTTTTTTGCCTTCCTCTGGATGAACTGTGAGTGTAGGATTATAACTTTTTTTTTTTAATGGTTAAACTGGATAAACTTTTATCTTTTTTCAGCCAGACTAACTATGTAACTCAGATACCAGAAGCCAGCTCAGTCTCTTAAGGAGCTGTTGACAGCCTGAGCCATCCACTCCTGCCCCTCCGTAGGCTTTCCTCACTGGAGCGCTGAAGGAGCAGAGCAGAGAGCCGGTGACTGACAGTTCCCCCTCAAAAAACCCTTTGGGAGGTCTACAGCTGTAGTGCCTTCACATGTGCTCGGACTTTGGTTGGGGATGTGCACTCATTTGATAAGCCTTTCATGCACAATTAAGGTAGGAGGGGAAATACCGCTTCTGCAAATATACTGGAAGGTAGGCCTAAATCTTAGTAGCTTGAGAAAACAAAAAAACTTTGGCCCTCCTTGACTGCCTGAAGGAAGTCTTCTGTTGATCACCCTCAGTTTTTGCTCTTTGTCCACTGAAATTGGGCAACAGGTGCTACCATTTAATCCAGCCATAGATGGATAGAATCTTGACCGAGATTCAATCCATCTATGGGAAGGCTGGTTGTACTGAAGTTGATCCATCGATCTTGATGCTAAAGCCACCAGCAGTGATTATTGTGCTCTGCCGGCAGGGAAGGCTTCCCGCCAGTAAAACACAATAGTGTTGCGGGAGGGATACCCCATCAACACTGACTGTGTTGATGAGGGAATCAAGCAATTTCCTTTTCACCACGGGGGGAAGGAAACACATAATCTATTGGCTACTTTAGACTGCTGACGTGCAAAGCTACTGTCCTGATGCAGGGCATACGTTGGGTTTTTGTTCATGCCACAAGTAAAGCAACTCATAGATTATTATTCTTTATTATACTTTTTAAAAAATAAAGAAAACCGCTAGATTGTGTTGATGGGGAAATCCCTCCCACAGTGCTATTGTGTTCTGCCAGTGGGGCGCTTTCCCTGCCAGCAGAACACAGTGGTCACCACTGCCAGCAATAGCCACCAGCAATGAACTCATGAAAAAAATCTGACAGGCTGGTTGTACCGAAGTTGATCAATGGATCAACTTCAGTACAACCAGCCTGCCCATAGATAGATCAAATCTTGTTCGGTCCCTGCTGAACCAGCTGAGACTCCATCCATATTAGGCCAATGGTGGCTTATTTTTCTATAATATCTATGGTCTTTATTTGTATAATGTAAAATGGCATTTATTTTTAAGTTAAGACTACAAATTTGAAAGAAAAATGAATGCATATTAAGCTCTGTAAATGCCTCGATTCTGCCACACTTTAACTCTATCATGACCAGGAGTTATTGAAGTCTTGATATTCAGACCAAATGAAGAGGCATCAGTCATGTAACTTGACAATAACTATATAACTAATTTGCATATGTCAATATTTGTCCACAAATAGGGGAGAAATATATATTGTGACATTTCCAGTATTAAATGGTGGAGCATTGCCTTTGTTGCTTTGACATCTGAGGAGGATTATTTTGCAAATGCATGCATCACGATTGGCTGTCATGGTGATCAAAGCATCTGGGACCATGCTGATTATTTCTCAATTCTTAGTAATACTTATCTTTCAGGTTCAGTGTCTACAACTGTCCACTTAGGGATCTGGTTGAGAAATGAGGGGGATTCATCACTGCCCATATTTGAACTAATATCAAATATGAGCTTGTAGTCAGTGATGTCACAGGGAACTCCAGGAAGACAGCTTCTCAATGTTTGTTTTTTTGCATAAAACTTAGCATGCTGTCAACCCCTCTCAAAGCACTACTGATTCCTGAGTGCATGCAGGCTAATAACATTGCAGGGGGCTAGATGGTAATGGGTTCCCATTGCATTGTTTCCTATACAAAGCAAGCTCCCAAATTCCATCTTAGACCCTTCAGGTTTGTTACATATTTTAAGGGGGAACCCCACCCAAAAATGGCATAGAGTCCCCCCAAATACATACCAAACCTTCAATTGTGGAACTCTTGGACTATGCCAGGTCACATGCCCTCAACATGGGGGGAAGGTGCCATGTTGATTAGGAGCGAAAAGCAATTTGTCACTTCTGGGTTCAGGGCTGTCATTGCCAGACTACTGTAGCTTGGTAAGCAGCTATTCAAGTATGATTTATAATTGATTAGTTGCAGTGAAGGGGAAGGGAGACAGTGGGGGTCTCGTACCTCTCTGATGTTTCCATAAAAAGAGCTTGTTAGCTCTCTTGGAATAGCAATAAAGGTAAATAAAAAAAAGTGTACAAAAACTACATTTTATTAAAATAAATAAAAATAATTTAAACAAATTTGTTTAAAAATCCTGCTCATATGCAAACACATGAGTAGGGCAAGCACATGCTTGTAATTGTGATTTTGCCCCACATGTGAGGTATCATTGCAGATGTTAGAGTGAGAGCCATAATTCCCAATTAACCCTAAACTGATAACCAGTAATGGCTTTTAAAGAGACACCTATGAACAATGTTGGGCACAGTAGTTTTTCACCATTGCATGGGCACGTGCAATTTATAGGTATATGTTTGATATCTCTTCACTCCATTTGTTTTTCATAAAATACAGTAGGTATTATATTATGTTTGTACTAAAATTCATTTTAGTATAATTTTTCCTGAAAATATGTGTTATACAGCTGCGCAAATATTATGCAACATAAAAAAACTGCAGCTGCTACCATTTTATTCAAAAGGGCCTCGGCTTTCAGAAAAGACATACTTGCTTGGGAATTTAATGTAATTTTGTAGCAAAAATGCAGATTTTAATACATGTACAAAAAAAAAAAAGTGTAAAAATAAATTGCTCCAGTAGATAAGTGGTTAAAGTGTATATATAATCCAAAATGTTTAGCTTTGGTTTCCATTATTTTTTGCTATCTGTGTCTGTAGGGGTGATTTCCCTTCAATTCCTGTCCTGGAAATGCAAGAAGTGGAAGGAAATAATTATATAATAATAGCAATTGCCACCATAACAAATGTCCCCATTGAAAGATATACCCCTGCCTCTTGTTCTGGTGACAACTGTAAATCCGGGATTCCCTTCACTTTCTGTTTTGGGGACAATGGTCACCAAAACAAACAGAGGGTGAATCTACCCAGTTAGGACAGAAAAAACAATAAATAGCTGACAGGGATCTGGTTTTCCCAGCTACTTTATTGACATTCAGAAAATATAGGCGAGGTCACACAAGATTATTACACCCAGAATTGGGATGATTTAGCATGCAGTCATTTCTCTAATCTAAACAAATGTACTGTATTTATCTATGACTATGGTACTATCCATCTGGTTTAAAAGGTTTAAAGTTTGTTTGGAGTGAGTAGTGGATATGTCCCTATGTATTGAGTCTGTTTGAACCATCTCTATATATTGAGCTACACTATGGATGCGGTATTTTTGGTTTTGCATGAGGCGTTGTGAGTGCTGCAAGGATAGTGGAATATCTGGGGTCCTCCCCATCGCCAAGTGCCCCCATAGCAAGCTGCTTGCTCTGGGGGGAACAAATGTACTGTATTTATCTATGACTATGGTACTATCCATCTGGTTTAAAAGGTTTAAAGTTTGTTTGGAGTGAGTAGTGGATATGTCCCTATGTATTGAGTCTGTTTGAACCATCTCTATATATTGAGCCTGTTGGAGTCCCAGTTCTCCATTGTAGGTGGCACAATGCAGTGGATATGTCCCTATGTATTGAGTCTGTCTGAACCATCTCTATATATTGAGCCTGTTGGAGTCCCAGTTCTCCATTGTAGGTGGCACATGGCTGGAGCGGTACTGGACCTGGAGAGGAAGACAAAAGAAACGTGTTTCTTTATGGCTTCTTTGGTCCCCTGAGGTAGCATTCCTGTTGGCTATGCTGCATACAGGTGACCCTGGCAGCCATCTTGGATTAGCAGAGTCTTTTTAAGTGCCTGTTCCCAAGATTTGGAGTGCATTCTTGCAAGTGGGTAGGATAGGGACAGTGCACCCGTCTGACAGGAATAGTGAACAGCGGTAGGAAAAGGTTCTGGTCGAGAAGGGACAGGCTAGGGAGATGCCATCCTTCTTCGGAATCCTCCCCTTTGGGCTCAGACTGGCCAGGCCGCATTCCACCCTCAGAAACAGACGCTGTTGGTGCATCAGAACCTGCCCTAATCTACAAGTTTGCTCAGAACTGTGAGTGTTCCCAGCTGGGTGCTCCCTATTGGGCTGTTTATATCTTTGGGCCGTTACTTCTTTACAAGTCGTTATTTTCAATTGGACTCGGCGTGTTTACTGCCGCCGCACCTCGCAGCACCCATCCACAACTGTGTATATAAGTAATGTAATAATGTTATTATTATTATACAGGATTTATATAGCGCCAACAGTTTGCTCAGCGCTGTACATTATAATGGGAGACAGTACACGAGACAGTACAGTAACAATACAATTCAATACACGAGGGGTTTGAGGGCCCTGCTCCTTGGAGCTTACAATCTAGGAGGGAGGGGATAGTGGTACAGGAGGATTTACGCTAGTTATTATGATATGCTACACTATGGATGCGGTATTTTTGGTTTTGCATGAAGCGTTGTGAGTGCTGCAAGGATAGTGGAATATCTGGGGTCCTCCCCATCACCAAGTGCCCCCATAGCAAGCTGCTTGCTCTGGGGGGAACTCATGTGTGCTCACTCCTGAGCCGCCTCTGCATGTCAATAAGACTCACAGAGCGCAGCTCGGGCCAGGGGCGGACTGACCATTTGGAAACTCAGACACTGCCTGAGGGCCCAAGGTCAGTAGGGGGCCCCATGAGATGCCCCTGGTACCTTTTTCATAGGCTTTTTTGAGTTTGGGCAAGGACACAGGGGCCCCATGATCCCCTATTGCCCGGGGGCCCCATGAGTTGTCAGTCCGCCCCTGGCTTGGGCCTTTCCCCCACTACCTCCTCACTGGCTGTAAATGGCAGCAGCTGGAGTAAATGGCTCCTGCTGCTGTCTCTAAGCAAATGAGATGTGACACATCCAAGAGAGCCTCGGCACTCGTGCACATCACTGGATTGGGCGTAGGTGAGAATAAGTAGGTATGTGAGTGAGTATAAGTATGAGACCATTTTAATGTATGTGACAATGTTAATAATATGGGAGGGCTGATGTAACCCTACTTATTGTTACCTACTGTTCTCTTGTACAAAGTTTCCAGAATGGTTGGAAGGGGGAGGGGAGAGCTGGTCATGGGTTATGTTTGTATGTTTTTGTGCTGGAAAATTTTTCAATAAAGACACAACTGATTAAAAAAAAGCTAATGGGAGATTCTACCATTCTCTTGACATTAAAAGCTTCATTTTTAAAAAAAAATTAACATAACAAATATGGTATACTTACCTGCTCTGTGCAATGCTTTTGCACAATGACATCCCCAGTGACACTAATACAGTGATCAGTGCTAATAAAATGCACTGACACTGTACTAATGACACTGGGCAGGAAGGGGTTAACATCTGGGTCAGTCAAAGGGTTAACTGTTTGTTGTGTGTGTTTTACTGTGTGCTGTGTGTGTTTTATTATTGAGGCATGTTGTTTTGTATCTCTCTCCTGTGCAGAGAGATACAAAACAGCATGTCTATGCTGACAGCAGAGAGACCCGTGTTGTTTTACACACAGGTCTCTCCCCTGTCAGCTTTCCCCAACGATCGACGAGTGCCGACCGGGACCCAGTGATTGACATCTCCAGCCGCCAACAGCATTGCAGGTAGAGTGGAGCGCGCACGCTACCCGGAAATGCAAATCACACACACATATATGTGTGATTTTGCGTAGCTCTGTAGCCCTGTAGCAGTATTTCTGCTATAGGGATGACCACTACAATGGCCACTACAAAGCCATTTTAGCTTCCTGAAGGACACCAGTGGAGGTCTCCTCCATTTTCCCTTTGATACACAGATGCCTGCAAGTTCTTTCATTGTGTTTTGTTAAAGATCACATTTCAATATATTCAATGTGATTTATAGGTAGCTGTTTATAAGAAATGTGTTTATTGTAAGAATTTGTGAGAGACATGTTCACAAGCATATTGTAACTTCAATTTATGTAATTGTATTGCAGTTTTACAGAACTATTCACATTTTGGTACAGTTTGGTATGATTTAGCCCTTATGCACACTGGACTTTTTGATAACGCTGGTAACGTTAGCTGTATAAAATCACGTTACAAACCTAAGTTTTTCAGCTTTTTTTAGCGTTTTTACATTAGCATTTAGCAGCGTTTTGCCACGATTAGCGGAGTTTTACTACGTTTTGCATTTTTCAGCATTAGAGTGTTTTTACAGCTAAAAAACTCTTCTAGAAACCCAGTAGTTCTGGGGTTTTTTTCCAGCCAAAAATGTTTATTACAGTCTATGTGTGCATGGACACATAGGATAACATGCAATAAATGAAAATAAAATACACTGTCATGAGTCCATGATATGACTGTCAATAATCATATAGCGAAAATAGTGCCACTGTTGGTGATATACTAATGAGTATAAATCAAATAGTGTAAAGTGACATAATGTGAATAATCATCCATTAAGGTGATCAAAGGTGCTATTATAGTGACAAAGTCACTATAAACAAGGACATTTTTCGCTATATGATTATTGACAGTCATATCATGACCTCATGACAGTGTATTTTATTTTCATTTATTGCATGATATTCAGTTATTTGCATTATTTAGTGCTGCACCCTATTTTGTCTTTGGTCTCAGAAGGTTCTTTGGTGCCTTTTTGGTGTTACAGCAGCTTGCCAATTAAGCGCTCACTTTTGTGCATGGACATCCCCATCAAAGTATTGCTTACATCAATGTCCCCCTTATTAGGGTCCTTACTTACATTGAAGGGCTGAATAAAATCTTGCGGAGGGCCGAATTTGGCCCACAGGCTGTATTTTGGAGACATATGCTCTATTTATTTTATTTATTTATTTCAGGTACTTATATAGCACCATCAATTTACACAGCGCTTTACATATATTTTGTAAAATAACTAAAGGGTTCCTCCTGCGCTTATTATATGGAGGTCAGTGTATAAATAAGCTGCCAACACTCTTATCTTAAACCTTATAAGTGACTGTGCAAAACAATAATAATAGCGTGGCGCTATACCATAATGTGACAACAAAATAATACTGTCACAAAAAATGTATATAAATATACCTTAATCTGTGATAATATATAAACAAATAAGCAAAAATCATGCAAAAAACAAATCTATAGTGGTAAGATCCAATACGGATCTAATTAGTGCCAAAACACTGCCCAATTATTGTGAAAACTTATACTCCCCAGGATCTAATAAAGTAAACAAACAAACCAATCCAAACAAACCCCCGGGATATGCCTGCCCGGGATTAAGAAATATAAAGAAAACAAACAAAACCCCACACACAATCGTGCAAAACCTCCCTGAAATCCCCAAACTGGGGGAATAATCTCCTAAAACAAAGTGACACATGTTAACATATAAATGCAATCAAAAAAACATTCCAAAGAACTCCAGTGACAAAGTCCACATAAATCCCCTAAATGTCCACAAAGCTCTTATATGTAAATCGTGCTCCAAAAACCACATAAATATGCCATGCAAGTGATGAGGTGAATGTGCGTACACGCCAACTGTGAAAATCCTCAATGGCCAAAATGCCCCCTCACCTCCTTGCTATGACCCACTGGGCCAGCACACTTTCAGGATCACCCCTGAATTGCATTTTGCATTTTTGCACCTGCGTTTTTGATGCATTTTGCGGTTTTTTTTTCATTTCTTTTTTCTGGTTGCTAAACAGATTTAAAATTCAAAACGCATCAAAAACATAGCAAAAATGCAATACATGCTTTTCTACAGCATTTCCATTGCAGTCTATAGAACCAAAAACGCAACTTTTTTTGTTCAAAAAAGTCTGTGACCCTTTCCAAAAAACGCACCAGTTGAAAACAGATGTGAATGTGTCCCATAGGAAATCATGTTAAATGGACTGTACTGCGTTTAAAACGCTGCAGAAAACGCTTAGGTGTGAACCTAGGGTTAAAGCGGAACTACACTGCACCTGAGCACCACAAACCAAAAACACTATGTAATTCATTTTTAATATTCAAAGCAAACTCACCCATCCATCCATATCTCCATGTTTTATTTTAATGAGAAATCACTTTGAAAAACTAGATTGTAAGCTTGAAAGAGCAGGGCCCTCGATCCTCTCATGTTTTGCATTGTATTGTTATTGTTCTATCACATGTTCTGTCCCCCTTTGTAATGTACAGCGCTGAGCGAACTATTGGCGCTTTATAAATACTGTATAATAATAATAATAATTTCTGGCTGTTGCCATCTTGAGTAAGGGCAGAGGATTTATGTAGCATTTACTTCCTGAAATCTGTCTGGCCTTAGTTCAGGAATGCTGACAGGAGGGTGTGCTTAGTTAGGAAAACTCCTCCTCCCCTCCTGAAGACTCCTGGGATGTATGACATCATTTGCCTAGGCATGGAAAGCAGGAAGTAACTGAAGAAAAGTGAAAAAAGGTTAAATATAATAAATTTTCCTATCTTTTTACTAATGCTAGCAGCATAAGGATTAAAAATAGTCAATAATAACTGGAAGAGTGAAGTTCCGCTTTACCCTTACAGTGCAGGGCAGCTCCACTGCAAGGGTGCACTTTTCCTTTCCCCAGTGATAGGCTTTAACCTTTTCCTGTCTGACCCATGCCAATAAACGGCCGGACAGGAGCGCTGCCGATGCAGATGCCCGTTTCTAAACGTCCCCTCACATCTATTGCCTGTGTGCGCTCCCTTAAAGCGCACGGCATTGCGATCAGTGCCCGCTGTGTCCGGAACACAGATCGCTGTACGAGACCTCTGTGTGAGGTCCCGATTCATGTGATCACTGATTGGCCAATCAGTGATCACATGAACAGTAGTAAACAAGATGTCACTTCTGACATCATTGCTTACTATTTGTGAAATCTGTAAATGATCACAGAGGTCACATAGTACAAGCCTATTCACAACAGCCTTGTACCATGTCACAAGCTGTGACCAATCACAGCTCACACAGTATTTCTCAACGGCTGCAGGAATGCAGCCAGAGAGGAGACATTATTGCTTTTACAGCCTTGATGGATGTAAAAGCAATCAGTGTAAAGAAAGAAAAAAAATCTTCATCACCCCTCACAAGTAGTACAGTGTCACTGTACTGCTAGGGTGACAGTATGTAAAAAAAAAAAACAACATAAATAATAATATAAAAAAATAAAATAAAAATGTAAAAATAAAATTTGAAAATTTATAATTTTTGGTTATAAACTAATTTGGTTTTTTTTTGTACTAAAAAGATAAATAGCCAAGATTTTTGAAGAAAGATTATTTATTTTTAAAATCTTATAAGATAAACACTTTTTTTAAAACATTTTTGGTCTTTTTCATTTATATAGCAAAAACATAAAACTCCCAGTGGTGAATAAATACCACCAAACTAAAGTTTTCTCTGTCTCAAAAAATGCAAAAAAATTCATATGGGTACAGTGTTGCATGACCCCGCAATTCTCATTCAAAGTGTGATAGCACTGAAAGCTGAAAATTGGCCTGGACAGGAAGGGGGTGAAAGTGTCCGGACCAGGGGCGGACTTTTGAAAACTCGGGTACTGCCCGAGGCACGGGGTCAGTAGGGGCCCCCATGAGATGCCCTTTTTCATAGGCTTTTTTGAGTTTGGGCAAGGACACAGGGGCCCCATGATCCCCTATTGCCCGGGGGCCCCATGAGTAGTCAGTCTGCCCCTGGTCCGGACTTGAAGTAGTTAAAAAAAATGCCCGGAGTTCTGTGTAAAATCTTCTATGCTTCAACATCTGATTTACAAAAAATCTGTTCCAACTGCAGAATAAACATTTTAGCATCTTGGGCAATATATCTGATTGTATTAAATGACAAAAAGAATATATGGATGGATATTTGTGATAGGAGATGACATCTTTGTGCCCAGACAGTCATGTGATATAAATTTGGGTTGGCAGGAAATGAGTGCTGCGGTTGCAGGGTCACGTTTGGTCTTTTTGC